>NW_024870945.1:1995000-2327500 GCF_019054845.1 Dipodomys spectabilis
TCCGAGCTTTGTCTGTATCCAAGATGGAGATCACAGGTGCTGGGGGGGGAGGGGTGGCCTTCCCTCCTCTGCTCCCAGAGAAGGAGTGAGGAAGTGGGGCTTCTACTCACGCGGAGTCTTGGATCCTGGGTCGTCTCTGGTCTGCAAAGTGCAGGATGAAGTTGTCCGCTCCTTGTCGGTTCTTGCTGGTGTTGAGTAGAATCCGCTCGTCCGCTGCGTCTGGCTCCTTCGTCCCGGACTGCGTCTCAGGTATGCCTCCGCGGCGGTGGTCGCCGCTGCGACCCTGCCGCCGCAGCGGCAGCTGCTCAGATGTGTCTACTTGGCTTCCCCTCTCTTGACTAACTCTCTGTCCTGTGATGGCACACTTGGTGTGATTCTCTGGCTTGGGACTGCTCACTGGAACTCTGAAACTGTTTTCTATGCAAGAGCTTGTTCAGATTCCAGCTTCTCCTCCGCCATCTTCCCGGAACTCTAGAATTCTTAAATCACAGAGACATGCTGTAATGGGAGTAAGATTTTTTGGTACACTTTTCCCTTCAGACTGTGTTTCTCGTTCTTCCCTTTTCTCAACTCCATTATTAGAGATTTTTCTCAGAGATGACACCATCTCCAACTTTTCACTCTTCCTATGCTGGACAAATGAATTTGCAGATCAAGACTCTTAGACAGAAAGAATTTTTAAGAGCCTGAATCTAAGACACTTCTCTCATACACCATCCCTACAAAGACACAAGTACCAAAGCAGGATACATAGTTTCATTTTTTCTAGCAAGGCCAATGCATGAAGTTGCTTGCTTCTGAGTGTGTCTGTTTGTAGCTCTTCCTGATGTTGCAGATTAACTTTATACCTAGTTCCATTATCAGCTACCAGGAATGGCATGTTTAGACCATCCAGGAGGTTGGCTCAACAGGGCGGCTGGATGTGTAGGATGCCTCATGAATGGCACAGAAGATCTGTGTTGGAAATACTGGGGGCAATTAAGGTATCCTACAAACACCATCTCAGCAAGGCAAAGTTTACTCCTGCAGAAGGCATCCTGTTGCATGTCCAAGTTGAATAAGCACACTGGCTAGGCAGCCCACCACTGGCTCCCATGAATTTCAGCTTTGGGATCATCTTTCACGATGGATCAAAATTTTGACCCCTTTCAAACTAGTCAAAAGCTTTAAAAATCAACCAAATCCGAACACCTGGCCATATGAAAAACAACCAACTTTTACTCAGCTGGTGTTCTACTACTAGTGCCATGTCTCTAGCCCCTAGCACTTCTCTAAAATAGCATTAGTAAGGTTTTGACTACCTTTACAAAGGCAGTGCTTATATCAGTCAAGCACTTCAAGATTTAACTTCTACAATTCTCCCATCTGGTTTTGCTTTCTTTTCTTCCAAACAATAATCATTGACTTTCCTATTCAGCAGTATCCAATAAGATATTTTGATTTAAAAAAGGGTTTGATTAAGGCAGTTTTTCAGTCAGTCACTGAACAAAACCTGTTATAGAAGAGATAAAGCACCTGTGCACACATTACTAAGGAAACAATTACTAAAGAGGTAAATATTGCCACCATGACTCATTGTTAAAATGCTCATTCTGTCATCAAACTAGTAAAGGGATCTGCCACCACACACAGACACACAACCTTTTTTATAAGTGACTGGGGGATTGGTCTTGGGTTTGATCTCATGCTCTGGGCATTGTGCCAGAGCAATTTTACTCAAGGCTACCACTTTAGCCACAACTCCAGTAGTATCTTTTTTTGCACCTTCATTGGAAATAAAAGTCTCATCTTTCCTGTCTGGGTTGGCTTCAAACAAAGATCCTCAGAATTCAGCCACCTGAGCATTTAGGATTATACTCAGCATCATCTCAGTTTTTAGGTAATTTGTTTCCAGTATTCAATCCTTGTAAGTCTTTCTGTATCATTGGCCTCCAACCACCACACAGATTACCTTTGAAGTATATTTATTCTTTTATTTTTATATATTTATTGTAAAAATACTGTACAGAGGGGTTAGTTACATGAGCAAGGTAAAGCATACATTTCCTATCAACCATTGTTACCTCCTCCTTTATATGTCCCCTACCATCCCTAACCTCCTAGCTCCAAAACTACCCCATACACTCTCCCTGACCCCCGCCTAAATTGTAAAGTTTGTTTTTCAACAGTGTCTTGTGCATCTCATTGTTACAATGGGTCAACCTGTATTCCCCTTTAAGTTTTTTCCCCTTTTCCTCCTCAATCTAGTGAACTCTATATACAAGATGGAGGGCACCAACATCAAAAACATTGGAAACAGTGGTTATGCGGTTTTGGGTGGGTGGGGGGACAGAATACAAAGAAACAAAAATCACATGGAACATTATAACTATGTTAGAAACAATAGCAAGAAATGAAAAAAGCACTTGTGCCCCTATGTTGGGGTTCATTTCACTTATCACCATCTTATCTGATCAAGTATTATATTTAGACCAAACTTTTCCCATTCAATCCTACCAGGGGCTTCTAGTTACTTTTACATGGTGGCATTTCCAATAAACAAATCCTTCTGATAAATAAAAGCACATATTGGAATAATTCGATTATGAAGATCATAGGTTATGGAGATCAACAGAATAAAATTAATTTAAGCTGCTGTTTCTGGTTTCTAGCTTTAAGCTCTTTGGGAACTTTTCACGGGCTCCTAAGTAAATATGAAATTTGTAAATATGTAGTTTGTTTTTGCAAATATGAAGTTTGAATGACCCTCTAACTAAGAAATCTTTCCTTACTTAATTTAAGGTGTTTGAGAATGGTCAGGTGTGGATTGGCCAATGGAACCAAAGCACAGATTCCACTCCAGTTGGCCCGTAACATCTCCAATAGTAGTCTCCTGGAATATCACCAGACATTTCCCCTGGCTATGATTTGTACTTACTGCTCATCTCAAAGGGTTGGCCTTCACTACATCCAGGTAAGTTTCCCAGAAATGTCCAATTTTCCCCAGGTAGTTGACCTGGAAAGAATAGAGCTGATCAGTTTCAGGGATTTTTGAAATAGACTCTTGCTTCTGAGAAGAGTAACAAGGTGTTCCAAGTTGTCTCAGATCACATTTTGCTGACCTATCATGAATTTCATGCACATGGGGTCTGAGCTCCATGACAGCACATGGCTTCCCTGCCACACAGTCATAGCAGTAGTCCTTTTGTGGACACAATCACCACAGTATTTACCTCACTTATTCAGTTTCAATTTGAATCTGGGTAGACTCAAAATTGGAATACATACACAGAGTGTCTGCTCCAAGAATGAATTTGCATCATATCCCTCTTGGTAGGAAACCCTTTAGGTGTAGCTTGCCTTTTTTTTTTTTGGTCGGTCTTGCAACTGAACACTTTTCCTGGGTGCTGTCCCTCAGCTCTTCAACTCAAAGCTAGTCCTCTACCACTTGAGCCACAACACCACTTCCAGTTTTCTGAGTGGTTTCTTGGTGATAAGAGTATCACAGAATTTACCTGCCTTGCCTAGCTTTGAATGACCGTCTTCAGATCTTAGTCTTCAGAGTAGCTAGGATTACAGGCATGAGCCACCAGTGCCCATATTTTTTTCTTTTTTTCTTTTCTTTGTTCTTGGATTTGTTGGTTGTGAGGCCTGAAATCTGGGCCTGGACACTGTCCCTCAGCTCTTCAGCTCGTGGATAGCTTTCTACCACTTGAGCCACAGTGCTTTTTCTGCTTACATGGTGCTGAGGTATCAAAGCCAGGGGTTCATGCATGCAAGGCAAGCTCTCTACTGCTAAACCACCTTCCCAGCTCTTCGTCTGAGTTTTTAGTTAACTCACTTGCCAATGTTCAAACCTTCTAAGATCTTTGTGCAGTGGGTGGGAAGGTGGTTCAGTGGTAGAGTGTGTGCCTTGCATGCCTGAGGCCCTGGGTTTGATTCCTCAGCACCACATAAGCTAAAAAGAAAAAAAGCCGGAAGTGGCTTGTGGCTCAAGTTGTAGAGCGCTAGCCTTGAGCTGAAGGGTTGAGGGACAGTGCCCAAGCCCAGAGTTTAGGCCCCACGACCGGAACAAAGTTCTTTGTGCAACTTTTGTCTCCAATCACCACAGAAGCTCTTACCTTGTCAGATAATGTTTCTACAGCTAATTTTCCCATGCCATCCTACTACAGCATTTAGTTTATGGACTAAAAAAAATTTAGTATAAATAGCAAACCTCTTTTGATTTTATTCTACTCTATATTTTATTTTTGCCAGTCCTGGAGCTCCCTGAGCTTCTTCTGCTCAAGGCTAGCACTCTACCAGTTGAACTACAGTGCCATTTCCAGCCTTTTCTGTTTATGTGGTTCCGAGGAATAAAACCAGGGCTTCATGCCCACAAAGCCATATTCCCAACCCCCAAAATATTTTATTTATACTAATCATAAGAATAAAACTGATTCATAAGGTGCTTTCTGGTTTCAAGCTTTGAACTTTTTGGAAACTTTGTCAGGGGGGATCCTGAAAAGCACCTAAATAATTAGGAAATACGAATGACCCTCTAGGGAAGGGGTCTCTCCTAACTAGTATAAAATGTTTGAGAATGGACAAGTGCATGAAATGCTAGGGTGAAAGGGATGGCCAATTGAACCAAAGTACGGGTTCTACTCTAGTTGGCCAGGAAGGTCTACAACACTGGTCCTCCACAATACCATTAGATATCTCCCCTGACTATATTTAGTGATTACTGCTCATCTCTTCAAGGTTTTGATTCCACTGCATCTTGATAAGTTTCCCAGAAATGCCAATTACCCCTTCCCGTACCTAGAGAAGCAAGGGGTATAGTTGGCTTGGGAAGATAGGGTTTTTGTCTTAGATCCATACTCTTGTGAACAGCATCAGCAGGGTCTTACAAGTTTCCCCAGGCCGTGTTTGAATGACATATCATGCACTCCATGCCCTTGAGGATCTGAGATTCATCATAGTAGGAAGTGGACCACTTGTTTTTCTGGTTTCTGTGCCACAGAATCTTAAGAGTAATGGTGGGCAGAATATTTAACCCATTTCACCAAAGCATTATTTTCTTTGTCATAGGACTTGAGCTGAAGGGCTCAGGGATAGCACCCAAGCCCAGAGTTCAAGGCAAAAGCCCTACGACTTGAGCCACAGCACCACTTCTAACTGTTGGTGGTTAATTGAAGGTAAGAGTCTCAAGGACTCTCCTGCCTGGGCTGGCTTTGAACTCTAATTCTCATATCCTGAGTAGTGCAAGCCACTGGCACCTGGTTTTTGACTTGAATTTTAAGTCTACCCAGAGAGTCTGCTTCTGAAACTAAGGTTCAATTCCATACATCCTTGGATCAGCTGGAGGATCAATCCAGGCTTCAGAGTCAAAGTGGGCAGCTGAGGGAGTTTAGTGAGTAGGACTTTTTTGAGATCCCCTTTCAGGATTTAAGATTTAAAACACACAAATGCAAGCACATATTCATAACAAGTTTTTGTTTGGACATGTGCACATTATGGAGCTCCATAATGAAAATCATCCATTATATAATAGTGTTCTCAGACCTTTGTCAACATTCTCCCTATGGATTATCAAAAGCAGGTCCTTAGATCATTTTTCTTAGGTTCCTTAGGCCTAGAATTCTTATTCCCCCATTTTAGCAGGTCTGTTGTGATTTCAGTTTTTGATGCATGTAAAACTCCCTATTGTAAGTTTCTTGTGCACCCTTTTCATATTTAACTCTCCCGTTACTGAAGATTTCTCCAGCTCCCACATTTTTATTCTTGGGCCAGGGAATGAAAACA
The DNA here is from genome assembly GCF_019054845.1 of Dipodomys spectabilis. Classification (NCBI taxonomy): domain Eukaryota; kingdom Metazoa; phylum Chordata; class Mammalia; order Rodentia; family Heteromyidae; genus Dipodomys; species Dipodomys spectabilis. Next base: position 2,000,767 of record NW_024870945.1, read on the forward strand.
CACATCGAGACTCAAGTTCTCTTTGTGCCTAAGACACACTCAGCCCCTAAATATCCCCAACCAACCAGGTAGTATGCTCTACTCCAATTTTTCCTCTCATGGCTGATGTATGAGATTACTTCTTATTGAGGTGCTTCCTTGGCCCTTTCCTGAAATTGCTGATACACTTTGCATCCTTTACCACAACGGATGGTGTTTAACCCAACCTTGAGCTATCTCAACAAGTCAGGATGTGTCTTCTCCTGAGGGTCTCCCTACATCGCCCTTGCATAACATGGATCCTGGACTAGTCCTCCATTGTTGGGAATACTCCCCTACTGTAACCCAATATCCCAAGAAAGACCACCAGGTCGAAAGGAACTTAGCATGGCAAAGTTTATTTCTGTTAAAGGGCATGTTATTGACAGGAAGCAACCACTCTGAGTGGGAAGTCTGCCCAGGTTATACCCCTAATGAGTTACTACTTCTGGTATTGATCACAAGTTGTGTTCACAATCTTGCTCTATTGGCTCTTTTGCAGCTCAGCTGGTTATTTTGAAAGGGGTTAACAATTTCAGAGCAATCCACTAAACCAGGACAACCAAACCAGAAATTGTTAGAAAATTCTTACTCAGCTTGTGCTTTATGAGTTAAACTATTCTTCAAGTCCCTAGAATGATTTTAGTAACAGGATAGACTTTCGTTATATAGCTTTTTGGAAGATGATTAGGCTTAGTCAATGCTTTCCCTCAATCCATCATTTTCAGAGAAAAATATTATTCTAACTCCTACACAGTCCATTCCCAGACAGAATTTATTATAAGCAGCTCCCTTTTTGGAATGGAGGCTTATGAGCTTCCAGGTGAAAACACCTTATTCGCATATTGCCTTGGTTCCCTTTGGCAACTCGCCTCTGCAAGTGGTTATGAAACCAAAAGTTATGTGTCGCTGCTTCATTATACTTGTGCTCCTACCGCTAAAGAAAGAGGAAAGACTGCTCTCTGAAAGCATGTAACTATGGACTTAAGCATGCTTACTGAACCCTGAGCACAGAGCACAGATTGAGCTGCAGCATTTTCAGAGCCATAGATGAATCAGTCAGATACCAGCTGCTTGGCTGACCACAGGGCACACTTCTGATGCCACATTTCTGAGGCGAAGCAGTTCTAAGCTGTGAAGACACTATGGCAAGAAGAAACCTGAGGGGGAATTCTTGGTGGGAAGGAGAAGGTGAAAGTTTGGAAGTACGTTTTAGAAACTGCGAGCCACTTTCTGAATTGCTTGAGGCAGCGAGCAGATCATCATATTTTCTAGCCCTCTAGATGCAGAGTATGAGAACACTTCCCACATCTCACACTCAATCCCACCTGCCTGGCAGTCTTCAATTCCCTCTTATAGGAGTTAGGCAAATTTTAAGAAAGCAAAATTCAGCGAACCTGATCTAGCTTGTGAAGAAAACATATCCTCTGGCTTTAGAATAGATCAATTTCTATCTCAGAATAAGAGGAAGAAAAGAAACCACATTCTACAGACTTTAACACCTTAAACATGCTAGTTTCCTGCATTAATTTTCATTTATTAGATTCATACAAGAAAAAAGGAAGAAATCTGAGAATTTCTGGAGCCTTTGCTTGCCTAATATCAGGTTCTTGTTGTTTTTTTATTTGTTTGTTTCCTTTTTTTCCTAATACTTTAGAGATTCTAGTTGAAAAATTGAGAAAATGCAGACATTAGCCTGGTTCAGATTAATCTGAAACCACAGCACCTAACTTATCAAATTCTAATCTAAATCTAGTCTCAAAGCTGAAGGTCAATGCTTCCCTGCCCTCAACATCTTCAGAATAACAGTATTGTCTATGTCTCGGGTTTGTTTTCTTTAAAGAATTAGAGAGCAGAACAGGTTTTAAAGCAGTTTTTCTTCAAAGTGAAAAAAGAGCAGTGCAACAGTCTCTACCTCAAAGCAAAAACAGAGCAGTGAAACAGACTCCCCAGCGTAAAGAGGGACATATTGTCTCATAATTGGTTTCCTAGTCTCAGAACATAAGTATGGAATTTTTCCTTATTGGATGCCCCATCTCAGAGCACAAGCACAGAAAACACTTTTGATTGGATGGGAAGTATAGGGCACTCCCCAGACCATATTCAGAAAAAGTGTGTTAGCACCTAAAGCTTCATGGGAAAAGGGTGTGTATTTTTTGCTGCACCATTCATCCCCACCACGTTGGAGCCAGTTCCAACCATTACCTTTTATCCATAACTACCCATATGAAGTGGTTTAACTCCCTCTGAGTGGCACATAAGCACTTGTTACTCACAGGGCACTGTACATTGTGATGTCCCATCAACAATATGTGGACAGATAAATTGGATATCTAAATTGCTGTTTTGAAGAAGCAAAGCCCTCTGACTTAAACTTGCACACTTAACTTAAAATTTATTTTCTTTTTTCAATTCTATTAGCATTACCTACTTAAATAAGTGGATTTTTTCATTTTGATATATCCACATAGGCATACAATGTACCATGATTATGCTCAACCCCTTCATAATTCTCTCCCAGGTTTTATTAATCATTTTAAGAATATAACATAGTAGTAATAAGTGCATTTACAATATTGTACAATCTCAATGTCCACACTCTTTACATCCTCTAAGATTCAAATTCTTTATTTATTAAAACAATTTTCCACTCTCCTCTGCTTCAAGGTATACATCAAGTATGATTTTGTTTCCTTTCTCTATCAATTAGACTGTTCTATGTAACTACTAATATAAGTATAATCATGTAATATTTGATCTTTTTATGACTGGCTTATTTCACTTAACAGAGTTCCAAAGAGTCATCCATAATATAGTATATGTCACATAATTCTTTTTTTTGGGGGGGGGGTCCAGTCGTGGGGCCTGAATTCTGGGCCTGGGCCCTGTCCCTCAGCTCTTCAGCTCAAGGTTAGCACTCTACCACTTGAGCCACAACGCCACTTCTGGCTTTTTTCTTTTTGCTTTTGTGGTCCTAAAGAATCGAACCCAGAGCCTCATGAATGAAAGGCAAGCACTCTACCACTGAGCCACCTTCCCAGTCCCATAATTCTTTTTGAAGTTGAAATAATATACCACTTTATGTATAAACCACATTTGCTTTAACTATTCATTTGTTGATGGCCACTGGATTGCCTCCATGTTTTGAGTATTATACAAAATGAATATGAGTACAAGATCTCTTCCAGACCTTGCTTTTAGATGTTTAGAGTGTATGCCCAGAATTGTAGTCACTGGATCACATGAAAACTCTCTTTTCTTTCTTTTCTTTTAAATTTTTGTGTCATGGGGCTTGACCTCAGGGCCAAGTCACTGTCCCTGAACTTTTCCTCAAGGCTAGAGTTCTACCACTTTAAACGACAGATCCTCTTCTAGTTTTCTGCCCAGGCTGTCTATGAACCGTGATCCTTGCATTTCAGCCTCCTGTCCTGAGTGGTTAGGATTATAGGTATGAATAATCCTGTTTTTAATTGTTTGAAAAGATGCCAGTCTGTTTCCCATAGAACTGTTCCAATTTTACCACACTTTTGTCAATATTGTTACTTTATTTTTTTGTAGTTATCCTACCTAATTCATATGAAGTAGTTATTTTCTTCATTATTTTGGCTTACACTTTAGTGGTGATTAATAATGTTAAACACCTTCTTCGTGGGCTTGTTAACAGTTTGTCTTCTCTGGAGAAACATCTGAGTTCTTTGCACATTGTAAAATCAGGTTGTGTGTCATTGCAATGATGTTTTTTATATATTCTTTATTTTTCTTTTTGTGGTTCCGGTCGTGGGGCCTGAACTCTGGGCCTGGGCGCTGTCCCTCAGCTCTTCAGCTCAAGGCTAGCGATCTACCACTTGAGCCACAGTGCCACTTCCTGCTTTTTTTCCTTTTTGCTTATGTGGTGCTGAGGAATTGAACCCAGGGCCTCATGCATGCGAGGCAAGCGCTTTACCACTGAGCCACCTTCCCAGCCCCGTTTTTTATATATTCTTGATGTGAACCACTTATCAAATATATACTTGCAATAACTTTATCCCATTCTGTGTTGCTTTTTTGGACACTGTTGATTGCAACCTTTGGTGCATCCTGATTTATGTTTTCCAACAATGAATGACCCTTCATTGATGTCAATTTCCAGTATGTCTTCTGGTCCTGTAACTATGAACCATCATATTGATTTGAACTCCTGTTATGGTAACAGTGAAGTAAAGCTACATAATTACGCTCTGGTCACCTATCTACTGCCACTTTTGAATATCTCTCCCTTAGCTTTTCGTAAAGGCCTTGGGGCATATCCACAACTTATTTGGTCCTTAAAAACCTGTAGAAAGTTACAGGCCTTAAATTTAGTTAGTTTTAATGGAAATACGTGACTTCCAATTTCTTTTTTTTTTTCCTTTTTGTACATATTTGATTGTAAGAATACTGTACAAAGGGGTTACAGTTACATGTCAAGGTAATGAGTACATTTCCTATCAAGCATTTTTGCCTCCTCCCGGCAAATAAGATGAATATTGAGAGCTTCGTAATATAGAAGCACACCAAAACTCTTGGTATGTATTTTTCTTCCTATGAGTATTTAGAATTGTGTGAAGCTAGAGATTTAACCTACTTACAAGTTAATAATGAACTTGTCACACTTTAATGGATGCTAGACGATTTATGATGCTCTTGGGTCAGAGACAAAAAGGTCTTAATTTTTACAGTAATAGTGAAAGCCAGTGAGATATGTGTGTATGTGTATATTTACAAATTTCACGTGTATCTCTCATCCCTCAGTGCCACTGAGTGAAGTAAAGATAGCCATGTGAAGCTTATACAAACAATGGGTTCTGAGTTTGAGCAACTGCTATCTTTATAATGAGCAATAGGCATGCCTGAACTTTACTCTGGAGGATGACAATAGCTTAGAAAAAGCTTGCAAATATCCTACGGAATATAGAGCAGCTAGTGTTCACTTGAAGATATGCAAACACTTGAGACTGCCATGGAATTGTTCTTTTTCTTTTGTTTCTTGAATGTTCCTGGCTACCAAGACCAATACATTTTTTTCCTAATAAAGGCATAGCTCCCCTTAAAAATGAGGCATGACAATTTGTTGAGAATACTTACTATTTTTCTAACCCTAAGGCCTCAATCCTATCTAGAGTACAATTTAACAAAAGAAATTGATGGAATTCAAATTTAACACATTTAGAAGCTTTTCTCTTAGAGCCATTTCTTAATGTAGGTGTGGAAGAAATTAAGGGAAAAAAATAGGCCCACAAATATATATTATGAAGATATTCTATGTATTTTAGCAGTAATAAAGGATTACATTTCTGTTTTTTAGTGTGTGAGTATTTACAGAGTATGTACAAAGTGCCAACGTTTATGCCAGGGCCTATCATGGAATAGAACATAGCAAAATTTCTCTATATAGTTTGTATATTTATAGAATTCACCTGTATGACTTCTCTCCCATTTTGATAAACAGATCACCTGTTTGATTGAAATTCAATCATTTTTCTGCCTACAGGATTCCACACACTTTGCTGTCTACTAAATATAGAAAATATTCATGCATAACCCTCGTCTTCAAGGAGCAATTCTCAGTATCCCAAGTAGCTTATGTTTATCTCCCACCCCTTTCCTCCCAGCTGTCAATCTAGGTGAGTGATGGCTCAATTCTATAAGACAGGAAAGCTCAGATAATTCATAGGCATTCAGTTAGTATCTAATGGAAACTTCTTCACTTGGATTATATTTTATCATCATCTTTGTGAGAACTTCAACTTCCTTATTTGGAACCTGAGCTGTTCAGATAACAGTGAGTAGATGAATCTTATGATTTAAAATTTCATTTAACTGAAATTGGAAGAATTAATTTTTCAGAAACTATTCACATTTGAGATTCATTAATCGCATATAGCTAGTGGATAGTGTGTTAGACAATGCATATATAGAATATTTCCATTATCACATATGTTTCCGTTAGAACTGTTTTAGAGCATGTTTTTGCTTGTTAAGGCATGGTCCATGTTCATAAACTATATATGCTCTGTAGGTGATACTCAGACTGAAGATCCAACCAGAAAGGCTAGACACCTATGAAGTTAAGGTATAGGTATAAATTGTTCTACATAGGCACACTTATTTGTGAGGAGGAAGAGGATCAAACAGTCAACGTCAGCAGAATCAACCTTCTCAACTCCAGGAAAGAATAAGTAAAAATTTTAGCAGTTCTTTGCAGCTTTGCTTCTGTGAATGAAATTGACTGTGGTATTCTCAATGGTGATTTTGTTAGAAAATATAAATGTTTAATTATCACATTAGCTCAGTGAAGAATTAGGTTTTGTGCTTTGTAAATGTAATTTGGTATTTATATGTGACATTACAATTTCTCCTGGTATCAACACACCACAAATAGCTTTATATTGTTGTTTCTTTCGTTAATTTTGTTGTTCTTACAGCAGGCATTTTAGAAATTAGTGGAAAAGTTAAGACTTTCTTGTGTTTTGCAATCACATTATTTCTCCATAATCTTAATAAAAAATGAGAATCCAATAAATATGTGAAGAAATTGAATCTCCAATCACCTGTTCTCTTTCATTAATTACTGGACCAAAGGGAACTGGCTCCCCAGAATCTCACCTTCAGAATTCAAGAATGAGGTGGGAAAAGACTAGGAAAGAGAGACATAATAATGTGAACTGAAGTTACTGTGCTGTCACAATGAACACTTGTTCTCATGCAATCCTTTTGAATTCCACAGTTAGCTTTTTTGTGGTTTTTATTAGTATGACAAAGATGACTGATTTCCCAGATTTATAGTTGGAAGTGTGTGGGACACATTCCTTTATCTATGGAATCTTCCTTTGGGTCTCAGTGCCTTTTCCATCCTTGTCGCAAGTATGTATTTCTACAAATGAAGACATTGCTTCATCATTTGTCTTTAAATGATTCAATTATGTGGATTTTGGAGGTTGTGTGATTTGCTGTAGAAGGAAGGTATTATGGGTAGGACCCTTTGGTCCATGTTGTTGTTGTTGCTGGTGGTGGTCGTGGGCCTTGAACTCTGGACCTGGGCGCTGTCACTCATATATTCAGCTCAAGGCTAGATCTCTACCACTTGAGCCATAGCGCCACTTCTGGTTTTCTGGTGGTTTATTGGAGATAAGAGTCACATGGACTTTTTCTACCCAGGCTGGCTTTGAACCACGATCCTCATTTCAGCTTCCTGAGTAGCTACAATTATAAAATGTGCCAACAGCACTGGGCTTGAATCAGTATTCTTAGTACAAAGAAAAAATACAAGTGATTTGGAACCAAGCTGTAGAAGGCTGCTTTTTGGCTTCAGAAGAGAGCTGGCTGGTATCTTAGGAATAGATAGATTTAGGAAAAATTGAACATATAAGTCCACATGGAAGGCCACAAAACATTTTAGTGAAGTTCCAAAAATGATAAGGACATGAATTGCAATAACTAGCTTGGTAATAAGGGACATGTTTGGGAGTTTGGTCTCTATTGTTACTGTTGTAAATGTACAATGTTATTTTATTCATTTTTGTTGTTGTTGTTTCCTCAGTATGTTCTTTTTTTGCGGGGGGCGGGTCCATTCGTGGGGTCTGAACTCTGGGCCTGGGCGCTGTCCCTCAGCTCTTCAGCTCAAGGCTAGCAGTCTGCCACTTGAGCCACAGTGCCACTTCTGGCTTTTTTCTTACGTGGTGCTGAGGAATCGAACCCAGGGCCTCGAGCATGCAAGGCAAGTGCTCTACCACTGAGCCACCTTCCCAGCCCTCCTTAGTATGTTCTTTCCCCTATGGAATATCCTCTGTTGTCACTGTACTTGATTTTGATACCCTGCATCTTGTGTATACATGTCTAATCTGGGGAGGGTAAAGGGAATTACAAAACGCTGAAACAAGGACACAGGATGACCCATTGCAACACAGATACCAATAAGACTTTATTGGAAATGAACCTTACCACTTCATGCTGCAAAGAATCGGGAGAAAGGAAGGTGGGAGCTGGGGGGTGGAAGGGTTAGTGGCACAACAACAAGGAAGGAAAGAGGTAATAATGATCAACAGACAATGTGCTCATTGCCTTACTCATGTAACGGTAACCCCTCTGTACAACATTTTAACAATAAAATAAAATAAAGTAAAATCAATAAAGGACACGTTTGGCAAATAAAGTAAAATGTTAACTTAAAAGAAAAATGAAAATAATAATAAACATATATATATGTATATTCATATAAATGCATACATATATAGGTATTTGTGTATGAACATATATAAGTATGAATATATGAATATGCACATAGTGTGCATACATATACATTTATTTAAAGAGACTTGAATAAGAAATATATTAATGTCTATGAAAAACTTTAACCATCCTGCCTATGAAAAGCTTTAACTATGCTAAATATGTCTAAAAAAAATCCAAATACATATCTTTATAATAATATACCAAAATCCAAAAAATATATGTCAAAATCATACCATACCTATACATTGCATACATATAGAGATTAGTGGAAATAGAAAAAACAATAGAATAGCAGTGCATAACCAATATGTAGAAATTGGAATCCTTATATATTGGTGCTTGACAGTTAAAGTGATATAGTCAATTTGTTAAACATACTGGCAATCTAAGATATTACACATAGAGTTGCCTCTATGATGCAGCATTTTGAATCATAATTTCATATACAAAATATATTTCAACATATGTCCAACAAAACACATGTACAATTATATACATAAACAAACCTTTTATAGGGCTAGGAAGGTGGCTCAGTGGTAGAGTGCTTGCCTTGCATTCATGAGGCCCTGTGTTCGATTCCTTAGCACCACATAAGCAAAAGAAAAAAGTTGGAAGTGGAGCTGTGGCTCAAGTGGTAGAGCGCTAGACTTGAGCTGAAGAGCTGAGGGACAGCACCCAGGCCCAGAGTTCAGGCCCCACGACCATACCCCTTCCCCCCCAAAAAAGAAAACTTTTATAATAACATATAATAAAATATTGAAATTCCCATTGAGGGTATTATAGAATTATACACACACATACAAATCTATATGGTATATCCCTGGGAAAAATTTATATGGACTTGGTTCGGAAACTAATTTTACTTGGAAGGAATGGATAAAATAAACTTCAATTTTTACTTATATGAGCTTTTTAAAATGGACACAGCCGTAGTGGTAGACTATGAAGTAATGGTTGGAAAAGTGGAGCGTAGGTTGAAATGAACACAGGAAGTGACTAATAATAGATATTGGAGTACTTTGAGAGGGTAGTGATGAAAAAATGTTCTAGAACTGAAGGTGATATTCATAGTCCAACTCTTTAACATTCTATTAATCATTGTACTTTATCGAAGAATAACAGATTGCATTTGCATTAACGTTAAGAAAAATTATAGAATAGTAATGGGTGAATCTGAGTGATAATTTAGAATTTAAAGTCACAGAATTCTATAATGCACACGTTTAATATGTTGATGAATAAGACTTTCAATAAAATATGATCTGTGATATATCCTCTGAGTGACTGTATATGACACTGCAAGTCAATGAATACTCTACAAAATTATGTAAATTGAGGAATGAGATAGGATTGAAAAGAATGAGGGATAATGATCATCCAGCTTTGTATTGAGCTGGGAATGTGGCTTAGTGGTAGTCTTAGGGGAATACTGTGAAGCCCTGGGTTTGATTCCTCACTTCTACATTAACAAAATAAAGCTGGAATTGGTACTGTGACAGAAGTCGTAAAGTGCCAGTGTGAGGAAAAGAAGTTCGTGGACATTGCCAAGGCCCTGAGTTCAAGCCCCAGGATTGGTCAAAAAGAAAACGATGCATTGTATTAAGATAGCACTAACGGCTCATGCCTGTAATCCTAGATACTCAGGAGGCTGAGGATTGAGGTTTAAGCCAGCCCAGGTAGGAAAGTCTGTGAGATTCTTATCCCCAATTAAATCTCAGAAAAATCTGAAAGTACTGCTTTGCCTCAAGTGATAGAGTTCTAGTGTTCATCGAATGGAGGTCATGCACAGCGCTCAGACCCAGAGTTCAAACCTCAGAAGAGAAGAAAAAAACAAAATAACTCACTATACACTATTCATAAACTGCATGGTCAATCAGATACTCCCATGCAACCAATTAAAGTCAATTAAAAATATGATTAAAATAGAATACAAGTCATAGATAGAATACAAAGGTTGTTTACAGGGACAAAGTAAATTTTATCTCTTATTTAGAGTTGAAATTTGTTCTTCAGTCTTCTTAAATCATTTATGAAATTGACAATATTGCCAATTATAGGTCAATTTCCATGAGGAACAGTTTGAATTCTGCTGTCTTTTCATAGCAAACTAGAGAGGTGAATTTTTTGCCTCTTGTTGAAGTATATCTGTTATTTAAAAGTAGATTTGTCCTAATATAATATTGATTTAATAAATCATTTCATTAGGGTGATGTTAGATTTTTTTCCAGTAAATCCTATCCCTTATAATAAATGAGAGCATGCTGTGTCAGTCTCCTATTAATATGACAAAATATTTTATAAAATTAATTAATAAGGGGGAAAGATTAACCTTGGCATCTGATTTTATACAGTTCAGTTTATGTTTCTGACCCTCATTGCTTTGGGTTGGTGGTGGCACAGAATACAATGTCAGGAACATGTGATGGAGTATGTGTATTCATGGAAGACAGAAAGTAAAGAAGAGGAGGAATAGGAGTGGGAGAGAGAGAAAGAGGAGGAGGGGAAGAAGGAGAAGCAGAAGGAAAAGGAGAAGGAGACAGAGAAGGAAAAGAAGGAAGAGGAGGAAAGACTTTGATCTTGACATCGTCTTTGATCACAAGTTCTCAGTGACCATACCTCTACAACTGTGCGCACTTGAAAAGATTCACAACCTATTTATGGCAACATAGTGAAAGCTAATTATTAATCCCAATCCTTTATGATTTCAGATTTAATTTCTAGAATGATGGGTAGATATTTCTATACAAGTGTGATAACTTCTGTTCCTAAATATTTACTTGAATTAAACAGATAAGCTATTTGGCATGGAGTTCGTTTGGTTATACCACTGTTGGAGAGATGAATGAAATATTTTGAATGCAAATACAGTTTATTTAAGAGATAAAGAAGCTTCAAGAGATTTCATTTTGTGACCTGCAAAAATGACTATTTCATTCAACTTATAGTCACTCAAACTTTTCATAATTTTATGGCATTTTCATTGAAGTATTTTGTCGTCTATAGCGAGGTTCATTCTTTCTAGTGAAGGAAAAATGAATGCTATCACGATCATTTATTTCTTAATTATTCTATAGAAAGTAGGTATAATATGAATTTCGTACCATTCAAAATAAGTTATATTAATGTCTATAGGAATAATTGGAAAAGTCATGGAAAATCTTGCTTTAGTTATCTCATATTAAGATTGATTCAATTTCTAAAAAATCACTGTTGACATAAAATATATGAAATTCAATTTTTGTCTGAAATGACTTGATACTCAAACATGAGAAATACATGACCAGTAACTATGATTTCTGTATACTCAAAATTGTGGTAGAGAGCTTGCCTTGCATGCATGAGGCCCTGAGTTCAATTTCTCAGCACCACATAAGCAAAAAGAAAAAAGCCGGAAGTGGCACTGTGGCTCAAGTGGTAGAGCGCTAGCCTTGAGCTGAAGAGCTGAGGGGCAGCGCCCAGGCCCCAGAGCTCAGGCCCCATGCCTGGACCCCCCCCCAAAAATGGTGCAATATTATTCTTAATGATTGATGAATAAAATTTGATTATGTATGTATATATACATAAATACTTGTAAATAGGAATCAATAAAATTATATATATAATTCATATACACACAGGAACACAATTCTTGATCCCTTATTGCAGTGAGAGGCATCTGGGCTGATTCCATATGTTGGCTACAGAAAATAATGCAACAATGAACATGATTGTTCTGGCAGCTTCAGTGTGGTCGTGTTTCTGCTCTATTGGATAAATGCCAATAAGTGGAATTGCTGTATCATAGGGAGCTTTCTATTCATTTTTGTGAGCAACCTCCATAGTGTTTTCCAAAGCCGTTGAACAAGATTACATTTCCACCAATATAATAGAGTTTCCTTTGGACCACATCCCTATCAGTATCTGGGATTGTTCATTTTTTCATAATGGCATTGTAACAGGGATGAGAAGAATCTCAGTGTTGTTTGGATTTGTATTTCTTTCATGGAGAGAGATATGTCTATTTGTCATTGTCACTTTTCTACTATGAAGTTCTCCTTAAGTCATTATCCCATACATTAATTGGGCTCTTGTTTATTTGAGGGTTTATTTGATCTGTAAATATGGGTTAGTTATGTAAACCCTTGTCTAGTGCTTAGTTAGTAAAAATCTTCTTCCATTCTGTTCTCTTTCTATATACCCTGCTAACTTTTTTCTTTGCCATGAAGAAACTCTTCAGTATGATGCAACTCTATTCACCCAGAAAAAATGATATTATACCATTCATAAGGAAATGGAAATACTTGGAAAAAACCTATATTAAGTGAAGAAAATCAGACTCAAAAAATATAAGTTGCCCGATTTCCCTCATTTGTTGTATTAGAATGTGCCTTTAATTCTACAACTTAAAACAGAGTTGGATGTTAAAAGAGAAAACATTACATTAGGACATGATAAATTACATGGGATTCTAAACATTTATACAGTGAGATCAAAGGAGGATGCCCTTTGGACAGGATCACAAAGGCTCAATAGCTATATGAATATTATCATATGAAATAATGTTCACCAAATTGATCTCCAAGAATTGATAATGAGAGGTTTTTATTATTTTGCTTTTTCCATCTGAATTTGGATGCTGTTTTTTTTGTTTCAATTTCTGCACCTTTGGTCTTATATGCAAGTTTGTAAAGGGCAAGGGGAAACACAGAAATGGTGGGACAAAGGGTGAACAAATGTAGCAGTGCCACTCAATAGACACTATACAACATATGGGGGAGGGAGGTTGAAAGGGAAAAACTAGGAGAATATGAGGGAAGAGGTGACACTGTTGAAAAAGAAATACGCTCATCATTTGACTTATGTAATTGGATCCCTTCTATACATCATCTTTACAAATTAAAAATGGACCTCATAAACAGGCAAGAGTAGTTATATTAATTAGATAAGATTGGCTTTAAATTAAAATTGGTATAAAAGTAAAAAGAGACTAAAAAGGACATTAAATGTTGATGAAGGAAAGTCTCCATCAGGGGGATATGACAATGCTAAATATCAATGCCCTGAATCCTAGATCTCTCAAATTCATCAGACAAATACTACTTGTCCTAAAAATATGCATACATCCAAACGCATTGTTGGTTGCTTGAACACGTCATTCTTACCTCTGGACAGGCCATCCAGGTCAAAATCTAGCAAAAAATCAAAACCAAATACCTGGTTTGACAAGCTATACTTAACAGCTCATGGAACGTTCTCCAAAATAGATTATATCTTAGATCACAAAGAAAATCTGTGAAAATTCAAAAATAAAAATGAAATTACTCCTCGTATCATGTCAGACCACAATGAGACCAAATTAGATCTCAACATCAAAAGGCATCACAAAAAATTCTGAAACTCACAGAGACTGAATAACACATTGCTAAATCATCAGTGAGTCAATGAAGACATATGGAGGGAAGTTCCAACGTTTATGGAATTCAGTAGAAGTGAACAGCCAAAATACTACCTCCTCTTGGACACAAGAACACAGGCAATACTCAGGAAAATTTATAGCTTTGACTATGTACATCAACAAATTAGAACAATCTTAAATCAGCACTAATAATGCACCACTAGGTCCTTGAAAAACAGGAACAAGCCAATTCAAAAACTGGTAAATAGAAATCATACAAATTAGATTAAAGAAATAAATGAATTAGAGTCTCAGTAAAACATCCAATCATAATTGACTTCTAACTACTAGTAGCTCAAAAATTTGCCCAATGAATGTAAATTTAGCTATTTTCAGAGATAGACGCAACCAGCTCAAACCAGTGAACAAAACATACTCGTATGATTCTAAGAAACAATATTTTGTTTGCCTTTTTTAAATAAATTTACTCTTTTATTAAGTTGATTTATAGAGGGATTACAATTACATGAATCAGGTAATGAGTACATTTCCTTTTATGAAATGTCTTGTGTTCCCTCATATTTTCCCATTCCCTCCCTTCTTTCCCCACCCATATGTTAAATAGTTCACTTTCATCAATGTTCAAGGAAGTCCACTGCTTCATTTTTTCACCCTTTCCCTAAAGCTCTGTGCCCACCCCCACCTTCCTGAAGACGAGAATGAATATACCATGCATAAGGTAAAGAAGACAGAATCATCTCAAACTATAAATAACGAGTACATACACTGAACAAAAAATGGAGTCTTCTGTTTCCATACCTCATATTTTGTTTCAGGATGCTTATGATGTTACATAAATGTAATTGTTTTTATAATAAAGTCAATTCAGGGATTAAGGTGTGATAAACTTATAATTTTCTTTCTATTTAGTAATGCTTTTATGTTACATTAATGTTGTAAGTAACACAATTCAAATCCCAGTGAAATTAGAAGGTTCAGATTTAAAGTTAAATATTCAAAAGGTCTAATAGTTCCATTTTGGCAACCAAACTGAAAATCAGGCATGTTTTATCCTCACAAATGTCATTATTTCATAAGCAAAAAGTAATGTTACCTACATTTTCTCTCATATGTTAACATATTATCTGCTAATCAGAGAGATACAAAAAGACTTTTAATTATGATATGAAAAATGCATCGACATAAATGAATGAAATCAGCGAGTAGATGGCCCATAGCGGGGTGGTTATGTTTTATATTTTCATTATTTTGAATGATATGGTGTTTTTGTATGTGTGGAATTATGAATGTATTTTATATCTGGACAAGCAAGTTTGATTAATAGATCATTGTCTGATACCCAAAGTCTGGAACCTAACCTGAGTCAGAGTAGTAAGTATGTGTGTGTGTGTGTGTGTGTGTGTGAGTGTGTGTGTATGTGTGTGGGTGTGGGTGTCTCTCTGTCTGCCTGCAAGTCTGGATTTAGAAGGAAGTATCTTATTTCCCTGAGGGTATATACTTAATTCTATTAGGTATACTCCATTAATGACAGCAGAAAAAGTTAATTAACATTTTGTGCCATATATTTATGTTCCTATGATGGCATGAACAAACTAAAAATTTTGTTTGGGGTATGAGTTTTGTAAAAGGTCAGCTGAAAGTATAAACATGTGGAATCTTGAGAAAGATATCAATGACAATCATTTCAGTTTAGATAAATTTTGACAACACTTGCAGTGATAGGCAATCCTATATCAAAATTCAATATTTATTGATTTTCTATAGCTACAATATTCTATAAATATGTAGGAAAACAAGTTAAATTATGGAATCATAAAAGTAATGTGATTATTTATTGCAAACAGTTTTACAATTAGGTCCTGATTGTAAGCGCTAGGATCAACAGAATAAAAAACACAATATACAACATGGAGTTAGATATTTTATAATGAAGCATATTTTAATATACTCTACATTTTTAGAAAGACTAGAACTTTGGGTTAGCTTTATGACCTACCAAAATAAGTGATATTGTCTATTTATTAAGCAGAAAGGCTTACTCAGATTTACAAGATTGAATGTTTCAGTGTATGTTCAGCTGGTTTTATTGCTTTTGGGGCCAGTGCCAAGACAATATCAAGGAGGGGAGTATGTCAAAGAGAAAAGTTTTTTACCTAGAATGATTAAAAGATAAAAGAAGAAAGAAGATGAGAGTCTATTTTCTCATGTGTTTCACTCTGAAGAACTTAATCTCCAGAAGAACTCCACAGTCTGGGAGGAATTGGAATGTCATTTCTCTTAAACACATAGGTCTTCCTGGGGCATTCTAAAATCCAATGGCAACATCTTCACCAATGATAATAACTTGTCCAGGGGTGGAAGCCACTAGATATTTCTTAAAATTCTAATCAGATCTCAGCAGACTAAATATTTTATGGAATTCCTATTAAAATATTTTCTTGCAGACTGACTGGGTCTTCATAATGTGTATCTGTTTATATGTGTGTGTTTGAATAAACTAATAAAACAATGTGGCAGATAAAAGTATTAGTATGGTATTTTGTTTTTCTTCTCATACTATGAAAGCCTGTCACAATTCCAATCAAATCCCATCCAAGATTCAAACATTAATGCTGTCCCAACATTTCATTATGTTAACCTAAGTACATCCATCTCATTTCAGATGGCCATGGTATAGGAAAATTTTAAGTCTTCCAATTACGTTGTCACCAAGGAAACAACGTACAATATTTCTTTTAAAAATACCTAGATTGTAGAACATGTTAGCCAGAAAATTGAAGGAGTATACATTATAGGATTTAATTTAAATATTTAGTCACATAAATGGATATTCTTTATCCCCAACTCAGAGCCCTTTTAAACTACATAATTGCACAACACATCTATTACCATCTTCCATGAAGACAGTCCTTGCTGTAAACAAACCAGATGTGGTGAACAAATTTACAAGTACACCATTGTTACATGCTGCTGTTCTAAAGCATGGAAGTGAAAGAGCATTTAATGCCTGTGAAGAGTTGGTTCTAAGGATTATGGAAAGTGATTACTTTGCACCATAAATAGAAAAATCCACAGATGTTTCAAGTTGTGTTTTGTTGTTGGCATTTGTGAGATATATTTTGGAAAGCACAATGAATGAAAGCATGCTATTTTGTAAAACTTTGCTGGCTGACACATTTACTGAAATGTTTCAAATGAGAAGACAGACAATAGGGTGGGTAAGATGTGGTATGCAGCTTTAAATACAGACAAGCAAAAAAAGAATGGGAATTTTTTTCCTTAAAAATGCTTTCTGGTTATATTGCGCTATACACTATACTGTTGAAATAATCATTTCTTTGGAAAAGTAAGGAGAAAACACTGTCACCTGTTGAATTTCTTTTTAAACTGAATCTTAAATGTCAGGATTAAAGAAATTTAAATGTCTTAATAAAATATTATCCAGTATTACTTTCATTTTTGATAAAAACTTAAAACAAACTGACAGACTGTTAGTCCATTAAGATTTATAAGTTTCCTGCTATATATTTCCTATTGTTCCTTTATTTGGGGGGTGATATATATATATATTTTTTTAGAATGACAACCTTGTCTTAACCATTCCCCACAAAATTTATGCTCTCATAGAATCAGAGAGTTTTTGTTTTTGTTGTTGTTGTTTTGTTTTGTTTAATTGGTTGGTCGTGGGGCTTGAACTCTCTGCCTCGGCGATGGTCCTACACTCTTCAGCTCAAGGTGAGTACTCTACCGCTTGAGCCACAGTGCCATTTCTGATTTTCTAGTGGCTTATTGTAGATACGAGTCTCACAGACTTTGCTACCCGGGCTGTCTTTGAACTGAGATCCTCATATCTCAGGCTCCTGAGTAGCTGGGATTACAAGCATGAGCCTCCGGTGCCCAGCCAGAGAATTTTATTTTATTAAATTAAGACAATAGTAGGCTCATTTTATGCCAACACAAAATATAAACACCAGTGACATTTTTCCCTAAAAAAAAAAAAAACACTCATAAAAAATTCATGAGATTTAGGGGAAGATGGGAGAGGAGAAGCTGAAGGCTAAACAACTCTCCCATAGAAAGCATTTTAGTATTCCAGTGAACAGTCTTAGGCTACAGAGTCACACCAAGTGTGTCATCTCAATACAGAGAGTTTGGACAGAGAGGGAAAATCCAAGCAAGGAAAGAGATCTGAACACATGCAGCTAGCTATGGCTGCAGTGGCAGAGTTGGTAGCAGACACACTCTTAGCAGCCATAACTACAGAGAGAATCTGGGACAAAGGTGCCAGATGTGGCAGGCAAGCGGATTCTACCCAACACAAGCAAGAACTGACAAGGAGCAGATATATTCATCCTGCAGATCACAGACCAGAAACTGCCCAGGAACAAGACTCTGGCATGAGTAGAACCCTGATCTCCTCATTCCTTCTCAGGAAGCAGAGGAGGGAAGGACGTCCCCTACCACTGGAGATCTCTGTCTTTGATACTAACAAAAGCCCAGCTGAGCAACTAGCTCCAATTCAGGCCTTGGAAGAAAACAAAAGAGCCATTTAGCAGGTCACTGGAACCTGCCCTGACCTGCCAGGCTCAGCTCCACCCAGGGGAAAGTCAACCAACCCTGACAGAGAAAAATCTGCCCCCTGAAGAGTGACTTTCACCACTGGGTAAACAGAGCCAGAGGCTGCCCCTCCCTACAGCAGCCTAGACAAACAAAACTCAGTAAACATAAACCCTGAGAATGGCTCCAAGCTGGGCTCTCTGAGAGACTCAGGAGCTAGCCCAACAAGGAAAAGCTACTGATTGCTGAAAGGCCTCAACTCTACCCATAGCCTAGTCTCATCACAGCATCTCCAAACTAGAGGAAACTCCCATCTCGCTCTTTTGGGATACTCAAAGCAAATCTACCTCCCACTGAACTAGCCTGGGAGGAGGATCACAAGACAATGGGATAGGCAAAGCATTTTTCTGCCTGCTCAAACAAACTGACTTAAGAAAACAATCAAGCCACAGGAAAACCAAACACCACAAGCAGACCAGAGACTCCACCAAGAGACTGGTTATGGACATGGGAGATACACAATCATCCCATTGCCCTCATTCCCCCCCCACCAAAAAAAAATCAAAGAACTCTTTTTTAAATTTAATTTTATTTTTTTATTGTGAGAATACAGTACAGAGGAGTTACCATTACATTGGCAAGATAACGAGTATATTTCTTATCAAGCGTTTTTGCCTCCTTGTTGTTTCCCCTTCCCATCCCTTCCCATACTTCTCCCCTCCCCACACCGGCTCCTCCCCCACCCCCCACCAAAGTTGTTAATTTCGTTTTTCTACATAGTGAATTGTATATCTCATTGTTGCAATCAAAGAACTCTTATTTGAACCATTTAAAAAATTTTTAATTTTAAAAATTGTTTTCTATTAATCTTATTTTCCTCCCATAATGTTTATTGTAGGTGTATACGTGTGTGTGTGTGTGTGTGTGTGTGTGTGTATGTGTGTGTGTGTGCACATGCGTTTTTTATCTCCTCTGAATTTTTGGTCCTTTTTACGTATTCTTTTCATATTTTTCTTTTTCTTTTTTTGCGTGACAAAATTGCTGTTTGGCTCATTCCCAGATATATACCGGTCGTTGATTATTAGACCTTATACCCCATTTTGTACACATTTAATCCAGAAATTTATTACTCAATTCACAACCTCTTAGGCTTAAATTTTTAATAGCAGTATTATCTCTTTATATGTATATAATTTTCAAGTAACTAATTATAAGAATTTTTATTTTTTAGTTTTCATTTCTCCTTTCAATCCATCCCTTCTTCTCATCTTATCCTTTTCTTCTCTCAATATCATTTGTTTAAACTTACATAATTTTTAAGTGTTTCACTACTTAAATTTAAATTTTGGTTTTTTCATTTTTTCTTGTTCTTTTTTTTGTAATCTCTCTCCTATCATTCTATCCAAACCATTTCCCTCTCTAAGATTAGGACTTGGTTAAATACCACATTTTCTCGATCCATCCATCTACTGAGGGGCTTCTGGGTGGATTCCATATCTTAGCTATGGTAAATAATGTTGCAATAAATATAGTTGTGTTGGTAGCGTTAGTATGGTCTTGTTTGTGATCATTTGGGTAAATGCCCAAAAGGTAGATTGGTGGGTCATAGGGAAGTTCTAGGTGGAATCTTTTGAGGAACCTCCATACTACTCCAAAGTGGTGGAACAAGTTTCATTCCCACCAACAATGGAGTAAAGTTCCCTTCTGGCCACATCCACTCAAGGATCTGTTGTTATTAGACTTCCCTATTATAGCCACTCTAAATGGCTTGAGGTGGTATCTCAATGTTGTTTTGTTTTGCTTTTCTTTTATGGCTTGGGAGGTTGAGCAATTCTTCATGTGTCTGTTGGCCTTCCTTCTTTCCTTTTCAGAGAAGTTTCTCTTGAAGTCTTTAGTCCACTTATTTATTGGGAAGTTGTTTCTTTTAGGATTTGTTGTTGGGGGATTTAATGTTTTGAGTTCCACATATATTTTATATGAGACCCTTGTATATTGTATGGTTAGCGAAGATCTTCTCCCAATCAATGGGCTTTCTATTGATCTTGCTAGCTATGTCCTTTGCCATGCAGAAGCTCTGCAATTTCATACAATCCCATTTACCCAACATTTCTTTGATTTGTTGTGCTTCTGGGTCTCTATTAAGAAAATTTTAGCCTCTTCACAGGAGACATACGGTATGTCCTACTCCATCCTGTAATGTTATCAGGGTGTCTGCTTTGACTCCGAGGTCTTTGATACATTTGGAGTTGATTTGGTACAGGATGATATATAAGGATATAGCTTTAGTTTTCTATGAGTGATTAACCAATTTTGCCAGCACTTTTACTGAATAGGCTGTCTTTCTTCCCTTCTATTTTTTATCTCCTTTATCAAAGATTAGGTACCTATTGGTCTGTAGGCTCATTTCTGGGTTTTCAATTCTATTCCATTGGTCCTGAGGTCTGTTCTTGTGCCAGTACAAGCTGTTTTGTTTGCTAAGGCTTTGTAGTAGAGTTTGAAATTTGGTATTGATATTACTCCAGCACTGTTCTTTCTATTAAGGATTGCTTATGCTACTCACTGCCTTTTATCATTCCATATGACTTTTTGGATTGCCTCTTCTATTTCCTTGAAGAATGAGTTTGAAATATTGATAGGTATTGCATTGAATTTGTAGATAGCCTTGGGAAGTATTGTCATTTTCACGATGTTAATCCTTCCAATCCAGGATCAAGGGAGTTTTTTACTTTCTAAGTTCTGTTTTGATTTCCTTTTTCAGGTTTTCAAAGTTTTCATCATGGAGATCCTTTACTTCTTTGGTTAAGTTAATTCAATGTTATTCTATTTTATGTGGGGTTATTAAGAATGGAGTTGATTTTCTGATTGCAGCCACGCTTTTCTTATTGTTGGCATACAGAAAAGCCACTGATTTTTGAGGGTTAATTTTATACCCTGATACATTGCCATAGTTTTGAATCAGCATGAGTAATTGGGGAGTGGAATCCATGGGATTCTTTAAATACAAGATCATGTCATCTGCAAAGAGGGAGTGTCTTACTTCATCTTTCCCTGTTTGGATCCCTTTTCGGTTTTCATCTTTTCTTATTGCTGTAGCTAGGCATGCTAATAGTAAATTGAAGAGAAGTGGAGAGAGTGGACATCCTTGTCTCGTTCCTGAGTTACGAGGAAATGTCTTTACTTTTTGACAATTAAGTATAATGCTGGCAGCAGGTTTGTCATATACAGCCTTTATTTTATTGAGGAATGTTCCCTGGATTCCTAGTTTATCCAGAAACGTCATCATAAAGTGCTGTTATTTAATTGATTTGTGTATATTGAACCATCTTTGGATCCCTGAACTGAATCCTGTTTTATCATGGTATGTAATGTTTTGGATGAATTGTTGAATTGTTTGGCCAAAATTTTGTTGAGAAGTTTGGCATCAATGTTCATCAAAGTAATGGGTGTATAATTCTCTTTTTTTTTTTTTTTAATTTAATTTAATTTTATTTGTGAACATACTGTACAGAGGAGTTACAGTTACATGGGCAGGATAATGTGTACATTTCTTACCAAGCATTGCAGCCTCCTCCTTTGTTTATCCTTCACATCCCTTCCCAGCCTCCCCCCTCCCCCCCTAATCCCAATCCTTCTCCTTCCTCCCTCCCCCCAGCCCCCCCGCCCCCACCAACATTGTAAAGTTCGTTTTGGACATGACAACTTGTACTTCTCATTGTTGCAACAGGTCCACCTGTATCCTTAAACAACTGGTTTTTCCCCATCTCCTCCACAAGTTATACTGACATCAAATATAGTGAAAGCAAGGGTTATACTGTGGGGGAGGGACATACAAAGCAACAAAGAGATAATCTTATAAATGTGTTAGAAACACATGCATGAAAGAAAAAAACATTAAAATACACATCTAAGGGTTCATTTTCCTGACATCACATTATCTGACCTTTTCCGCTTGACTCATACATATACTAGATATTACAAATAAGGGAAACCATGGGACCTACGTTTCTTTGGGCCTGGCTTACTTCACTTAATATAATTTTTTCCAAGTTTTTCCATTTCCTAACAAATGGGGCAATGTCATTCTTTCTGATGGAGGCATAGAATTCCATTGTGTATATATACCACATTTTCTTGATCCATTCATCTACTGAGGGGCATCTGGGTTGGTTCCATATCTTAGCTATGGTAAATAATGCTGCAATAAACATAGTTGTGCTGGTAGCTTTAGTGTGGTCTTGTTTGTAAACATTAGGGTAAATGCCCAAAAGTGGGATTGCTGGGTCATAGGGGAGCTCTATGTGGAGTCTTTTGAGGAACCTCCATACTGCTTTCCAAAGTGGTTGAACAAGTTTACATTCCCACCAACAATGAATTAAGGTTCCTTTCTGTCCACATCCCCTCCAGCATCTGTTGTTGTTAGAGTTCTTGATTTTTGCCGTTCTCACTGGAGTGAGGTGATATCTCAATGTTGTTTTGATTTGCATTTCTTTTATGGCTAGGGATGTTGAACATTTCTTCATGTGTCTATTGGCCATCCTTCTTTCTTCTTCAGAGAAGTTTCTCTTTAAGTCTTTCGCCCACTTATTTATTAGGAATCCATGGAACATTCCTCAATACAATAAAGGCTGTATATGACAAACCTACAGCCAGCATTATACTCAATGGTGAAAAACTAAAGCCATTTCCTCTTAACTCAGGAACAAGACAAGGATGCCCACTCTCTCCACTTCTCTTCAATCTAGTATTAGAATGCCTAGCTACAGCAATAAGACAAGATGCAGACATAAAGGGGATCCAAATAGGGAAAGAAGAAATAAAACTCACCCTCTTTGCAGATGACATGATCTTGTATTTAAAGAATCCCATAGACTCCACTCCCAAATTACTCAAGCTGATTCAAAACTTTGGCAAAGTAGCAGGTTATAAAATTAACCCCCAAAAATCAATGGCTTTTCTGTATGCCAACAATGAGAAAAGTGTGGCTGAAATTAGGAAAGCAACTCCATTTGTAATAGCCCCACAAAAAATAAAATACCTAGGAATTAACTTAACTAAAGAAGTGAAGGACCTCTATGATGAAAACTTTAAAATCTTGAAAAAGGAAATCAACACAGAACTTAAAAAATGGCAAAACCTCCCATGCTCCTGGATTGGAAAGATTAACATCGTGAAAATGGCAATACTTCCCAAGGCTATCTACAAATTCAACGCAATACCTATCAAAATTCCACCCTCATTCTTCAAGGAAATAGAAGAGGCAATCCAAAAATTCATATGGAACAATAAAAGACCCCGAATAGCAAAAACGCTCCTGAATGGAAAGAACACTGCTGGAGGAATATCAATACCAAACTTCAAACTCTACTATAAAGCCATAGTAATCAAAACAGCTTGGTATTGGCATAAGAACAGACCTCAGGACCAATGGAATAGAATTGAAAACCCAGAAATGAACCCACAGACCTATAGCCATCTAATCTTCGATAAGGGAGCTAAAACAATAGAATGGAAGAAAGACAACCTCTTCAGTAAATGGTGCTGGCAAAATTGGTTAACTACATGTAGAAAACTTAAGCTAGATCCTTATATATCACCCTGCACCAGAATCAACTCCAAATGGATCAAAGACCTTGAACTCAAAGCAGACACTCTGAAAACATTACAGGATGGAATAGGAGAAACCCTAGGTCTCCTTGGCTCAGGCCGAAATTTTCTGAATAGAGACCTGGAAACACAACAAATCAAAGAAAGGTTGGACAAATGGGATTGCATAAAGTTGCAGAGCTTCTGCAGGGCAAATGACATAGCTAGCAAGATCAATAGAAAGCCCACGGATTGGGAGAAGATCTTTACTAGCCATACAACGGACAAGGGTCTCATATCTAAAATATACTTGGAACTCAAAAAATTAAACCCCCCAACAACAAATCCTCAAAGAAACAACTGCCCAATAAATAATTCTCTTTCTTTGATGAGTTCCTGCACGGTTTTGGGATGAGGGTTTTGATGGCTTCATAGAATTAGTTTGGTCCTGAGATTTATCTTTCAATTTCATTGAAGAGTTGGAGGAGTATTTGTATGAGCTCTGCTTTGAAAGCCTTGTAGAATTCTGCTGTAAATCCATGTGGTCCTGGGCTTTTCTTAGACATGAGGTCTCTTATTGCTTTTTCTATTTCAATGCTTGATATGGGCCTGTGAAGATGGTTTAATTCATTTGCTCCTTTTCAGTTGTTGCTGTTGTTGAGTTGAATCTGCTCATCCGATGTGTCTGCTGCCTTTGTCCTGGAACCTCTCTGTTGTAGGTATGGCGGGTTGGCTATGGCCACCACCAAAGCTGCCTCACCCATGGCTACAGCAACTGCTCAGATCTGTCTCCTTCCCTGGATTTTCCCTCTCTAGCCAAACTCTGTACTGTGATGGCACACTGGGTGTGATACTGGAACACTAAATTAGCTTTCTATGCGAGAGATTGTTTAGCCTCCAGCTTCTTCTCCACCATCTTCCCCCACTTCTCATAAGCATTTTCTTATTATAGATTATTCTAGATTAGCTATATTATGATTGATAATGACCAAGATTGACAGAAAGGTGAAGGAAAATTGTCTACACTTCCATGAGGTTCTGACCTGTGTTTCACAAAATGTTATAAAAGCTCTCCATGAGAAATCTAGCAGCTGCATTTCTAAATAGTCTTTGCGTGCTTACACTTTCTGATAATGTTTCAATTCAAGTACTTCTCCTTAGAGTCCCATACCATTCAATGATGCTGTATTAGATCTTT
The DNA here is from genome assembly GCF_019054845.1 of Dipodomys spectabilis. NCBI lineage: Eukaryota > Metazoa > Chordata > Mammalia > Rodentia > Heteromyidae > Dipodomys > Dipodomys spectabilis. The sequence goes on from NW_024870945.1 coordinate 2,025,768, forward strand.
GTTACATCTTGAGAACAGCTCTTGGTGATTAAATTTGTGCTTTTCAAATTAGCTCTCGCAATTCCATCCACAAAATGCAGACAAAAATTATCTAAAATAAATTTGTATCTGTTGATAGTGAAAATATTTTATTTTCCATTACAAACATAGAATGTAGTAAAATTTTTTCACAGAAATTACACTGCACTAGGTTGTGGACAGATTCTAATGAAAATAATAAACTGTGTTTATGTAGAGAATTTGAGCTTGCAAAATTTTAATATGCCTGTGCTCCTAAAACCAATACCTTACTTATATTGAGTGACAAATACAACTTGCTATAAGTAAGTTTTCCTTGTACGTTTTTAATATATATTTTATTGTAAAGATAATGTACACAGAGGTTACAGTTACATAAGTAAGGTAATGAGTACATTTTTATTGAGCTTTGTTACAACCTCCTTTGTTTTTCCCCTACTATTCCTTACCTTCACACATCCCCAACATCTCCTTACATCCCCCTCTAATATTATCTTGCAAATCTCATTGTTACAATGGGTCAACCTGTATACTTTCCTTGTGTCTTAAATGAAGAAATGCTGGCTTGTTTCATGCTGATTCTACTTGTGTAGACACACTTAAGAACACTTTCCAAGTCCAAAAGCACATAAAGGAAATGCACATCATCTTTTGTGAGCTGGTATAATTGTGTTCTACACATTTATTGACAGGTTACAAATTATTCTCAAATTTTAATACATAAAAAACTTTCTTTTTTCTTATTTTCGTTGCCAGGACATCGGCACAACCTCAGTCAGCATTTCTCACTTTAGACTTTTCATATGGTTTGGTTAAATTTTGACCTGCGCTCCAGTCTTCTGAGGAGTCACTCATCTGCTTAAGAATTGATGCTGGCTGTTGGAAAAGAGCCCAAGGAAGGATGCCATTTAATGCCTTATAACTTTATTCTTAACAAGGATATTGTCCTACTAATTTGGCTGTTGAGAGTGTCTACAAGAGCAAGGATTCCATGGTGAGCAGGGAGACATCATATGACCTATACTTATTGAGATTTCTGAGTGACTTGCTATCACTTGTACTGCATTTTTCAAGTCGAATATCTCTAAACCTACAAGTTGGAAGAGATAAGAGGAGTGGTAAAAGAACTCTTAGAGACAAATACATCTTCAACACATTTATTTCCAAGCAGTCTGTCTAAGGCATATTGAACAACTAGTAAAACTTATGTTTGCTATATATGTGTCTTTTTCCATTTGTGCATGTGTACATATGTGTACGTATGTGTGTATTTGTGTGTATAGTAACATTCATGTTTACATATATGGGCCGATATACACATATATGCATATACATATATGCATATAAATAAATAAATATACAAACATAAATATATGTTCATATATATCAGGTGTTCATTGATTTAATCTAGAATTCCCAGCACATTGTCCTTATCACAAAGTGTAAGTATCTGTGCTATATGAGGTGTATCCTTTGTACTCACTTCCCCCATTACCTTGTTTTTCATCCCTGTGAACAACTTCAGCCTCCTTTCCATAGGATAGCGTTGTTTTTATTACTTACTGATAATAAAAGAAAAAGGTTGTTTGTAAAAGAAAAAGAATTTTTAGGACCCAGGCTAAAAGTATCTTATCAGTCTCAATGATTCGTATGAGATAAAATTTATAATAGTACTAAAAGTGAAAAGGAATTCCTAGATCTGTTGTTTTGCCATTTAGAATGGCAAAGAATAATTTCACGTCACTGTTATAACTCTTAAAGAATGCAAGGGTAACTGATGGTCCTTATCATGTTCCCACAAAACCAGTGGACCCTGAAGGATAATAGTAGACCAGCAGAAATTCTAAGTAGCAGACAAGGAGCATGAAAGAGAAAGAGCGGAAATGAGAGAGAGTGAAAGAGAGAGAAAAATATCATAATACTTATAGTGCGTAACAGATAAACAAGAGGTTTATGAGAATATTCATACTGCTATCTTGAGACTCTACATATACATTTGAAGGTATTTGGTGTATGATAACTCATCAACATAAAATATAAAATTATTTTGATAAAAAATAAAAATGACTCAGAAGAAATTATAAATGCAAAAACATTCTTCACAGAAGCAAATTCTCAGAAATATTTCTTGACTTTGAAAAGGATAAATTGGCTGCAGTTAGTATAAATTTAGAAGTATGACAATTCACAAAAATATAAAAATGTGTTCACATATTTCATTATATAATCCATAGCAGAAAGCAAATATTGTTCAGATGATTTTTTAAATCACAGTTTCTCAGGTGCTGTGAAGGTGGCTCAGTGGTAGAGTGCTTGCCTTGCATGCATGAGGTCCTGGATTTCATGCCTCAGCACGACATAAGCAGAAAAATGTGAAAGTGGTGTTGTGGATCAAGTGATAGCGCTAGCCTTGAGCTGAAGAGCTGAGGGACAGTACCCAAGACCCAGAGTTCAAGCCCCACAACCAACAAAACCAAAGCAAAAACAAAACAAAACATAACAAAACAAAAAAATTTTGTAGCCTCAATTCTGTAATAACACTACTTCAGCTTAGGGTTAAGATTTAGGTGTGGACATTTATCAACACTCCTGATTCAGACTCTACTTGATTAAATTTTTAATCAGTATTTTGTTTTTAGTTTTGCTCTTTGTACATTCACATGCACCTATGAAATATGGTATGGCCATCCCAATAATATTCTCAAAGTACCTCTTAATCACTACTCACAAAAATTTGTATTATATTACAACAAGGAAAAAATGCTATAAATAAAGGAAACAATAATTAAATATTAATGATTACTAAAATAAAAAAGAAAACAATTACCAGGGTTTTCAGTATTTGAAGTGTACACAGTTGATTTTACTATTTTCTCATATTCTTATACATTTAAATCTGGATAAAGCTATGAGTAGCTTTTAAATTTACCCACTAAGATTACTATTTATAGTTCATCTCACCATTTGTATGTGGCTTATATCATTATTTGTTCATCACAAACATATAACGTAAGGGAGCCCTAAAGTTTTAACAGAAACTGTGTACTTAAAATTTTACCTCTTCACTCTGCTTCTTTACACAGTCTTTGCAACTTATCATTAGTAAAGTTTCTATAAACTATGAAATGTACATACTTACTAGTACATGCTACCAGAAAAATTATATACTTTATCGAAAAATTTTATGACCTGCAAACAGTCTTGATTTTGCCATATATAAGCAAATCCCAAAATGAAACATATTTAAAACATTAAAACTTTTAACAAACCTTAACATTTGCTGCAATGATCATTATGACAGGTGCCTTGTGTAGAATAATTGAATTCTTCTTCCTACACATCTCATGAACAACAAATATCTGGAATTATTTTGTTTTTGGCATGTCAATCTTGACTTTATTCTTAAATGTGTGCTTATGTAAGAAATACATGGTTCTAAAATTTCACAATTCTTTTTAACTTATTTGTGTTGAATTGTCTAGTTTAAGAAAATCAATTACACTTTACATATAAAAAAATGTTCTGTGCTCAATTTGGCTGCACATACACTAAAATTGGAACATACAGAGAAGATTAGCATGGTCCCTGCACAAGGATGACACGCAACTTAGTGAATCGTTCCATATTTTTAAAACAACAGATGCTGGAAGGGATGTGGCCAGAAGGGAAGCCTATTGCATTCTTGGTGTGAGTGTACACTTGTTCATCCACTTTGGAAAGCAGTTTGGAGGTTCCTCAAAAGACTCCACATAGAGCTCCCCTATTACACAGCAATCCCACTTTTGGGCATTCATCCAAATGATCGCAAACAAGTACATACTAAAACAACCACCACAGCAATGATTATTGTAGCATTATTTGCCATAGCTAAGATATGGAACCAACCCCGATGCCCCTTATTAGAAGAATGGATCAAGAAAACATTCTGTGTGTGTGTGTGTGTGTGTGTGTGTGTGTGTGTGTGTGTGTGTGTGTGTGAGTGTGTGTGTGTGTGTGTGTGTGTGAATGTACACTTACACAACCACTTTGGAAAGCAGTCTGGTGAGTCCTCAGAAAGCTAAATATTGACGCTCCTTATGGCCCACTCATACCACTTCTAGGCATCTATCCTGAACAACAGGTACCAATATTCAAGGACACATGCACCTCCATGTTTATCGCAGCACTGTTCACAGTAGCTAGGATATGAAAACAACCCATATGTCCCACCAGAGATGAATGGATCTAAAAACTATGGTAACTATACACAACGGAATATTTTCCAGTCATTAGAAAGGACAAAATAATGGCATTAGCAGGGAAATCAATCAACCTACAAGAAATCATGTTGAGTGAGGTAAGCCAAAAGCAAAGAGACAAACATCACATGGTCTCCGTGATAAGTGGATTTTAAATCCAAAATGTAAGGTGATATGACAAAATTAACAACACTTAAGAAACCAAGGACTTCCACTCATCTGAATGAATCACTACTAAGTAACCCCATTCTGCTGATCAAATGTGCACACTGAAGTGAAACCAGGAAGATGACACAGAACTAGAGGTAATCAGGGAAAAACATACAACAGCTGGATCCATCAGCTGCAATGGACATTGACCAAAATGAAATAAGCAACTCAATGTCACTGAAGGGAAGGAGGAAACAAGTGGGAAAGAGGGAACAGCTGATGCTCTGCAAAACAAAAGAAATGTACATATTTCAAAACAAAAGAAGTATACATATGGGAGAAATAACTCTATTTCAAAGCTCAGAGAACTCATAAATGTTGTAGACCATGATAGACAATTTGCTCCATCAAAGTTAGAATGTGTTTGTGACTTTAACTAAGCATCACTATCCCACAATATTGTGAAATTTGGGAAATTATGTAACCACTTAATCACAAGAAAAACATTTGAAAAAATGATGAAGGTGGAAAACTAAGTTGCTCTAAAAAACAAAAAAGGAAAATGTTCTGTGTGTATATGTGTACACACACACACACACACATATTACATATATATACATATATATATATGTATATATATTAATTCTATGCCTCCGTCAGAAAGAATGACATTGCCCAATTTGTTAGGAAATGGAAAGACTTGGAAAAAAATTATATTAACTGATGTAAGCCAAGTCCAAAGAAACATAGGTCCCATGGTATACCTTATTTGCAATAACTAGTATATGTCTGGGATAAGCAGAAAAGTTGAAAAAGCTATGTGTATATGATAGATAAGTTGATGTTAAGCTAAATGACCCCCAAGATAGAGACAGAAGTGGTTTTTCTTTTTTGCTGTTGTTTCTCACATATTTATAATGTAAGATGTGATTTTTTTATATGTTCCTCCCCAACAGTATAACCCCCGTTTTCAATTTATTTGATGTTGGTGCATCTGCATCTTGTATATACACTTCTCTAATTTGGGGAGGGAAATGGAAAAAACAACATGCTTAAATAGGAATACAGTTTGACCCATTGTATAACAATAGATGCACAAGACATTATTTTGAAAAACGAACTTTATAATTTAGGCTGGGGACATTGGGTGGGGCTTGTGGGTGTGAGGAGTGTACTTGTGGAGGTTGAAGGGAAGCAATTGTGGGGGGAAAACAAAGGAGGAGGTAACAATGCTTGATAGGAAATGTACTTATTACTTTGATCATGTAACTATAACCCCTCTGTACAGTATTTTTGTAACAAAAATGTATAAAAATGTTTTGAGATGGAAGTTTATTTTGCCTATTTTACCCATATAATATCGTTAACAAAGAAATTAATGCAAAATACTGATATGAAGATATTTTGAAAAAGTGAGTGTGTGTGCATTCCTGCATGTTGGCATGCTCAGAGTTTGAAATCAGGGCTTCAAGGTCTCGCTACATCTTTCTCTCTAGATTGGTGAGCTACTGTATGAGCTACATCTCCATTCCTGGCCCTTTGCTGGTTCATTAAAATTTTTGAAAAATAATCTCATGAATTTATTTTGCCCTGATTGGCTTCCACAGATCTCAGTCTCCTGAGTAGGTATCCCAAGTAGTTAGGATTACAGGTGTAACAAACCAGCAAATGGCTTTCAGAATAATTTTAAAAGTAGAAGAAAATTTACTTCACAGGGGCCTATTTTATCATCTCCTAGTTTTAAAGCATTTTGGATTGATTATATGTGAATTTTTTCATTCTTGAATTCTTAAAATACAGTAAGTGATGACATTTAAAATATTTAGAACTTTTTAAAACCGATACTGGAACTATGGGACAGAAAAAATTTGCATGTCTTTGGACCATAATTTATAAGCTCAGCTCTGTGCATGATAACCCAATGTCACCAACACAGTCTGTGTTGAAGACAAAATGGAACAGAAAACAATCACCATTCGCAATAACTGCTATGCTATTATTCCTTGGACAATATGAATATTGAATTGAGAGTATCAGAGAATGGAGAGAATTTATCTACCTTTTGTGTATTGCTGAAAGACTTCTGGAAAATTTGACACATCTCCTTCAACACTGTGTGTCTTGGGCCATGCACTTACTTCCTTTAATTACAATTTTTCCCAACACTGAAATGGTAATAACATTAGCATTATAACAAATTTTATCTTAAGAATTAAGGGTTCTTAGAAAGGTGAACTCTTTCTCATTCTTGTAGAGGCATTATCAGATGAGAAGAACTGTATTTTTTTGTTTGCTTACTTCCATTTATTCTTCAGATTGAAATCTGAACTACTTAAGACTGAAAGAAACCAAAATTAGACATGCAGGCTTTGGAAAGAGCAATCAATGTAAAATAAATAAAATACATATAGCTATGTAACAGGTCTAACTAAATTGTTATATAGTCTCAATTATAAACAGAAAATGATTGAAGCAATATCATGTTATTGAAAATTGAAAAATGTTAGGAGTTGCTTAATTTTTTCCTTTTTACTACCTTGAATTAATTATTTTTGTATACAGAGATTAAAGATGAGATTAACAAGAAACTTGATTTAAAATGGACAAAAGTTTGAATAGACATGTTTTCCATAAGCCCCTCTATATCACCAGTGGGTTTACCAGTTGTGTTTAATACAACTTCTGTGCTGGCTTAATGCTTTGTGAGCAGAAGTCATTAGAGAAATGTAATTCAAAATTACTATGATACTACTTTATAACTATTATAACTCTTATAAAAAAAAATCAAAGGAACCAGGTGTGGTGGTAAAGGTTTGTAATTCCAAGCATTTAGGAGGTTGGATTTCAGTCTTAAGACAGTCTGGGGTACTGAAGATAGTAAAAACTTGGCCTTTATTACCTTTTAGGTAAAAGGTAATAATGTTGGTGAGAGTGTGAAGAAAAGGAAATTTTCTACACTCTTGGTCAAAATACAGGTTAATATTCTCCTTGTAGAAAGTAGTATGCAGTTTTCTAAAGAAATCATAATTGAAATATCATCTGAACCACCAATCATGTGATTATTTCTCTCTGGGTAACTCGAAAATATATCTGTAGTTCATTGTTATTCACATAATTCACATCAACAGCCAAGATACAAATCAAAGTTCAGTGTTCAAATATACTAATAAACAACTGTGGTACATGCACAAGTATCTTTTTGTTTCATCTTTAAAATAACAAGAGACTTCTCCCATTAGCCACAACTTACAATGACCTGAAAGATGTATTCGAAATGAAGAAAAATGTCATGTTCTGATCTTTGTAAACACACACACACAGACACACACACACAGACACACACACACACACACACACACACACATACACACACACACACACCATCCTCCAATAGTAAGACAGAATTTTTTTTAAAAAAGTAAAGCAAAGTGGAACTTCTGGGGCATTTAGTTCACAATGCATAAGATACTAGATATACATTATGACCAGGTATAGAGTTGTAATGTACAACATGAGGATACAGGGGACAACATTGGCCTTACATACGAATATATCTAAGTAAGTAGGAGTTGTTCTTCCTAGTAGTGGTTACTCTTTTAGTTGTTCTTCCTTCTATAATGGATAATATGAATGTAATTCTTTAAGTATACCTGCCGATTTCCAGAAATAATAACAAACAATATAGCAATAATGTTGCACGCTCAACATAGAACAAAATGTCAAATTAAAATACATGAGATTATCCTTGATGTAAACTAATTATTACAAATAAGGGAAACCATGTGACCTATGTTTCTTTAAGTCTGGGGTACTTCACTTAATATGATTTTTCCAAGACCTTCCATTTCCTTATAAATGTGGTGGTCACATTCTTCATGATGGAAGCATATTTTTCCATGTGTGTATATCTGTGTTTGTGTGTGTGTGTGTGTGTGTGCGTGCGTGTGTGTGTGTGTGTGTGTGTGTGTGTGTGTGTGTGTGTGGTTTTTGGTAAATATTACTGTGATACACAGTAGTAGCTTTACTGTGGCCTTGTTTGTGATCACCTGGTTATATGCCCAGAAGTGGGATAACTGGGTAATAGGGGAGCATTATTGTGTACATCAAGGATAATATTAGTAGATGAGTAGAATAGCTCAATAGCTATGTACATATGATCGTATAAGGTGATTCCAAGTGAAATGAACTCCAAGACATGTTCTTTGTTGTTGTTGTTCTTTTTTTTTTGTCGGGCGTGGGGCTTGAACTCTGGGCCTGGGCGCTGTCCCTCAGCTATTCAGCTCAAGGTGAGCACTCTACCACTTGAGCTACAGCGCCACTTCCGGTTTTCTGGTGGTTTATTGGAGATAGGAGTCTCACGGTCTTTCCTGCCCGGGCTGGCTTTGAACCACGATCCTCAGATAGCCTCCTGAGTAGCTAGGATTACAGGCATGAGCCACCAGCGCCTGGCTTGTTGTTGTTGTTCTTAATGTACTATGTGATTTCTTTTTATCCTTTTGTGTTTTCCCCACCTATGGTTTATCCCCTGTAGTCACTGTATTTGATTTTGATACCCTGGGTATTTTAAATATGTTGATCTGAACTAGGGAAGGGAAAGGAAAATAAAACAAAATGGTGAGACAAAGGAGAAAGGGGGAACCTTTGCAACAATAGTACTCACAAGACAATATGTTGTAAATAATCTTGGGGGGGCGTTAGGAATGAAGAGGGAGAAAAATAGGGGAAAATGTAACAAGTTAGAAAAAAATAAATTAATTACCTTACTTATGTAACTATATCCCATCTCGACATTACCTTGACAATAAAATTTAAATAAAAAATAAAATAAAATATAAGAGAGCAGCAATACAGGAGATGGGAGTAGGGAAATACTGTAGTATCATAGAATAGAACAGCTGTGGAAAGCAGTAATTTTACATTAACATAGCAAGTAATAAACTAACATACAGATTTTCAGCCTCATGTCAGTCATTAAAAAGGGAAAACAAAATACACAATCAGCAAACCAATAGAGATAAAATAGAAAACTAAACAATTAAGATGAAGAGATGACTTGGACCAAGAACAACAAATGACACAATTAGGAAACAAATAACAAGCTGCTGGGCTGGGAAGGTGGCTCAGTGGTAGAGTGCTTGCCTTGCATACCTGAGGCCCTGGGTTTGATTCTCAGCACCACATAATCAAAAAGAAAAAAACCAGAAGTGGTGCTCTATTTCAAGTGGTAGAGCACTAGCCTTGAGCTGAAGTGCTGAGGCACAGCGCCAAGGCCCAGAGTTTAGGACCCACAATCGGACCCAAAAAATAAAATAAAAAAAATAACAAGCTGCTAAGTTTTAAAATGATCACCCTTAATTCTATTGACTTGTTTACATCACAATTTTTTAGAAGTATAATTCAAATCACAGTTTAATAGCATATCATTTTAATAATAGTTTACTTATTATTGATTTCCTAATATTGAATGTTTAATATATAATTTAAATTTCAGCAGCTATAGAAAAGAAAGTGAAAATAATTTTAATAATATATTTATGAATTGTAAAATTGAGAAGCATAAGAATTTAAACAAATAACATATCATTATTGCTTCATTTCTGTGATTTAATGTAATAATTCAAAGTGTGTTCTACACTTAGCACTCATCTTAACATCAAATAATAAATTATTGCACATGACACTTGGTATTAGTAGGAAGGGTTCAGCACTGTGGTAAAATTCACACCGCATAGTACACGAGGGTATGACCCCTCTCATATAGCTTAAATTGTGGAAATTTGATTTCTACATGCATGTTAAATTCTTGCCTAGGTGACATCTATAAAATTATATACACGAGGACTATTTCAGATGATTCTTAAAAGTCATATTCATTAATTGAATTTTTATTACTTCATACCAAATATTTACAGAGAGACTGAATTTTTGAGTAGATGATGTTGTATGTGTGCCAGATTATACGTATTAAGGTTTATTTTATATTCCTGACATTGTTTCTAGAGTTGGATTTATTTGTCCATTACGGGTTAAGTGTATTATATTGGATATATGAAAGTAAAGTGAATGTTTAGTCCATTAATACTTTGTGTAATCCCAGCATAAATTATCCATCTGTTTGAAGTAATGAAATATTTGCGGAAACAAATACCAGCAGTGGTAACTTTTTTCCAGTCCTTGAACTCTGGGCCTGAGCCCTGAACATGGTTATGCTGGTAGCTTTCATGTGAGCTTGTTTGTTATTTATTGGATTACTGCCAATGAGGGGAATTACTAGGTCTTAAGGGAGATCTATATTTACTCTTTCAGGAAACTCCGTACTGCATTCCACAGTGGTTGAACATGTTTAATTTCCCACCAACAGTGTAATAGAGTTCCCAATTGGCTACATCCATGCCAGTGTTTGCTATTGTTAGTTTTCTTAGTAATGGCCATTCTAATGGACGAGGTAGAATCTGTCTTGTTTACTTATAGATTTGTAGGCATCTTCTAGTTACAATAAAGACATGAATCCATGAAACCTATATTGCTCTGAGTCGGCATTCCTTTCTGTTTGCTCTTAATATAATTTCCCAAACCTTTCATTTTCCTTAGACTGGTGAAAATTCATCTTTCTGATGGGTGAATATAATTCCATTTTGTGTGTGTGTGTGTGTGTGTGTGTGTGTGTGTGTTTGTGTGTGTAAGATGACTATAGGGCCATGAATTCATTTCTAAGCATTCTGTTTCATCTGTAATTTTGTAATTCCGTATTATAGTTGCATTGCTTTCTCTTCTACATTGAAGAAAGTTGGGATTTTGATGAGTATTGCATTGCCAATTGTTTAAGGGAAGTATTGCAGTTTTCAAAATGTTAATTCTTCCAACAAGGAACATTGAAAGACTTTCTATTTTCTTGAATCTCCTTCAATTTCCCTTTTTATATTTTTAAAGTTTTCACATATACGTCCTTCACAATTTTAGTTAAATTAATTAATTCCTAGTTTTGTTGTTGTTGTTTTGTTTTGTTTAGGTTTGATTTGATTTTGAGGCTAGTATATGAGGCTGTTTTTTGGATTTCAGCATGGATCTTCCCATTGTTGGTCAGAGAAAAACTACTGATTCTTGTGGTTTTTATATCCTGCTACATTGCTGAAGGTTAGCATCACCTTTACTAACTTGAGGGAGGAATCCACAGTGTCCTTTAAATACAGGGTCATTTAATCTGTAAAAAGGGATAGTTTTGCTTCTTCCCTATTTGGATCTGCTTTATGTTTTTCTCTTGTCTATTGTTCTTGCAAGAAAGTCCACTACCATATTGAAGAGTAGTAGACAGTGGACATCCTTTTCTCATTCCTCATGTTAATGTCTTCATGCTTCCACTCTTAGGTAAATGCTAATTATCTCTGTCATATACATACTTAGTTTAATATTGAAGAATGTTCCATGCATTCCTAGGTTCTCAGACTTTTTAATCATAAAGTTGTATTGGAACTTGTTAAAAGCTATTTCTACATCCCTATTGATGATCATGTGTTTCTGGTCCCTGCTTCTGCTGATGGTTTGTATTAGGCTTATTGACAAGAATATTGAATCAAATCATATCCAAGATGAATCTTATTTGATCATACCTTATGATATTTTTGTTAGTTGCTGAAATTGGTTTGTTAGAATTTTATTAAGAAGTTCTGCATTAATGCTTATCAAAGAGTTTGGTTCATAGTTCTCTTTCTTTGGTGAGTCCCTATGTGATTTGGGGAGGAGTCTTATTCTAGCTTCATAGAATGTATTTGATAACGTGTCTCTCATAGATACTAGATAGATGCATCTTGGTTTTTGATACTACTATCTAATCTATGTCTTCTATTTGGAAATTTAAGTCCATTGATATTGAGAGTTAAGAGAGAAATATCTGATAAGTCCTGCTATGTTATACACCTGTTGTTAGGAGCTGTGCCTCATCTACTGTTAACATATTTACCTTGTTCTCTGGTAGGGAGCATTTTATGTAACTAGTTCCTCTTCTTCTTGATCTTCTCTATGTAGGATATTTTTGATTATATTCTATTCTGATAATATGGTAGACATAGGTTGTTTCAAGTTTTCTTTGTCATGAAATATGTTTATATATCCTTTAAATGTAAAGGAGAGTTTGGCTTGGGACCGTATTCATGGTTGGTAGTTGTTTACCTTTAATGTTTGTCATATATAATGCCAGGCTTTCCTTTTTACCATATCAGCTAAGAAACCTGTTTCTTATTTGACTGTATATCCTTTATAAATAATCAATCTTTTCTCTATGGCATCTTTAAGAATCCTTTCCTTGATCTTTAATAATCCTCTAATGGATTATGATATCATAGTGGATTGTTCAGTTCTAGAATTCTGATTGGTTTCTAAAGGCTTCTCTTCCTTGAATGAGCCTATCTCTTTAGATGTTTGTCATGTTCTCTGCTAGAATTCTGTAATATGCTTCCCATCCATTTAGTTTCTTGCTCTTCTCCTTCCTGATACATATCTCCCTGAAATTTGATCTTCTAACTGAGTCTTGAAGTTCTGGCAAGATCATTTCTTATTTCTTGGATTTGTTCTAAATGTTTAGTTCCTCTTTTCTGTTAGATCTATTCTGTCTTTGACCCTGAGATTATCTTCTATGTCATGTATTTGCTGTGGAGACTTTCTACTTTGTTTTTGATTTCCCTGTCTTCTAATTGGTCATTTTTTAGGGGTTCTGTCTCTTTATTAAAGCTTTGTTTTAGGTCTTGTATGGACTTTCTGTACAGTTTTTGCTTGGTTGGGGGAAATGTAAGGGTTGTTTTCTTAGCTGTGTCTTCTCTCATATCTTTTAACTAGGCATCCATTTTTTTCTTGGACTCCCTTGACTTCTCAGAATTTATTCATATTTCTGTTTGAAATCTCCATGAATTATTTTGCTAATGACTGGTTGGTCCCCTCTTGTTCACTGTCACGACCGCCTCGACCCGCAAGGATGACGCGACAACAGGTTCTTCTTTCAGGTGGTTTATTCAGGATCTTTTACAACATCTTCTCTCCTGCTTCTTCTGCCCGCTTTTTCCTTCTTCTCTTGCCCACTTCTTCCTGCTTCTCTGACCCTCCGTCCCCGTGCTCCGGTTATAAGCCTCCTGGATGGCCAATCCCGAAGCGCCACGTGGCATATACCGATAGGGCTGCAAACACGGAAGCAAACTAGGAGCCAAGTCATAGCCATATAAGGAGTTGTTTTTTACAGAGAGCACTCGTCACCGGAAAGACGGAAGGCGGGAGCCAGCGCCATCTTTGGTCGCAGCCGCGCCAGCTACAATGTTGCTTTCGTGGCCACGCCTTTCGGCTGCGCCTTCTTTGGGCACGGCTCCTGCAGCTCTCCACAGTTCACAAATTTCCTTGTAGAGGTTTTCTATCTTTCCATTAATCACATTTTTCAGCAGTATCCGTAATACATTTTAATAACTATCTTCTACATCCTTGATTGTCTGTTCTAATGCCTGGTTATTTACTGTGTGAATTATACTACTTTGTCATCACTGTTCTTGTATTTTTCTGATTTGTTCTGTCCATTTGGAGTTTTTCTTTTGGGGGATCTATAATATTAATAGGTGACTCTCTATATTCTTGGTTGATTTGCTGGGTCTTGATTTGGTTTCCTGTTGTGATGTGTTTTCTGGAATTGCATTTTTGTCGAGTCCATTAAGTGTAGGAATAGAAATCAGTTGTGGTGAGATGTTGTGATGTTAATATTTGTGTTTCCAGTGACCATTTGGACTGTCCAGTGGTATGGTGAATTTTCTATGTGTATGGGTGTGGCTTTCTCTGATGTACACTTCTGTTCCTGCTTTTTTCAATGTTGTCCTTTTATTTCCACACTGCACATGTGCTTTTGAATGTGTTGCCCAATGTATTCCTGGCTGGCACCTTTTCATAGATTTCTGTTTTCTTGTGAAGACGGTATAAAATCTTCTTATGAATTCTATGTCTATAATTATGTCTATATTTATAGCTGCATATCTATAATTATAGCTGATTTGATGTGACCCTCGAGATGTGGAGGACCTGCTAGGACTCTAAATCTCTGTTTCATTAGAGATTGCTAGGATAATTTTCTGTTGTTATTCTGTCATTGTTTTTCCTCTTCCTCAGATTTACTTTTTATATTGTGGATTTTTTCACATAATTCAGGATTTGTGATTGTTGTATCAGTTTATTTTGTTTTCCTGCTTATGCTACTTTGAAATATTGATTTAAGGCTTGTGAGAAGAAACAGAAAGAGACAGAAATATATGTTATTAAATTGAGAGAAAGAGAAGACATTTAAACCTATTTACTACAAGTAAATTAATATTAAGCAAAGCTAATGAAAATAATTACTTATTTACACTTCAGAGGATGAGTATAGTACTCTTGGGTATCTCGGGGGAAAGACTTTAGACTCATTACAATTGATGACTTACATTGAAATTACTGGCTAAACGTTCTTCTTCAGAAAGGGAAAAGCTCCATTACTTCCATATTAGTACTATAAAATCATTATAGCTTCATGTTGAATAGTTTTCCCTTTGCTATTTTCAATTCCGTTCTTCATCCATTAATTATCTAGGGCTTTGAATGACCAATTCCTTAAAATATCTATATTGCTTATATTGTGATATAAATCTCAGTAATATAAATATGAATTTATCTTTGAGTCTCATCTTGAGCTACATTCATATGAAATTTATGCAGTCTCAAGCAAGAAACTTGCCTTTTTTTACTCTATTCTATTTTGTAATCAATAAATCCTTTCTCTTTAGAAATGCGTTCTCAGCTTTTATATTGCTCCAGTAAACATCATGTGTTTCTAGTACTTTTACTGAAGTAAATATAAAGTTTGGAACATGAAGACAACTCCCCTATTATCACTTTAAAGTAAACCTTTGGGGACTATTTCATACATAAAAATATAAAAGTGCATTGCAGTGTTTATACATGAATAATATAATGGTTAAATCAATTAGACACATGAACTAACATAGCAATTTTCAATTAACATAAAGTCATCAAAATATTGTGTTCATGAATATCACTCATTTTTAAAAAATGACTAGTCAATAAAAAGTTTATATTATATTTGAAATCTACAAAATGAAAATTACACTCAGATTTGCTGTCAATATCCTGTTTCCAGGAATGCATTTATTCCGCAAACAAGAAAACAAAAAATAAGGGTTTTTCACATAGAATGAAAAATGTAGAAGCAGACTGTCTTTCCTTAAGATGTTAAGTACCTGCAAATCGTGTGATTTATTCAAAGGTACTATACACACTCATAAGAGAATTTGTGATCAGAAGTGATAGGTAAGCAAAGTAACTGGAAAACTGTATGCTTAAATTGAGCTTTCAATGTAGGATGACAAGTTTTCAATAAATGAGCCTATTATTCTGTATCTCTAACACACATACAGCATTCTTCATTTTCCCACATACTTCCGTTCTCTTAGCTCAGTTCCTGATCGATATTCTTCTATTTCATGATTTCAATAACAAGGTGGGCGTTTTTTTTGTCTCTAGATCCAATACATTCTAGAATCTTGGAAGAGTAGTATGAATTCATGGAGTTTGACTTGAATGTCAAGTATGAAGATTTTGTATTCAGGGTAATCTTAATTGGCCTAAAGCACACAAAGATACACAGTATACTAAGAACAAGAGACTTTACCTCAGGGAAACATACAGGTCCAGGCAAGATCCTGAAGCAAAGAAAAGCAAGGAAGCGCAAGCCTCAATCAACTATAATTACAAAGGAATGGAACTGATCTCTGATGTGTCTGGGTGGCAGCTCTATCTGTTTGTGTGTGTGTGTGTGTGTGTGTGTGTCAGTAGAAATAGAGAAAGAGAGACAGACAGAGGGAGAATTTTGTGTGGCTTACATATTTACAGTCCATAGAGCATTATTTGTTAGGGAGGAGGTGCTCATATCAGAGCTGTGATACTACTGTCATCACTTTACTACAAAAAAAACACTTGCTTAATCTCTAATTAAATAGGGAAAATAAACTAACATCTTACACGATTGTTTGACAATTGATTAGTATATTGAAGGCCAAAGGGAGGAATTGGAGATCAATATAATCTTTTTCCTCTCTTCTAAATATTACACTGTAATAGATGTGATTTCAGGCGTCTCCTGCCATGTACTTCCAGTTGAATTACTAATATGCTTAATAATATGAAATATGTGATAGAGAAATAGATCAGCCAGCAAGCACAAAGAATTTGTGATAAGATTGAGCTTTTGAGCAGGGTTGCCACAACTTCTAGGAATGTAATTCTTTCATATGAACTTCAAATTTTCTGGCTTTCCCTGTGTGATTAAATGGCAAGAAAGTACTGTAGAAATAAGAATTCTTGTTCAGCCAAGTAGAAAGTGCTCATGTTCCCATCTGCACGTTGCAAATTTCCATACCATATAGACTCTCTGTTAGAGTGGTTTAATTTAATATACTTCAGCACCTCATCTTTCCCTGTGGGAGACAAGAAAAAAGATAACTTTGTTTGTGTATTAAATTATGTAAATTACCATGTACAGGCATGATTTGTATAATTTTAGAACTTTGTAATAAATATAAGTAGGGATCATTTCACAATAAAAATATAATTAAAATCACTTAATAAGACTAGAAGTCACAGAATTTTCTGCATGAAAACATACATTAGATTAGTTGCAGAATTTCTATTTTGAGATAAAGTATATATTGAAGTATAATGCACTCTACCTAAGGATTGAAACATTTTATTGAAAAATATATTTCCTGGAGATATTTTTGCTTCATAATTTTAGGGATACCGTTGGACTCATTGTAATAATGAGATGTACAAGACGTTATGTCAAAAGACGAACTTTACAACTTTGGCTGGCGAGGGTGTGGAGATGGGTAAGCATGGAAAGGGGAAACAAAGGAAGAGGAAACAATGCTTGATAAGAAATGAACTAATTACTTTGCCCATATAATTGTAACCCCTCTGTATGATATTTTCACAAAAAAATTAAGAAGAAAAGGATCTCAAAGTAATCATTTTTATTATTTTCCTATTTCCATGTGATTTACCTGCAATTTAGAAATCTAGTTATATAATTTAATTTAATTAAACCAAAAACATTATTGAGTATAAGATTCTTATACTCTCTACATTCTTCACACTGAGATCATCAAATATGGTGAGTTTGAAATGATTAGTCTCTGTTTGACCCATGTTAATATTATTTAAAATGTGAATGAAATGTTTAAAAAGTAGTATTTATTTTAGTTGCTCTGAAGAGACAATAACTTATATAATCAAAGCCTTAAAATGATTAGATTTAAAATTTAGAATTCAGGAAATGTTTTTGATCACATTGGTTACTGGAGCCTTCACAAAAACCTCATGTGATAATTTATATTGATGAAGCAAAAATCTCACAATGGTTACTGGAGCCTTCACAAAAACCACATGAGACAGTTTATATTGATGAAGCAAAAATCCCAGAGTTTAGACATTTACCAATAGAAAAATCATGTCATTCTGAATATGTAGAGCTACATAACAAACATAGAATATTTATATTTAAATATCTGAATATACTAATACATTTAATTTCAGGGTAAGTTCTTGTTCTGAAAGGAGATAAAATTTCATTTATTTTGAAAAGTAAACCTAAGTATTCATTTGAATAAGACAATGTTTAAAATATCACTCATCCAAGACACAAGATGTACAGTTCAGTGTTTTTCATGCCTATTATGTTCTCTAAACTTACTACAAATACTAGATTAATAAATCTAAATCATTGCTTTGTAGGGAAATAGAAAGATTCTTAAAACTCATGACTATAACTTTTTCTCAAACAATTACTTGGTAACTGTTTTATGTTTTTTGTCATGGATTCCTATTTGATAAATTTTTACTCATTAAGTTAAATAATTGGCTAATAACAATATAAATTATGCATGAACAAAGTTTAGAACAAGTATTTCTTTCACAAGACATATCATGGTTCTCTTCAAGAACACTGGAAGGCTGTGTGTTATTTATTTATTTATTTATTTTATTAATGGTTATTAATTTTAAGAAGCGGCCGTTTCGTTATTCTCTTTCCATAATATATTTAAAACGGTTGATTATACTCCCTTTATTTCCTTTTTGTTACACCTTCCTTCAAAGATCTTGTTTTTTACATAAAATTATATTGTTATATAGGCACATATAAACTCATTTGGAAGATTTAAGCTAAATTGCAACTTAATTCAAGATGTACAGAGGATTAACAGGAAGAACAAAAACGAGTATTTTTTGTTAACTTCGGAATTGAACTATCATTATTATTATGCTTAGGGTTAGGATACCAGACAGAATTAGAATTAGGGTTAGAGAAATAGCAAATTTAGGTTCAACACAGGATGACCTATTGCAACAATAATAGTCACAGCACACTGTACTAAAAATGAACTTTACACCATGGGGAGAGAAGAGTAATGGAGATTGGAGAGGGAAGGGATAGTTGGACAACAACAAAGAAGTGAGTAACAATGGTCAACAAGAAATGTACTCATTACCTTACACATTTAACTGTAATCCCTATGTCAGCTTCATTACCTACTCAGGAAGTTGATTTCTGAGGACCGCAGTTCAAAGCCAGCCCAGTCAGGAAAGTCTGTGAGAATTTTATCTCCAATTAACTACCAGGAAACCAGAAAATGGTACTGTGGCTCAAGTGGTACAAGCACACACCTTGAGCTAAAGAACTCAGGGATTGTGCCCTGGCCCAGAGTTCAAGCCCTACGACTGACAAAAAGAAAAAAAAATAAATGTGTTAAATGTTAAGTAAAGCAGAACTTTTTTAAGTTCTAGGAATTCAGGAAAATCTGGGATAATGGAAGTACAATGTATTTCATAATATCAGGATTTGAGATCAATGGGTATAATGATTCCTCTTATGGAACAAGATAGGTTCACATATAAGAGTGAGAAAATCTGTAGGGTTTAGGAAAACCTGCAATTTATTTCGAGGATTACTGTGGAATTTCAGTTAGGATTGCACAAAATGAGCATTTTTCATACATTTTAGAATTGGGATACCTTTAGTATTAAGGTTATGGTTAGGATTTCAGCCATGGTTAGGGTTAGAGTGAAGGAGAAAAAAAATTGAGGGTCAAATTGAAGGTACATTGTAATATAACCCTGGTAAGAATTAGAATGAATGTGAACTAGAGTATTGCTATTAATATTAGAATCTACTTGCAATTAGGCTTATATTTATTCTCAATATTCCAGTTAAGATTAAGTTGAGGGTTAGAATATGACTAAGGTATAGGAAAAAATTGAAACCTATGTATGGAAGGCTTATTGAATCAAGTTAGGATGAATGAAAACTAGTGTAACACTAGTTAGTGTTAGTATTGACATATAATTTGGACTAAAATCAGGGTCAGCATTTTGTTCTGATTATGATTAGTGTTATGAATAGGAAAGTTTTACTATAAAATTGAGTTTTCACTAACAAGTAGAAGCAAAAATGTGAGCCTGAATAGTAACTAGAGCATTATCATTATATTTATTTCTCAGTGATCATTCTTGTAATGATTAATGAGAGTTTTCCAGTCAGGTTTAGGTTGAGAGTTAGCATTAAGTAAAAGACTAGATGATATGTAAATCTGAAATTGTTTTAGGATACAATGGTTCAGGAAAATGTAGGATTAATGAAAACTACAGTATTTTTCCTGGTAAGAGAATTTGAGGACAAGTAATATAATGGTTCATGTTAGGGAAGAAGATAACTTCACAGGTAGAGTCAGGAAATTTGTTGGATTCGGGCAAATTGAAACTCATTTCCAGAGTGCAAACTGGAATATTAATTACAATGAATAAAAACTAGAGTATTTTTTAATATTAATTTTTGGACTATTATTAGGTTGAAAATTGGATTTCAGTTCCAGCTAGCCTTAGTGTTAGCATCAGGGAAATGGAAAATTTATGGTCAAACTGAAAGTAAATCTTTGAATAACAAGTCAAGATCGAATTAGGATGAATATGAAATGGGAAACTTCTAATAATATTAGGATTAGGGTATGATTAGTGTGAGGGTTAGCCTGAATGTTGTGTTAGAAAAATGGCAAGGTATTGAGTAAAACTAGAAACTATTTTAAGAAGATGAATTTTATCAAAGACAAGATGTATAAATTTAATGTACTTTTGTGGCTTTTAGAATCCAAAGGCAATTGGTTCTAGGGTTAGGGTTACTTTTCTAATTTATGAACTAATGAATTAATGTCAAAATTTTTTCATTCTTACAAACCAAGACAGTCACAGTTGGGGAAAAAACAATTTTCTACATGAAAATGTGTCTTAAAACATTTTCCAACCAGGATTAAATAATAGTGAACAGAGTGTCATTTATTAAAATTAGGTAAGTTGATGATAAAACTTTCAAAAATATCCAAACACTTAAGATTGGAACTCAGATATGTTATTGGGAAAACAGATAATTGCTCTAGCTGGGAAATTGTGTGTGTGTGTGTGTGTGTGTGTGTGTGTGTGTGTGGGTGTGTATGCACCCACCACAGGTGTTCAAATCAGGTCTGGGCCCTGTCCTTAGCTTATTCTGTGGAAGTATGTCACTAAACCACATAGCACAGGCTTTCTTCTGGCTTTTTAGTAGTTATTTTGAGATAAATATCTCATGGATTTTCCTGTCTGGACTTAATCTTCTGATCCCTAGCAATCCTTGGGTTAGTGTTACTGTGGGTGCTACCACAAAGTGACAATTCATTAAATTGGAGCAATATGGAAGTAGTTGTGCAAGATATGAAGTAACCAGTTCATTAATGTGGGAGTAACAGGATCACATTTGATTGCCTTCAAACACATTATTTCTGATGAGTTTAACTGAAGCCCAAAGCATAATCCAAACCTATTATCCACACTGTATGAAGTAGCATATATTCATGGTGTAGAATATGTACAATGAATTAAATCCTGAATCAAACGACTTTGTTGGGTTTGCACCAAAGAAATAGATTGTCATTGAAATGAAGTCCAGACTGGAGGCCTGTAGCGAGCAGGAGAGCATCTGCTTAGTGTGGGTCCAAGCCCCAGGACCATTAAAAAAGTAGAAGGGAAATTGTAAGAGAGAAAGGAAAGGAAAGGAGGAGGAAGGGGTAAGAGAGGAGGAAGGGCATAGCAGGAGGGAGAAGAGAAGGGGACAGGGAGAAAGTAGAGGTAGGAGAGAAGGAAGAGGGAAACAGGACCCTGGGGAAGAGGAGCAGGAGAGGAGACAGGAGGAGGAAGATAAATGCAATATAACAGCAAGAATTGTTGGAAAACATTTTGCATAAGTGATTTGCATGTGCATGGCAGGATTATTTTCTAATCAGAGACAGCTAGCACAGTGACAATATGGGTGATACCTGTTGCTCAGTCATTTTATTCTCTTTCTTCTGTGAGGAGTTCAGAAGATATGCTGAGTTTGGTTCGGTGTTTACTTCAGGATTTCTTTTTCATGAATCCAACAATGGAAGGAAATAATTGCAACTTCCCTTAATTAAAAAAGAATAGAAGCTATATTTATTTGTATTACAATGCATGAAGAAATCCTGGAGATTTCTGGTTAATTCAGAGGGCCCCATGCAAAAATATAATACAAGAGGAAAGTAAAACTGCTTTTAATGTATAATAGGTTATCATTGATGAAAAGGTTTACTGGACTTTTTTCGTTTTTCTTTTTGTTTTTTTGTTTTTGTTTTTGCCAGTTGTTCATTGCTCCAAGTCACCACGTGAAACTCCATTTCTGTAGTCCCTGTGGGTGTGGGTGACTCCTCAGGTCACCCTTTGAGATGTGTGGCCAACTCCTTTACAGTGGATGTGCAGTGAGTGGATGTGTGTGCATGCTCCCCAGCATTGCCAGATGAGTCATGCCCACACTTCCCACCTAAATTCCCAGTCTCAGTTGCTCCATTTCACCCAGGAACTGGCAGCCATGGGTCTAGAGTTGAGGCCACTGCTGCCTTCTCCTCCTCCAGCTATGCTGGTACTGGTCTTCTGTACTCCTGAGTGCGTGGCCCATCCTAAGGAGACTCTATTCTGGGATCACTGCCTGCCCCCATGAGTGCGGGTTGGGGGACACCATGTTTGTACACTGCACAGTCCATGGTTAAAGGAAGGCTGGGGATGTTGTCTGCCCTCTTGGGGCCAGGCAGCCCAGCCGTGGTTCACCTCATCAGTCTTTAAGGGGGTCTGGGTACTGGAGCCATGTGTTGACACCTCTGCCAGCTGGCTTGTGACAGCTGCAACAGCTCAGCAACTTGGAGCCCCTTCAGCATCTCTGTGGACCTCCATTTTCTGGTCCTTGTGGGCTCTGGTACAGGGCCAACCCTACATATGCCAATCAGTGCCAGAGAAGCCTGGACTTGCAGCACACCAGCTGCAGCACCGAGGGAATGAAGCCCCTCTTGCTTTGCTGTGTAGCTTCCTCTGTCACCCTTCTGGCCCACATGGGCCCAGCTCTGGGTGCCATTCCAGGGATACTCCATTTGGAGGCAATGGGGTCACCCTCTACCCTCGTTGTTCTCCAAAGCAGGGGAAAGGGCTTGGCCTTGGCAATGTAGGCTACACAAATGGAAGGCAGGACTTGGCGTCTGCCCTGCCTTCCCCCCAGGCTTTGGCACTTGAGTCTGGGTTGCTTGGTTTGGTCACTAATGGAACCTTGTTGGCTACAGCCCACCGGAAAGGTCCTGCACCTGCTGCAGCAGCAATGCGGTGTCCTGGATCCCCTTAGGGTCACCACATGGAACTCTGATGGGTCTACTTGGTCTGGGTGTGGGCTTCATCTCAGGACTCCAATTAAGAATTGCCACTCCCCTTCGTGGTACTGCAAGCAAGAGGTGCCTCATATAATATCTACTTTCTAACATTTTCCTTCATTGAGATAAACAGAACTTGGAGATATAAATAAGTTTTATAAAAACAAAATATATAACCTATATCACTTCAACCTTCTAAATCATTATAATATTTTAATCCAATAGGAATTGTCTGTAATTATTTATTTTACATTTGAATGTAACTAATGTAATATATTTTGTGTGTATTTTACTATTCTAGTATAATTTCATTTGCACTACTTACATACAATTTTTTTCAAATTCTGAGATTCAATCACGTGTTTATGGATAAGTGTTTTGTTGTACTTTTATTTCAGTTTTCCATTATGGCCTTATGAATACAAACAATAAGATCCATTCTTGCTAATATAAAGTTCAATGATTTTGGACTAGAGAATCTAGGATATAGTATTACATATCATACAGTAATGTGTATCACTTTGTTTGTTACTGCTCCATAAAATAATTAATAATTCAGGTGGCAGACACTTCATCTGGCATGCTCGTCTGTCTGGTGAAGTAGGATCCTACTGGCAGCCTGCCCATATCAGGCCATTGCGGCCTGCTGTTCAGCTAGGGCAGCAACCCGGCAGCTGCTGTGTGAATGACACAGTGTCACTAACTCACATCTAACACATGCTTGCCCCATGGGCTTGGGCCCTGAGGATCAGCCCCTGGGAGCACACACACACCGGGGGCTAGGGGCTCCTACCTAGGAAGGTGTGCAGACCAAGCAGAAGCTACTCTGCAGATTGGCTGGTACGGTATTTATTCTCCTTAGAGCAAGGGACAATTCTGCTCTGCTGTGGGGAGAAAACAAGAAAGACAGACCCAGGAGGGTGAAGCCAACTTTTGTACTCAGGCTGCCAAGGAAACTTTCCTCCAGGCACTCTCCAGCAGGCTCATGAAGTCATTCCATGCACCTTGTCCATGAAGTAGCAGCCAGGGACACTCATGTCTGGTACTCCTGGCTGCTCTTTTGGACAGCCCCTCCCTCAGACAGCAGAGTTATTCTGGGTTTTGTAAAACTTTCTGCATCTGAGCATTCCCAATGTTTGGTTTTTGCATTATTTCTTGTACATGGTTTGTGAAATTTGTGTTTTAGGTGTTGTGGTGTGAGAGAAGGACCAGATTATGAACATAGTTTCCTACCAGTCTTTCATTTAAAAACGAAAACAGATTCTCTATAAAAATGCCTATCAGGAAGTAAATTTGAGAGGGGAAAAAAGGCTGTTTTCTCATAAGATCAAAATTTGCTAGTTTTATATGCATGTTTTATGCACTCAAAATACAATTAAGTAACTCACTATCTAGGAACAATTGTCCAGAGCTAAGAGTAAAGTGTCTGGGAGCTAGAAGCAGGATGTTTGTGAGCTTTATCCAAAGGGAGGGAAGAAAGTTAAAATTCATAATTGACTTTGTAGAATCAAGGTGGCAAATCAAAATGAGAATCACAATAAATTTCTTTGCTATTCGGGGTCTTTTATTGTTCCATATGAATTTTTGGATTGCTTCTTCTATTTCATTGAAGAGTGACATTGAGATATTGGTAGGTAACACATTGAATTTGGATATAGCCTTTCGCAGTATTGCCATTTTCATGATGTTAATCCTCCCAATCCAGGAGAATGGGAAATTTCCCACATCCATAGCTCTGCTTTACTTTTCTTTTTCAGGTTTTTAAAGTTCCCAACATAGAGGTCCTTCACCTCTTAAGTTAACTCCTAGGTATTTTATTTTTTGTGCGGCTAGTAAAAAGGGGTTGCTTTCCTAATTTCAGCTGCACTCTATCATTATTGGAATACAAGAAAACCTTTATTTTCTGAGGGTTAATTGTATACTCTGCTAGTTTGCCAAAGTTTTTGATCAGCTCAAGTAACTTGGGAATGGAGTCCATGGGTTTCATTAAATACAAGAGCATGTTATCTTCAAAGAGGGAGAGTTTTACTTCATTTTTGCTATTTGGAACCCCTTTAAGATTGCATCTTATCTTATTGCCCCAGCTAGCATTCTATTACTAAGTTGAAAAGGAGTGTAGAGAGCAGACATCCTTATCTTATTCCTGAATTTATAAGAAATGGGTTTAACTTCTCACCATTAATATAATGCTGGCTGTAGGTTTGTCAATTCTTAGTAGAAAGAACAGCACTAGAGCAATATCAGTTCCAAATTTCAAATGCTACTAAAAAGCCATAGTAATAAGAACAGCTTGGTTCTGGCGCAAGAACAGACCTGAGGACCAGTGGAGTAGGACTGAAGACTCAGAAATGAACCCCCTGACCGATAGCTACCTAATCTTTGACAAAGGAGCTAAAAAAAGAGAATGGAAGAAAGACAGCCTTTTGAGTAAATGGTGTGGGCAAAATTGGTTAAACACCTGTTAAACTAAACCTGCATCCGTGTATATTATCCTGCACAAGAATCAACTCCAAATGGATCAAAGACCTCAAAATAAAAGAGGACACAATGAAAACATTACATGAAGAAATAGGATAAACTCTAGAGCTTATTAGCACATACCGAAATTTTCTTAATAGAGAGCCAGAAACAAAGAGTAAAGAAAAATAAGTTAAGAAATTCATTCCTTAATTCATCTCTTTATGAAACAAGTAATTTACTATTACAAAATGAGATGGAATTATAAATTCCAAGTGCTGATACAGTCTGTATATAATAAACATATTACAAATGTCAAAAAAAAGAAATCAAAGAAAAGTTGAACAAATGGGATTGCATGAATCATGAGAGCTTCTGTTAGGCAAAGGTCATAGCTAGCAATATCAATAGAAAGCACACGTTCTGGGAGAAGATCTTCACGAGGTATAAAACGGACAAGGTCTTATATCTAAAATGTACTTAGGACTCAAAAAATTAAATCCCCAAAAGCAAATCCTCAAAGAAACAACTGCTCGATAATTAAGTGGGCTATTAACTTAAAGAGAAACGTCTCTGAAGAGGAAATAAAGATGGCGATTAGACACATGAAGAAATGCTCAACTATTCTAGCCACAAAAGAAATGCAAATAAGACAACATTGCGTTTGCACCTTATTCTAGTTAGAATGGCTATACTCAAGAAATTTATTTTTTTTCTATTGATGTGGTGCTGAGGAATCCAACCGAGGGCCTCATTCATGCAAGGCAAAGCACTCTACTATTGAGCCACCTTCCCGGTCCCTAATCAAGAAATTTAATAACAACATGTTGGAGGGGATGTGGCTAAATAGGAAGCCTATTTCATTGATGGTGGGAGTGTAAACTTGTTTAACCACTTTGGAATGCAGTATGGAAGTTCTTCAAAAGACTCCATGTAAAGTTCCCCTGTGTCCCAGCAATCCCACTTTTGGGCATTTAGGCATTTACCCAAATCATCACAAACAAGGTCATACCAAAGTTGCCTGTGCAACCATGTTTATTGCAGTATTATTCACCATAGCTAAGATATGGAACCAACCTCGATGCTCCTCATTTCATGAATGGATCAAGAAAATGTGATACAATCACACACACACACACACACACACACACACACACACACACACACACACACACACAATGGAATTCTATGTCTCCATTAGAAAGAATGAATGAAATTGTCACATTTGTTAGGAAATGGAAAGACTTGGTAAGTATTATATTAAGTGAAGTAAGCCAGGCCCAAAGAAACATACATCCTATGGTTTCCCTTGTTTGCAAGGACTAGTACATGTCTAGGACAAGCATAGAAGATCAAAGGCTATGGACGTATAACCACATAAGATGACATTAAGTGAAAGGAATCCCAAGTCAGACACACAAGTGATTTTTTCTTTCTTGTTTTTGTTTTTAATATACTTATAATGCTCTATGTGATTCTTTTGTAAGTTCATTCCTCCATGGTATAATCCCTGTTTTCATTGTATTTGATTCAAGTGTTCTGCATTTTTATATACATTTTTGTAATTTGGGGAGTGGAAAGGTTATAGCAGAATGCTGAAATGGGGATGCAGGTTGACCCATTGTGATAATGAGATGTACAGGACACTGTGTCAAAAATGAATTTACAATGTCGTGTAGGGGTGAAGGAGGGAGGAGTTGGAGAGTTGTGGAGGGAAGTGGTAGTAGGGGAAAAACAAAGGAGGAGGTAACAATGCTCAATAGGAAATGTACTCATTACCCTACTCATGTAACTATATACCCTCTGTATATTATTTTACAATAAATAATATAAAACTCTCTTCTTGGTATAGAATTCCAGTGCTGCACTCGGCATTGCATTTTTTGTCTTTTCTGGCTGTAGTTAGGTCCACTGCCTAGTGGATCAGTAGTCTTGGTCCTGAAGTGGGACTTGGATTATCCAGTGATGGTTGGAACTAGGCCAAGGACATGACAAAACCATTTCCAGGGCATGGCTTTTTCATTCCCCGCCGCTATGAAACTAGGATTGCAAGCAGAATGTCTCTGAATTTGACTCCAGAAAACAATCACTGAACCAAAAGGCAAGGTCACAAAACACCTCCCCTCCTCCCCCCATTCCCGCCTTTCTTCCTCCTTGGTAAAGTACAAAATAATTTTACAGGTTTTGGCAAACACACAAATTGCCTACCACCTCCCCTTTTAAACTAGGTTTAAAGTCACTAAGTCATGTAAACTGATAATGCCGCACTCATTATTCTGGACAACAACTTCAGGTTGTTTGATGCTTTAATTAGTTGTTGTTGCTGGTGGTAGTAGGAGGGCCTGAACTCTGGGTCTGGTTGCTGTACCGTAATGCTTCAATTCTTTAAATTTTATTTTTGTCAGTCCTGGGGTTTAATCTCAAGGAGTTAACATATCCCTGAGTTCTTCAGCTCAAGTGGAGCCCTCTACTACTTGAGCCACAGTGCCAATTCCTGTTTTCAGATAAGTGTTTTTCAGACATTCCTGCCAGGGTTTGCTTTGATCAGTGAATTTTTAAATTATATTTCTTCTATGTATTTATTGGAATATTGCACTTTATCTGAAATTTAAAGTTTTCTGTAAAACTTTGTCTTCAAGTATGCAATAGTATTAAATATTACATTTACAATCTATTCTGTAGAAATACATTTAGAAATTATTATGTTATGAAAATCTTGTTGATTGTAGAAAAATCCTATTAAAGTCCAAATAGGAAATATGCTCATTTCAGCAGCCTTGAGTCTCCTTCGTATTTATTTATTTATTTATCTATTTATTTGTGAAAATACCATACAGAGGGGTAACAATTACATGGGCAAGATAATGAGCACATTATTCATCAAGCATTGTTGCCTCCTCCTTTGTTTCCTCTTCCCATCTGTTCTCATCTGCGCCACCCGCCCCCCGGGCTCTCCAGACACCCCTTTGCCTGCCCCCCACCCTCGCCGGGCAAGTTGTAAAGTTCGTTTTTCTTTTCTTTTTTATTTGTTTATTTTTTTATATTAAGAATACCAACAGATGAGTTACAATTACATGGGCAAGATAATGAGTACATTTCTTATCAAGCATTGTTGCCGCCTCTGCCTCTTTGTTTCCCCTTCCCATCCCTTTCCATGCTACCCCCCTCTCCCCACCCGATCCTCCCCACACCCCCCATCAAAGCTGTAAAGTTTGTTTTTCGACCTAACGACTTGTAAATCTCATTGTTGCAATGGGTCCACCTGTATCTCTAGTTAAAAGATTAGTTTTTTCCCTTTCCCTCCACAAATTATACCATCAAATACCATGAAAGCAGGGGCTATACTGTAGGGGAGGGACATACAAAGCAATATAGAAATAATCTTATAAATATGTTAGAAACAATCACAAGAAAAAAAAATATTGAATCCTTATCTTGTGGTTCATTTCACCCAACACCAACTTGTCCGACCTTTTCTGCTTGTCTCAGACATATACTGGTTATTGAAAATAAAGGAAACCATGGGACCTATGTTTCTTTGGGACTGGTTTACTTCACTTAATATAAATTTTTCCAAGTCTTTCCATTTCCTAACAAGTGGGGCAATGTCATTTTTTCTGATGGAGGCATAGAATTCTATTATGTATATATATACCACATTATATTGATCCATGCATCTACTGAGGCGCATCTGGGTTGGTTCCATATCTTAGCTATGATAAATAATGGTTCAATAAACATAATTGTGCCGGAGCTTTAATATGGTCTTGTTTGTGACCTTTTGGGTAAATACCCAAAAGTCGGATTGCTGGGCCATATGGGAGCTCTATGTGGAATCTTTTGAGGAACCTCCATACTACTTTCCAAAGTGGTTGAACACGTTTACATGCCCACCAACAATGCAATAAATTTCCCTTATCCCCACATCCTCTCTAGCATCTGTTGTTATTATAGTTCTTCATTATAGCCATTCTAACTAGGGTGAGGTGGTATCTCAATGTTGTTTTGATTTGCATTTCTGTTATGGCTAGACAGATTGAGCATTTCTTCCTGGGTCTATTGGCCATCCTTCTTTCATATTCAGAGGAGATTCTCTTTATGTCTTTAGCCCACTTATTTATTTGGCAGTTGTTTCTTTGAGGATTTGTTGTTGGGGGATTTAATTTTTTTGAGTTCCAGGTATATTTTAGATATGAGATCCATGTCTGTTGTAGTGAAGAGCTTCTCCCAATCAATGGGCTTTCAATTGATCTTGCTAGCTATGTCCTTTGCCATGCAGAAGCTCTGCAATTTCATGCAATCCCATTTGTCCAACATTTCTTTGATTTGTGTAATTCTGGGTCTCTATTAAGAAAATTTCAGCCTGTGCAAAGGAGACCTACTGTTTCTCCTATTCCATTCTTTAATGTTTTCAGAGTGTCTGTTTGACTCCGAGGTCTTTGATCCATTTGAAGTTCATTCTGGTGCAGGATGATGTATAAAGTTCTAGCTTTAGTTTCCTACAAGTTGTTAACCAATTTTGCCAGCACCATTTACTGAAGAGATTGTGTTTCTTCCATTCTAATTTCTTAGCTCCCTTATTGAACATTAGATGTCTATAGGTCTATAGGTTCATTTCTGGGTTTTCATTTCTAGTCCATTGGTCCTATGGGTTGTTCTTGTGAGAGTAGCAAGCTGTTTTAATTACTATGGCTTTGTAGAAGAGTTTGAAATTTGGTATTGATATTCCTCCAGCACTGTTGTTTCCGTTAAATATCGTTTTTGCTATTCGAGGTATTTTATAGTTCTATATGAATTTTTGGATTGCCTCTTTTTTTTACTAAAAGAATGAGGCTGGAATATTGATAGGTATCATATTGAATTTGAGGATAGCCTTGGGAAATATTGCCATTTTCACGATGTTGATCTTTCCAATCCAGGAGCATGGGGGTTTTTTCCACTTTCTAAGTTCGGTGCTGATTTCCTTTTTAAGGTTTTCAAAGTTGTCATCATAGAGGTCCTTCTTTTCTTTGTTAAGTCCTAGGTATTTTATTTTTTGTGGGGCTATTACGAATGGAGTTGCTTTCCTAATTTCAGCCATACTTTTCTCATTTTTGGCATACAGAAAAGCCATTGTTATTTGAGGGTTAATTTTATACCCTGCTACTTTGTCAAAGTTTTGAATAAGCTTGAATAATTTGGGAATGGAGTCCGTGGGATTCTTTAAATCCAAGTTCATGTCATCTGCATAGAGGTAGAGCTTCTTCTTTCCCTATTTGGATTCCCTTTTATATTTGAATCTTATCTTATAGCTGTAGCTAGGTATTCTAATACTAGTTTGAAGAGAAGTGGAGTGAGTGGACATCCTTATCTCATTCCTTAGTTAAGAGGAAATACCTTTATTTTTTCACCATTAAGTAAAATGTTTGAAGTAGGTTTGTCATATACATCCTTTATTGTATTGAGGAATGTTCACTGAATTCCTAATTTTCCCAGAACCTTCATCATAAAGGGGTGTTGGATCTTGTCAAATCCTTTTTCTGCATCTATTGATGTAACCATGTGGTTCTTATCCTTGCTCTTGTTGATGCGAGTTATTGTATCAATTGATTTGCGTATATTGAAGCAGCTTTACATCCCTGAAATGAATCCTGTTTGATCATGATGTATGATTTTTTGGATGAATTGCGAAAGTCGATTGACCAAAATTTTGCTGAGAAGATTTGCATCAATGTTCATCAAGGAAATTGATCTACAGTTCTCTTTCTTTGATGAGTCCTTGCCTAGTTTGGGGATGAAGTTTAATGATGGCTTCATAGAATGAGTTTGGTAGTGAACTTTTACTTTCAATTTCATTGAAGACTTGAAGGAGTATTGATGTGAGCTCTGCTTTGAAGGCCTTGTAGATTTCCGCTGTAAAACCATCTGGTTCTGGGCTTTTCTTAGATGGGAGGTCTCTTATTGCTATTTCTATTTCATTGCTTAATATGGAACAGTTAAGATGGTTTAACTCAGTTTAGTTTCAGCATGTCATTATTTGCTAGGAAAAGGTTCATTACTGCAAACTTCTTAAACTTACTAGCATAAAGTTTTGAGAAGTATTCCCTTATAATGTACTGAATCTTGGTTGTTTCTGTGGTGATGTTTCCATTCTCATCTCTGAGTTTATTTATTTCAGTGTGTTCTCTTGTTCTTCTAATAAGATTTGTTAAGGG
Organism: Dipodomys spectabilis; assembly: GCF_019054845.1. Taxonomy (NCBI): domain Eukaryota; kingdom Metazoa; phylum Chordata; class Mammalia; order Rodentia; family Heteromyidae; genus Dipodomys; species Dipodomys spectabilis. Next base: position 2,057,628 of record NW_024870945.1, read on the forward strand.
TCTGCCAATTTGTTAATTTTTCAAAAACCAACTCTGTTTTGTTGATTCTTTCTATGTTTTTGGATTCTTATTTATTTAATTTTGATTTAATTTTAATTATTTCTTTCCATCTACTGGATTGGGGTTTATCCTGCTGCTCTTTTTCAAGGAGGCTCAGATGTCTCACTAAATTGTTGGTTTGAGATCACTCCAATTTGTTGATGTAGGAACTCAGAGCTATAAACGTGCCTCTGAGTACTGCATTTGCGGTGTCCCAGAGGAGCTGGTAATTTGTGTGTTCATTTTTGTTGAATATTACAAACATTTGAATTTCGTTTCTGATCTCTTCCATGACCCACTGGTGATTCAACAGTGTGTTGTTCAGCCTCCATGTGTTACAGGACTTTCATTGGTGGCTTTTGGTGTTGAGTTCTAATTTTATTCCCTTGTGGTCTGAGAGAATGCAAGGTATAATTTCAATGTTTTTGTATTTGGACAAGTTTGCTTTGTGACCTAAATGTGGTCTATTTTGGAAAAAGTTCCCTGTGCTGCTGAGAAAAATGTGTATTCTGATGCTGCTGGGTGAAATATTCGGTAGGTGTCTGTTAAATCTAGGTGATCTATGCAGTTTTATATCTGTGGTTTCTCTGCTGATTTTTTGCCGAGTTGATATATCTAGTGGGCAGAGTGTGTGTTAAAGTCCCCAACAATTAATATCTTGGATCTATGGGAGATGTGAGAAAAATTAGAATTTCTTGGATAAATTTGGGTGCCTTGTGGGGAATAGATATTTAGAATTTTAATATCCTCCTGAAGGAGAGATCTCTTAATAAGTATATAGCGACCTTCTTTATCTCTTCTCACTAATTTTAATTTGAAATCTATTTTATCTGATATTAGGATTGCAACTCCTTCCTGTTTATGAGGCCGTTTGCTTGTTAGATTTTGTTCCAGCCTTTCACTTTCAACATGTGTTTGTTTTTATGAGAAAGTTGTGACTCCTGAATACAGCAGACAGAAAGATCTTTTTTTTTTTTTTAAATCCAAGTAGACAGTCTATTTTGCTTAATTGTATTGTTAAGTTTGTTTATGTTGGGAGATAGTACTGAGAGATATTTGGGAGTTCCTGCCATTTTATGCACCTTCTTGGGGGCTGTGCCAACTGGGTTATTCCTACGGTTCTTGGATTCTCAATTTGGGTGCAGTTTCTTAGCCTTTATTGTGGTCCTGTTGGTTTTCTCTGTGTAGGACATCTTTAAGTAACTTTTGTAGGGCTAGTTTGGTAGAGATATATTGTTTCACTTTTTCTTTGGTATGGAAAGTTTTTATTTGTCCTTCAGTCATAAAGGAGAGTATAGCTGGGTACAGTTTTCTTGGTTGATAGTTGTTTGTCTTTAGGGCATGGCCTACATCATTCCAGGCTCTTCTTGGTTTAATTGACTCTGCTGAGAAATCTGAGGTGATTCTACTTGGCTTCCCTTATAGGTGATTGATCTTTTCACCTTGACAACTTTAAGGATGTTTTCCTTGGTCTGAATTGATCCTGGGGATATTATAATGTGGAGTTGTGATGTCTTGTTTTGGTCTGGTCTATTTGGGGTTCTAAAAGCTTCTTGTATCTGAATAGGCCTATCTTTTTGCGTGTTTGGGAAGTTTTCTGCTAGGAACCTGTGAAACAAATTTCTTAGATCATTAACTTCTGTTTCTAGGTGCTGCCCTATACCTATTATCATCAGATTAGGCTATCTGATGGTGTCTTCCAAATGTTGAATAGGTCTATTATATTTCTTGGATTTGTCTTAGATAGTTGTGTGTTCTTCCTCTATAATATATAGGCTGTCTTCAATCCCCGAGTTTCAGTCTTCTTCATGGTCTAACCTATTTTCAAAATTTCTACTTTGGTTTTTTTAATTTCTTTTCCTTCTAATTGGTCGGCTTTGATGGCTTCAAATTCTTTGTTGGAGCTTTGTTTTAGATCTTGTATGAATTTGTTTACTTCCTTAATTTCGTGTTCAGTGTTTATTCACAAATCACTTAATTGATTTGTTATGGTTTCCTTGGACTCTCATTCCTTCTGTTAGGCTCCATTCAACATTCCCTTTCAGGTCTCCCTGACTTCTTTCAGCTGTCTTTTAATGGCTTCCACGAATGCCTCTATTAGGTATGAAAGTAACACAAGTTTTGTGCTAGAACACTATTTTAAGGCAAGCATCAACCAAATTCCTTTAGTTGCACAATCAAAAGTCGACAGATACAAACAATCTATTTCAACAGGTACAATCTATTCAACGTAAAACAACAATGTATTAATGGGGTAAGAACAGCAAAGTAGAATTTGGCATACCAGAAATTAGTTTTAGGGAGAAAAGTGGGGAAAAATATGATTAGAGAGATGTGGAAAGGTAAAAGGAGAGTGAAATTAACCAAGTCCTAATCTCAAAGAAGAAAATGTATTGGACAAAATGATAGGAGAAAGAGAAGTGAAAGTAAAAGAGGCAAGAAAAAATGGAAAAACAAAAATTTAAATTTAAAAAGTAAAACACAAAAATGATGCAATTTTAAAGAAGAAATATTGAGAGAAGAATGGGAATACGATGAGAGGAGGGGAAGAGTAGAAAGGAGATATGAAGAACTAAAAATACTTATAATAAAAATAAAAAATAAAAAATCATTTTAATATTATATATATATGGTATTATGAGATAATACTGTAATTAAGGAATTTAAGCCAGAGATTTTTTGAAATAAGTAATAAATTTCTGGATTCATCGTGTAAACAATGTGGAATAAGGTCTAATAATCTATGAAGGGTATATCTGAGGATGAGCAGAACAGCAATTAAGTTACCCAAAAAAAGAATGAAGAGAAGAAAAAGTGAAAAGAATGAGAAAGAAAGAAAGGAAAAGGATCAAAAGTTCAATAGAGATAAAATAAAAATACAAAAGTGCACACACATATACACCAAAAATAAAATTTCTAAAAGCTAAACAAGATTAATAGAAAACAATTTTTTAAAAAAATAACAAGTTAATAAAAAGTTACAAAGAAAGTGTTCTTTGGGGGGGGGGGGGTTGAAAGGGAAGATCCTGTATCTCCCTTGTGTCCATAACTAGTCTCTTGGTGGAGTCTCTGGTCTGCTTTTGGTGTTTGGTTTTCCTGTGGCTTGATTGGTTTCTTAAGTTAGTTTATTTGGCAGGCAGAAAAATGGTCTGCTTTACCCAGAATTTTGTGATCCCCTTCCCAGGCTAGTTCAGTGGGAGGGAGATCTGCTTTGTTTCTCACAAAAGAGGGAGTTGGCTGTTTCCTCTTGATTGGAGATGCTGTGATGAGGCTAGGTTCTGGGTAGAGTTGAGGCCTTTCAGCAAACAGTAGCTTTTCCCTGAGGGGCTAGCTTCTGAGACACTCACAGAGCCCAGCATGGAGCCATTCTCAGGGTTTATGTTTACTGAAATTCAATTGATTGTCTAGGCTGCTATAGGGAGGGGAAGCCTCTGGCTCTGTTTACCCAGTGAAGAAAGACATTCCTCTGGGGGCAGAGTTTTCACTGCTTGGGCTGGGTGACTTTCTCCTGGGTGGAGCTGAGCCTGGCAGGTCATGTCAGGTTCCTCTGACCTGCTAAATGACTCTTTTGTTCTCCTCCAAGGCCTGGGTTGGAGCTATATTCTCAGCTGGGTCTTTGACAGTATCAAAGATGGAGATCTCAGGTAGTGGCACAGTGGGGAGAGGGAGCGGGAGGGGAGCCATGCCTCCTCTGCTCCCTGAGAAGGTGTTATTATGTAAGGCGTCTACTCATGCCAGTGTCTTGGTTCCTGGGTCGTCTCTGGTCTGTGATCTGCAGGATGAAGATACCTACTCCTTGTCAGTTCTTGCTGGTGTTGGGTAGAATCTGATCATTTGCTGTGTCTGGCACATTTGTCCAGGACTCTCTGTGTTGTAGGTGTGGAAGCAATGGCCACTGCTACCACCGCCACTGCTACCAGCAAGTGCTCATATCTGTTTCCTTGCCTGGATTTCCCCTTTCTGGCAAAACTCTTTGTACTGGGATGGCACACTTGGCGTTATTCTCCCGCCTAGGACTGTTCACTGAAACACTAATACTGCTTTCTAGGTGAGAGCTTGTTTAGCCTCCAGGTTCTGCTCTGCCATCTTCCTGGAACTACTCTTCTTTTTTTTCTCTCCAGTATATTTTCTTGTTTTGGAACAAATGTCATGGACTGTTTAACCATTCAAAAGGAAGCGTATTCCCTTAATTTAATAGAAAAGGAATGCAGCCTGCTTTCATCTCAAGGAAACTTTGAGTATAATGTTAATCTCATAATTCACATCATTGAATTATCAAAGTCGTATTTATAATTTTTTGTTAAACTATTCATTAATGTTTTAAATGTTTTAAAAGCTAGTAATTCAAGAAAACACATTCTATTCTTCCAAGATTCCATAGTGAAGAATTTGTCTTTTATCATAGCCCTTACCACTGATCCCCTCCCTTCAAACTTGTAGCTTTATTCAGTTTTCTTGTTCCCACTTTCATTTTGGTACTAGCACGAATAATCTCCTTGTAGTATTTGACAATGAAATTCCATTTGTTGTTAGAGAGATCAATACATATTGCCAAAGCAGACCCATAGGCAAATAATAGAGCATAAACTATTGAATATCATTAACGTGATCCTATGCAACTATTCCATCAATTAATATAAATACCACAAAGTGTGCATCTTCATATAATTTTTAAAATACAATGTAGTTACACATCATATGTCATAAAATAATTCAGACCACTGATAGAAGAGACTAAGCTCAACCTTTTGCATTGTTCCCAATACTATTTACAAAATTTTCTTTCTCATTAACTTTCACTGCAAGGCCTTCTTTCCCTAGCAATAAGTTATAAGTTATGTCCTTGGATTTTAGTCAACTTTGAGTAAGCTGTTTTCTTTCCACAACTAGTTAGTCCCTCATGTTAAATACCTGAGGAATAACTTGTTCCAATATGCCTGCAAGTGGAGTATCCAAGGCAACTGTCTGTGCCCACTCTTCCCTTACTTTGTTTGGGAATGCAGCATCATAGACAGGGGAGAAACGGGTTTCAGGGTTCAGGTGGCTGGAACCCTGGTGTTATGAATTATGGGTAGCAGAAAAGAGTAGTAGAAACTAGGATACCAGGTAAAGGTTAACTGTGATTGTAATTGCTGAGGTCCAGTGTCAGGAAATTTGTTAGCAGCAACAGCTTTGCAGGGGTTGGGGTAGCTAACACAGGTATCCAGAACTGTTTAGCAGGGACTAGGAAGCATAGACAAAGTGAAAGAGTAAAAGTTGTGAGGGATTGTGGGGCACGACCAGGGTAACAAGGTCATGGGTGTGCAAACTGGGTAGCCAGTACTATGGTAGAAGCAATTGGCATGGTGTCCTGATGTGGTGCAGAGCTCTGGGTGTGCTTGTCCAGTTTTGGCTGTTAGATCTTTAGGGAAACTACCTCTAGCATCTCATTATCAGCTTGTTGTGTTCAGGCATGTGCCATCTATAAATGTCTACTCCAAGTAGAATGCATTCTTTGACACCAGCTATAGGATCTTTGCCCTAAGCATCCTGAGAGACCACACTCCACAATGCTGCAGAACAGCCTCCAAATAATGAGTTGCAATCACCTCATACAACTCTTGCTGCTACTCTCCAATGTCAATGATCATGGTAGCAAGGAATCTGAGATGTGCTCAGCCGCAGTGCTCTGGGAAGCTACCAAATCGCCCTGTCTTTCTGGGAACTCCCTAGAAATGGGCAAGAGCACTTGTTGATGTTCTTCCAACTTTTCTCTGTGGCTCAGCACAACCAGACTGTTGTACCTCAGATGGGATACTTTGATGTCCAGGTGGCCTCAAATGTGCTCTATCTTCTCTCTCTAGATGCTCTTCTGCTTCAGCTGCCTCTCCTTTCCCTTCCACGTAGCTCGCTTCATCTCCACATCCTTTGAATTCTGCTTTATTTCAACCTGTGGCTTTAACACCAAGCCTTTCCACTTTCTCGTCTACCTCTCTAGCTGTGAATCTGGTACAACAAGTAACTTCTGTATCTGTTTATCAAGATTTGAGCTGGAATCTAGGAGGTACTAGCTAACTGAGAACATGGGGAGCTTCCTAAATACTCCCCTGCCATTCACTGCTCATTGAGAAAGATGCAAATGTGTTCTGGTCAGTCTCTCCTTCTCCATTTCTGGTGAATAAAGTGAAGTCACAATGGACCTACCAGACAGCTGCTATGTCAGCAAGTGACCAAACTAAAGACAATATAGTGAGGGGTACTTATCAAGAGTAGTAGGACAAATGCACATATTTGTGTATATTACTAAGGGCTTTCATCACACTAGTTATTTTATGTCCAAAATGACAGACCAATGTTAGGCTCTCCCCGAGATCTTCCTGTTCTGCAAGTCCTGAGGTCTCCGACATACAACTCAGACCTAATGACATGGGTGAACAAAAAAGTAAGGGAGTATGGATTAGTATTTTGAAGGTGTGGTAAGGTTTTGTCTTGTCATGACCACCATGAAATCAATGTCCTTTCTCTGACCTTCATCATATCTCTTTATTTGGCATAATTGGCAGATTTCTTAGTGTGTCGTTTTCTCCTGTTACTTCAGTTTACAAGTTAAAACTTTAAGCATGCCAAACCAGGGGTTTCCATTGTCCTAGTAGATGTTTTGTCTTCTAGGACCTTCCTTCCAGGTAACTCTCTGTTTAGCATATTGCACAATGCCCCAATCAATGAAATAATTTTGAGCCTAGGAGAAAATCTCCATTTGTAAAGCAGTACACATAAGAAGGAAATGATGCCCCACACTCAAATGCTCCAGGAAAACAGAGTGTAAGGGTGTCTACACAGTTGGGAATTAGGATTCTGAGGGGTGGGAAGGGATGAGTTTAGATAGGAAACCTAGAAGTAATTATAAATTTCTGAATGTCTAACCTTATTTCCTTCTGCCACTCAGACCCAATTCAGGAAGTGGTAGAATGTTTATGATCACAAAAAAGAGTTTTTAATCCCGGGCCCAAACTCTATGTGTTCTTGTTACATCGTTCCACCAGCTCCTGATGTAAATTGTGAGAAGGGCAAAGGGGAAAGTTGACCCCTGCTCAGGAATATAAATGGAGCTTAAAAGTAACTGCAATCTCTGACTTTCTATTTTAAAGTTAAGATAAAAGGCAGTTTGAGTTTCTACGAAATCAGTTTCTAGGCTCTATTGTTCCTTCAGAACTTCTTTCCTTCCTTCTGTGTTTTGAGAGCAACAGTTAGTAGTGCTTCTGTCTCTTAGGGGCAATCCTTCTCGTCACACAATGCTTAAAGTAGACAATAGGTGGGAAGCTGCCATTAAATTTAAAAAGCATGAAATAGCACACAATGTGTGCTTTCCCTGAATTCCTGGACCTAACAAATTCCAAATTCCGAAGAGAACGCGATTATGTGTGAGTACTAACAACCTCCACTGAATGGTGAGCTTAGAACACTTTTCCCAAGGCAGGTTCTGTCCAGGTTATTGGGATGGCTGAGATCTACTGGATCAATGAACTTACAGACCATGCAAGACAGAAAAATCTAAGACATTTAGATCCCAAAAAGAAACTGGACCAAGAAGAGAAAACTTATCATTGCTGAAAAAGGAGGAAGACTTAACTAGGAGAATGTCCCTCTGAATACAGATATGGGTATAATTATAACAAAGTTCTAGGTTATGGCTCATCAGTAGAAACTATCAAGTCAAAACTCACTAAAGCTAAAAATAAAGCTTATAAAATTAACAAAAAACTATTTGGATTTCAGTACTAACATCTGTTTTAAGGAGTGTGATTTTGGTGTGTGTGTGTGTGTGGTGTCTGAGATTATGTATGGGTGAGCATTAGTTCCTAAAATCATCATACTGTCAATATTCTTTAGATTTCCCATTCATGTCTGGTGGCATTCTAGCTCTACCACGTGAAACACAATTCTCGCTTTCTTCTGGTTAAATGGAGATAAACATGTAATGGATATGTCAACCTGGGTAGTTTCAAATGATGATATTCAGATCTTACTCTCTGGAATAGGTAATGTATAAGAGTGAGCCAGGATTGTCAGCCCAGTATTTCCAGTGACTTACATAATCTTTCTGAATCTCAGTTTCTTCCTGTGTGGAAAGTGAAAAGAATTACTGTGTGGACCTTAGAATCAGGTGGGAGTTATGACTGGGTGTAGGAAGTATACGTGTTTGGGATGTGTGTACAGAGCCTGACACTCTCATAAAACTATTGATGTTTATATTGAAATGTATTCCAGGAATTGGAAACAAGAAGGATTTTTCTGTTCTAGTTTACTCTTTTATGGCATTGATGGAACCAGAGATAGTCAAGGAGAACAGGCAAACAAACACAGCACTTGTACACTGTAGCTATTGTGTTCACAATGAGCTATACCACTGTGGACAGGGACAGGAGGGATGGGACTGTCAAACAAGAAATGAACTCATTACCTGACTTACAAAATGGTTATCCATATAACAATTTTAAAAATATAATAACAATTATAAAAATCGAGGTTGATGATTCTCTCCTCCAGTTTTTGTAGGTGCCCTTAAGACTCAGGCCCACCAATGGAGTTTTTGAAGGTCAATATATATGATAATTAATATAAAGCCATAATCTCTTAAGAAATGTTATAACAAGTATTTCATTCTTAGTACTGGTTTCTCTTTGAGTAGAAATTCTATATGTTGTTGGCAGAGCTAATGTTTTACTTTCTGGTTTTAATATTTGTTAGGTGTTGAAATCCTTCTTAAAGATTTGCAACAGAGTTCTGCTGTGTCTTGGCACCCTGCCCCTAACTAAAATGGTAATCAACTTTTGAAATTCATGTACTTAAGTATGAGTTTTATTTATTTAATTTGCTGATGATGGTGAACTGTCGCTGTCCTTCAGCTCTTCAGCTCAAGACTGCTCTAGCACTTGAGCCAAAGTACCTCTTCTAGCTGTTTCTGCTTAGGTGGTGCTATGGAATCAAACCCAGGGTCTCGTACATTCAAGATAAGCTGTCTACCACTTATCCACCTTCTCAGCTCCCATAAGCGGTATTTTTGTGCTAAGGTCTATCAAGCAAATCACTGAGCAAATGTATTCATTCGCTACTAGACATAATCAAAATTATGAATTATCTGATATTTTAATGAATAAATTGTTATCATTGTTACTAGGAATTGTTTGTCTCCCCATGCTGTAAACATGGAGGACGTATTTTAAATTAAAACTAAAAAAGTAATTTTAAGGTCTTGATGCTAACAAATGTGTCCAGGTGTTATTACACTAAACAGAGAATTCAAAATGAGTTTTCTTCATAAATACAGAGATTAAAGGACTTATAATACTTATTTCAAAATGCAAATTAAAGGGAAAATCAGTCAGGAGATAAAATTTATATTGAATGTTAATTTTTGAAGAGGAAAAGAAAATATTAGATGGCAGACTAAAGACAAAACACTATCAGAGCCCTTTATGCTGAATTATAAAAAAAGAAGCTTTAATTGAAAAATTGAGCTGGAATGTGCACATCAGGCAAAAGCAAGCAATCAGAGCATACCACCAACAAAAACGCCATAATGTATACCTCAGAAAAAGGAAACAAGTGCAGACCAGGGCTCAAAATCCTTATCCTTTATTTCAATGATACACATATACCCCCCTACACACAGACTCACAATCACACACATAAACACACACACACACACACACACACACACACACACGAACACACAAGAATGTATGCAACAGCTCAACCTACTCACTTCCATTCAACATGAATCAAAGATCTTCCTGTAATATTTGAAACTTTAAAAGTTTCAAGTCTTTTAAGTAATTGATAACAGATGCTTAAGCAATTATTTTCTGAATAGACTCTGCTATAGAAATGAGAGTTCAAGATGGTTATAACTACTTAAATATCTTTGAATCTCAAAAGAATTAAACAAGAGACAATCCGAATTTTGGGACTATATTTCTACCAGATATTCTTCAAAGGCTTAATAAGAGGTTGCAAAATCCAAAATTAAATATCAAATTAATACAACTAATATTTGTGTAAGCGAAGTGAAAGACACTGATCAGTGACCTATGCTGCCTCCATTTCTAAGCCGGCTGCACATTGTGGAACCTTTGATTCTACTGGGCCAGGCCCACAGTTGTCTTCCCCAGAGCAGTGGCCCTGCTGGGGTTGGCACTGGGAGCTGTGTGGAGAAGAGGGGAGGTCTCGGAGGCGGCCAAGCTGGGATTGGGGATGGGGGTAGTAGGGAGAGTATGGGAGGCCCTGGCAGAGGCTGGTGAAGGGAGGAAGGAGGCCGTAGGCCAATGACTCAGGAAGCAGCAGCCCCAAAGGCAGCTGGGTTCTGGAGAGTGTCTGTGAGGTGTGGAGTTTGGCCCCGGGGGCCTCATGGCTGGGTGAGGAGAGGAAGGAGTCTCAAATCCCACCCAAATAGGCAAGGAGAAATGAGACAACCAGTGGCTGAAGAATTTCAAGAAAAAAGGCAGGGACTTGTAGGTAAACTCTGGGGGTGGGGAGGGCAGCAGTGCTGAACCAGTGATGGTCATGCCTCTCTCGAGGCACTTGAAGTGAGTGAGGGCCAGCGCTGCTGTGCACTGGGCCTCACTCTCGCCTTGAAGCAGGCACCAGGAATCACAGGCACAGCTTCAGCTTGCCTCACAGAGCTGGCCTGCCATGAGTGCTGGGGACTGGGCAGCTGCTGGGAGGTTAGGTGCAGCAGGACAGAGGAGAATGGCTGGTGGGTACTGCTCCACCCTAGCCAGATACAGATCCACTGAAGTGGCCTCTGGGGATTTGCGTGTTGGCTGCTATGTGTGGGCTGGGAAATACCTTAACATGGCCAAGGAGTCTCCACAGCTAGGCACATTTGCTCCTGTGCCTCTCCCATCTTCTGTATTCCCACTGTCCTCCTGCCTCGTGCCATGTCCAACTACAGGAGTAAACTTCTCCAGGCCTCTAAGAGGCCATCCTGGAGATGCTCACAGGGCTTCCCACGTCTGGTTTACCATGCATGCAGGGCTCACAAGGTGCTATCCTCCAGGCAAAGCGTACCCCAATTTCAGCTTAGAAGAGGGAAAAGCTTCATTGTCCCAGATACAGCTGCCCTTGGGGTTCTCTGTGTACACTAGTCTTGTGCTGAGATAACGATCCCCAAAGACCGCCAAGGAGCCATTTCCGATGTGAGCACACGAGGGTCATTTATTGCAAGCTCGAGCATGGACTCACAACTGTCAGCATCACAGTGGGTCAGAGTTGAGAACTCTGAATCTTCAGTTAGGGTTTTTATAGGGCATAGGGCTGAGGTAAGTGGGTTCATAGCTTGTCAGTTACATGATTTGTTGACATTTAATGAGTTAATATTGTAACAATATTTTTGGCTAATATGTGTAAGCTTAGCAGTAAAAAGCAAATTATGTTAAATATGGAATCTTAAGAAACATGTGTAGCTTTAGGTACCTTCCTGTCATCTGCTGATGGCTATTGCTAGGGGAGTTATGGGAAGAATGTTATTGGGACATTTCATGGTGTTGCCAGGAACCTGAGTCCTAATTTTCGGTAAAAGTCTTTACAATGGGTACGTTCAGTAAATGCCTTCACAATGTATACTTTCAGTATAGGCCTTCATAATGGACTAAGTCCAAAATGGCTATACTTTGGCTAAGGTCTCCCACTTGGTGTGTGTGTGTGTGTGTGTGTGTGTGTGTGTGTGTGTGTGTGTGTTTGGTGTGAGAAAGTCAGACACAGCTGAGCTTTGGTGCAAAACACTTCTTCCCTTCAGCATTGAGTTTGGTATCTAGTGGTTGTTCCCTCTCCCGGATTCTGAACTCTAAATTTGTTCTTCTGTATACTTTTATCTTTAGATCTTAATATTCAGATTCCTAATATCTGCTTGTGAACTTCAGAATTTGCTTCATAAATGGGGTGCTTTTCTTCTAACTTTTATGAAGCCCTTTGCTCTTTTTAAATGCAGCATGTGCTGTGTTAGTGGTTTTACTTAGCCCAGACTGTTGTGGCCCAGGCTGTGACTGTTAGTTCTGAGATTAGTTTAGGCTAATATGAGATACTATCATTTCAGTCTGTCTAGTGAAAAAAGTTCAGAAGCTTTATTGAAACATTTTCCTGGCTGTAAAACCAACAAAAAATTCCAGTGGTATAAATGTACAATCTGTTGATTTTAGTTAATTGTGCACCACAGCAATGAAAAAAATCTTCTTACTGAAGTGATTATTTAGAATGTGGAAAAAAATCAAATATTATAGAACTTAAAAACTGATCAAATAACAAAAGAAAAAGAAAGACACTGATCAGGAATGCAGTACAAATGTAAGTGTTTAATAAATAAATGAAATGTTTGGGATTCTTATCCACATAGTAAATACAAAGGAAAATAAATAGGAAAGTCTCTGAAATCCCATCCTACACACCAGAATAGCTATCACGACTTGAATAAATAAACATCTGGAGAGGTAGAAATAAATTAGGAACTGTATTTGGTTTTGTGGTATTGTAAAATAGTGCAACCTATAATGATCACAATGGAAGTTTAGACAATACCAAAAAGACACATGTGTTGATGACCTTTACTGCAACCTTGATATATAAAGAAGGAATATATATCAACATCAATATCCATGTGCATGGCAGCAAGAAAGAAATCTGTGCATTCAACCGAGATGCACAAAAAAGAGGGAATAAAGGAAATATGCTATTCATAACTATAAACATGTTCTGGTATATAAGAAAAGTGAATTTTTCCAATATCACTGCTATATATTTTTGGATATATACCTAATCCTAATTTCACAGGTTTCGTGGCTTCTTGTTTTTCTTTAAAAGGGACCTCCATATTGATTTTTAGATGTTGAAGATATCCTATAGTATGTGGATATTAGAAGAAATTTAAATATATCAATGAACACATAAAGGACCATCATATACAGTTTGTAATTTGATCCAATTTTAAGAAGGCAACAATTGGGGGACAAGACAATGTTAGAACCTTAATAACAAAAAAAACAGACATGGAAAAATTTTAGAAATGTGCAACTGATTAGTTCTAATACTAACAAAATATTTTCCTCAAGTTTTAAAAATGAAACAATTAAAATAATACTTAATAATATCAAATAAGTATGCTATGGAAGAAAATGTACAATAGACATATGTTTCCCCATAATTTGTTTTAATTTATAACAAATGGATTAAAAGAAAATGTGATTACATGTCTGAAGATGATAACACATTCAAGTATCATTGATTGAATCCAGCAAAAGAAAGTAACAGAGAAGTAGAGAGTAAGAACAACCTGGGGCATGGATTTAGATACTCAGTAGAACATTGTGAGGAAAAAATGTGCTCCATTTTGCTCATCAACATTGAGCTAGGACAGCTACCTTTTGACAGAGTACTCGTAATGTAGTCAGAGCAGTGGAGTTACTAATTTAGGCAGTAATTTATTACTTTTATTCCCTAATCTTATGATGTGATTCCCAAATGATGTGAGTGATCCTAGATTTTCTGAGCCCTTTTTTCACCAAAAATTACTAATTCCTTCCCCTGCCAATAATTCTTCTGCTACTCTCATTTCACCTTGTTTCTGAACTCAACTCCTGTGTCCTTTTGGTTTATGAGAAAGAGCTAGAGAAATATGAGGATTGTCTGGAATCTGAGTAACATCCATTCTAGCTTGGAGGATCTGGTAAAAAAACCTCCACCTGGGACTCAGAATCAGATATTAATTGACTTCTTTGGAAATAGAGAATCTCAATCCCTCAGGCAGGATTCATCATTCCTTGACTTTCTCTGAAGAGATTTGGTCCTAGGGCATAATTCAGAGAATGAACTTTCCCACCACTCACCACAGCTTTGTCAGGAGGAATAGGTTCAATACTAAAAGTGATCTCAGTCCTCACAGGGCCAGTCAGAAGCCAAAAGATCATATTTTCCTCCTCATCAGGCACCTTCTAGTAGGAACAGAGTCTGGGCAAAGTCTACGATGGAGATAAAGTGAGACTAGGCCTAAGGAGTACACAAAAGAATGATCCTCTCTTTGACTAAACGTGAGTTGTGCAGTGAGACATGACAACTTCCTTTGTATATGAAAATTCAATAGGTGAGTCATCTCACTGCCACCGTGAGGGAGGTCAGTTTCCCTAAAGAAGTTGTTAAATGTTGTGTCTACCAGTTTGCCCTCTAGGCTGTTGTCTCTCCCACCCCTTCCCATGCCAAGAATGCATTGCTTCTTTCAGACACTCAACTACTTCTCCTGAATCCTAAGCAGGAATATTGTAGGCTATTCTTTGGCAAACCTCTTGGTTTGGAGGTAGAAAAGACCAAGGCTCTGCACATGCCAAGAGGTAGAGAAGGTGAGTATAAGCTCAGATTGGTACGGAAGAACAATCATGTTGAAAAAAAAATGAAATTAATGGTTGAGTAATTTAGGGTGTATAGCCACTAAATTTAGGTAATTATTAGTAACACATATACAATCATGGATTAGGAAGAAAACAGTGAAGTAGGTTCATGATAACATGGAAAAGACACATAACAGCCATAACAGGAGATGAGAGTGTTCAGGAACTGTTGGCAGAGGTCTATTTACTATCTGAGGAGTGACCTTGGATAGGAGGCTTTTAGAATAATATCTAAAAGAGAGGGACTTGCTGGGCACTAGTGGCTCACACCTGTAATCCTAGCTACCCAGGAGGGTGAGATCTGAATGTTATGATTCAAAGCAAGCCCAGGCAGAAAAAGCCAGAAGTAGTGCTGTGGCTCAAGTGGTAGAGCACTAGTCTGGAGCTCAGGGACACTACCTAGGCCCTGAGTTCAAGTTTCAGGATCATCAAAACAACAACAAAAAACAATAATGATAAAAAGAAATAAAAGAAGGACTTAAAGATATGCGATGGAATGATGATCCTGTGTAACTGTCTAGGTAACATAAAAGGAGACAAAATTTGGAGGAAAATGATACCTATTCATTACTAATCAAGGATGCAAAGAAAATGCCAAATTCCTCTTCTCAAAAACTTCCAAACCTGGGCTCCTTGATTGAGTGATTGCCTTGCAGGCTTGACGCCCTGGGTTCAATTCCTCACCCAGAAGTGGTGCTATGGCTCGAGTGGTAGAGCACTAGCCTTGAGATGAAGAGGTGAGGGACAGGACCCAGGCCCAGAGTTCAGGCCCCATGACCTGCCAAAAAAAACCCCAAAAAACAAAAAAAAACTTCCAAACTTATCTTTTCTCATAATTGAGGAGAGAGTTTTTATTTTAACAGGGATTCTTATCTAGTTCAAGGTCATCAGAACTTCAGTAGAGTTTTCCTGTTGAGATATAATGGACCTAACTCTGCTGAACTTAATCATGACTAGGAAAGTATGGACATTGATGTGTTTATTATATTTTTCCTTATAAATATATAATTCTGTCAGGTATTATATATAATGTATATTGTACAATATATTATACATTTTATAGTATAATAAATATATTATAATGTAACATGTATTATATATGAACAGATTTCCTAATTTTAGAGTTAGGAACAAGCAACATATTGAAAGACAAATGCTTGAATCTCTGAGTAATTTCTCTACCACTGGACAATTCCAGGTTTCATTCTTATTACCCAAAGAGCAACATAGGCAAGCAGTGCCCATGGAGGTGGAACTCTGGATTCTGGAAACTGTGATCAGCACATATATATATATATATATATATATATATATATATATATATATATATATATATATATATGAAATATTGTTTTATACTAGTGAATGTGTAAAACTATAACAGCAGATAATTAAGTCAACATCTATGTGCACACACACTCAATCAAATTTCAAGTATAATAATTTCTTTTCAGGCTGGGAAAATGGCTCAGTGGTAGAGCTCTTGCCTTGCATGCATGAGGCCCTGGGTTCGATTCCTCAGCACCACATAAGCAAAAGGAAAAAAGCCGGAAGTGGCACAGTGGCTCAAGTAGTAGAGCGCTAGCCTTGAGCTGAAGAGCTGAGGGACAGCACCGAGGCCCAGAGTTCAGGCCCCACCTCCGGACCCCCCCAAAAAAAATATAATGTCTTTTCTATGTTCCCTATGCACCTACACAGGGAGTACATGAGTTGCCCATGAATTGTCCTGGGAGTTCTTTATCTGGCTACTGTAGCTTCACATCATTTGTTCTCTTAGTAGCCAGATGTCATGTGTTCAACAACAATACTTGTTACAGGAAAAAGTATCCACCCTGACACACAGAGGAACTTGGATTTCAGAAATGCCACAAATAAGTGGGGGTTGCAGCAGTACTTTTCAAAATTAAATAGATTGCATATTTATTAGAAAGTTTGTCAGAAAAATAAACTTCAGTGCAGGATGAAACACTTGAAGAAAACTACAGTTGAAATTAAATATAGCTAGGTGCTGGTAGCTCATGCCTGTAATCTTGGCTAATATGGAGGCTGATATCTGAGAATCACAGTTCAAAGCCATCTTGGGCAGAAAAGTTGACATGAGATACTTATCTCCAATTAATCAATCAAGTCTAAATTTGATACTGTGGCTCAATGTTGTACAGAGATAACCTTGAGCCAAAGACCTCAGGAACAGTGCCCAGGACCCAAGTTCAAACTCTGCAATAGAAAATAAATAAAAATAAAAAATAAATTACATATAATTTATTACCAACACTGTATAAGGAAAATATATGACACATGGCAACATATGACTTCAAGTTACAAAGTTCCAAAGCATTTCCTCACTCTTGAGAACTAGGAGTAATCCATATTGAAAAAAATAAAAACATGAATGATTTATACCAAATTTCAAAACATACTATATGTTATACAAAGGAAATGCAATAAACATGCATTTCACAATTTAGTAACATCATATAGTATGAAGAATCTGATTAACTGATTCATAAAAATCAATACAATGCAGATAAAACATCCAATATCTCAGGGGTCAAATTAGCAGAATAATTTCCATCTATGATGGTTGTTTTGCAAATTATCCAGCCCTATCCATCCCACAATTGCAGAAGGCTTTTCCTGAGAATGTCCAGAAACCTGTCTACTGTGAGTGCTCAATGGAGACCTGGTCCCATTCTCTATTATTTTGACATGTGATAGACTGAATATCTGATAACTTGCCAAAGACACAATTTGGGAATGGCTTCCAGTAATGACATTTTAGTTCTCAGAATAAAATGGAAATTGAAGCTAGTGGGAAATTCTACCAGATCCCGGAAAGATTTCTATTATTGTGCTAAAACTGTCCCTTCTACTTACACTTGAACAAACTGCAGCAATTGTCACTCCAACCACATGTCCAAAAAATAGCTTTCCAAATATTGACCTGTTTTCATGTTAGCAAATCAAGACACTCTATTGTGGCCCTGTTTTACTTAAACTATCTGCTCTGGTTTGCCCAAGAGATAGTTGACCTTAACAATTTCTTAAATTTTAGGTCATCACACAATCACTTCATAGCCCTTAAGCATTAAAAATACATATCCATATTAGTCTGCATTACAAACTTATGACGGTTTTTCTTCATTTGTCATGTTATACATATTTGTGTATCCCAGGGCTTAGTTCTGTAATCTTCTTTCTCATGAGTGTTACCACTGAGTACATGTAATTATTTCGTTTTTTTTATCTTCAGCTCTGTTCTTTCTTTAATTCAAGTCCTTAATAGCATCATGTCTACTGACAACTCCTAGCTATTGATTTTAACAAATTCAAAAGAACCCAAAGTGAGCTTTGATTCTATCCCTCATTACTATTTGTTTAATTGATAATTCTTCTAGTTGCCTTGTCAAAATATCTTGGACTCATTTCAGACTGACCTACTATTTCACACCTCATATGTAATGTATGAACAGGTTTTGACAAATTAACTCACAGGATATTTTAGGAACCATAAATATATAGTATATGAGTACTAATACTATGCCTTAAATTCGTGGCCTTGGTTTTTTTTTTTTTTTCACTTTTCTTTTGTGCTCAGGCTGTCAGTCTTCCATTTGAGCCACAGGTCCACTTTTAGCTTTTTGGTTCTTAGTTAAAGATAAGTGTCTCATGGTCCATTTACCTGCTCTAGCATGAAACTACGATCTTCTGTTTTCAAGCTTATAAATACCTAGATTTAAACGTGTGCACCACTAAAACCACCCCTATTATATTTGAATTAAAAATAAGTTCAAAGAACGAATATTTGTGGTATTTTCAAATCAATATGTTTTCATTTACACATTGCCTTAAAAGGTTTTTGTTATTACAGCTCACTTATCAAGAAAGGAATGGAAAAATTCATAACCAAAGAACCTTTGTATGTACCAATGCTCAAGCCTGCTAACCACAATTTCTTTGCTGGGAAATAACAAAGGATTATATCGTCTACAGGGAAAACAAGAGAAAAAGCTCTTCACTGAAGTTGCTGAATGGCTGATAAGGATGAGGACAAGCAACTTTATCCAGAAATTATCACAAAGTGTTTGCTGTGGATAAGTGTAGCCAATCTTAGAGGATGATCATAATGATGAGGGGAATATTTGAAGGTGATTACAGAGGTGTACTTTCTTGAAGATATATATTTATAGCATAGTTTGTATACTGTTAAAAATGAGACAGTTACGATAGGGATGTTGTCATTCCTTGTATCGTTCACAGTATAATATTAAAACCAGGTTTATACATGTAGTATTTATAATAATTATAGAATATCACTAATTATGCATATATTATAAATATATCATTTTTATGTTATGTAATATAGTATATTACATATATTATGCACACATAATTTAATTTTTCTACTTGTCTGTCCAGGAATTAAACTAGCAATATCTTTGAAAATGGATAGAAAGTAGGGTCCTTACAATTTCGATTGCAACATAGAGTTTTACCCAATTAGAAGTTATTTATTCTGAATTGGTTTAGAAATGGAATATCAGAATATAATTGAGCTTTCAAAAATCATTATGTAAAAACATGCCAAGGATGGAGTTAAAAAACTATAACCTGACTCATGTATGTAATTCCAGCTACTTAGGAGCTGAGATCTGAAGATAGCTATATGAAGCCAGTCTGAGTGAAATGGCTCAGGGACAACACCCAGTCTGAGTAATGGCAGAAAAATAAATTATGTGACTAAAACATACATATATATTTATTTAAATAAAGTTGTCATTCCTTGTATCCTTCACAGTATAATACTAAAATGTTTAATGCATATATTATTTATAGTAGTGGTAGACTATCAGTAATGATACATATATATGCATATATATGATATATAAATATATAACTTCTATGTTATGTAATAAAATACATTACAAATATTATGCACACCTAATTTATACTGATAACTCTAATATCCATTAAATTGATATATGTTTTGGAATGGGGAATAGATTTTTTTTTTGGTACAACAAGGAAGTAAGTTGTCACAAAAATTATTCGTTTTGGATTGTATATCCATAGCAATCTATTCCCTGTGTATTGAGGGTACTGATTGATAAAAACCTGTGTTCATCAGCACAGGTGTCTTTGACACCAGGAATAATAAACAGTGGAAGCTGAATGATGTTCACTCAGGTATTTCTTTAGAAATTAAACTGATCTACATTTGGTATGAAGATCACTTATGCTGTCATTATCCACACCCTTTTCATTTAAAAATATTTATATTCTGTATCAATGTTATTGCCCTTATTACCATAATTAGGGAGATAATGTGGATTCATCTGGTCCATAACTCTTGAAAATTAATGAATGTGACAAAGAATATCTTCAGATATGGCTGGTGGAATTCTGGAGTTGAATTATGGGTCTCAACTGATCAGTCTTAAGAACTTGGGAAATTTGTTTGGGCTTCTTGCCTACTTTTGGTTTTAATAAAATACTTAATTCATTTCCTAACTTGAAGAACACTCATGAGCACTTAAATTACCCTATTGTAGGTTCAGTGCTTGGAATGGTGTCTGCAAATTGTGTAGTAGGTCCCAAAAAAGTCAGCTTCCGTCAACATGGTCACATCTTCCTTCCTGAAGGCCTTAAGAAATATATACCCAGTTGATGTTAATATCTGTGAAAATTTGTCTTTACTAAAAAAAGTCTTATCTTCATATGAAACAATGAAAGCAATGTTGGGGTTGTCCTGTGGCTTTTATTCTGAAGGAGTTTTGCCTAAATTTCATTCTTACCCTATTAGTGATAGCAGATATATTCTTTAGTGCTACCCTTCATATTTCTAGTTCTGTGTTCTATTTGGAATACTATTGTAACTTCGTTTATAATCTTTATAGGGAATAAATAAACTACAACTGCTGAAGTTTTCAATAATAAATGCATTACATTTTATGTGCTTAGTATTTTCCTGAAATTATTACCTTTGGATTATATATCCCTAACAAACTATTTTTTTATGATTTCTTTTATGATTTATATCGATTTCTTATGTGGTTCTCATATGACTTCTTAGAGATCCATAAATAAAACAGCTGAGAACAGGAAAAGAGTAGGTAAGAAGTCATAAAAATTACAATACTATTCTGGTGCTCTTAATGGCTAAGTGTAAAGAATATGTAATAAAACTGTTGGAAGATTCATTTGTTTTTTTGCTATTCTCTCTCCTTTCTTTGTAGAAAGGTTCTCACTACAATGTTCCAAGTGGTCTGGACCTTTCAAGGCTTGTCTTAGTGACATAAGTGATGGGATTAGGGATATGTGTTCCCATGGCTGGCTTTTAGGAAGTTCACAATATAGCAATACCTATACACATAAAGAAACTTTTGTGAGTGATGTATATTCACTTCCTCAATAGCCACAATGTCAAAACATCAAATTACTAACAACTGGCATCACTAACACCTCCATAAATCAAAAGTAAACTAAAAGCTCTACTTCAAAAACCAACATCTAAGGCAGTGTTGGAAATACAAGAAGAAACATAATACATCTAAAGTAGTGAGTTCTTTAACACTGGCAATGAGCAGGGATAGCTGAATTTTTAACCAGGCTTGAAAAGTTCGGGTTTCCAGTAACTATGTGATTAGAGTTGCAGAGTTGACCTTGGTATCAAGATTGGAGGTAAAATTCAAGGCAGATACGTTGCTGCAGTATTGTAGCACGATACACTGTGACCCTTCCTGAGAATGGTAAACAGAGAGTAGAAGCTAAGTCATTAAAATTTATAGGAAGGATTCTCCACTGAGAATAATTTCAGGGGGTGATCATTACTCTGCGTTGAAAATGAATAGCCCATCATTCTACTTTAAGCTCTAGCATATTTCTGATTTGAGGACAATTATACCATACCACTGTGCCATGAGTGCTGAGCAGTGTAGGTGTATATTACTCTAATATATGTAAAAATCCTTACAGGTATGGAATGGCCTGACCCTGACACTTCATTCTTTGTTGTTGAGTTTCATGGAGAAATGTTCATAATTAGGCAATTCACACTCATCTAAGTCTGACTCAGGCAACTGAGATAAGACATTAGGGTCATCACTCCAGTGACATGGTCTGTGACATGTGAAATAAATGACATAATTTCACAATGCAGATGTGTTTCTGAAAATGCATACAATACCAAATACCAAATATACAAAAAGGACAATTATCCATCTCATATTATCAGAAGTAAAGATACTCTTGAATTGTACTTACTTGCTAGAAGATCACAGGGTCACTGCTAACGTTTGGTATCTTTCCAGGTGCTCAATCTTCCTCAATCTTTTTGGAGGAAGTGTTTTTCCATAGTTTTTTTTGAGGTGTTCAGAAAATCATTACTGTCACTAACCGCAACCATGGGACAGGAAAGATGATGGGATACCTGGCCAAAGAACTGAGAAATCACAGGAAGTGATAGGAAAGAAGACAACAGAGGACCCCCAGCCTCATTGCCAGCTTCTGGATCACCAAATCCTGCTTAACAAGTTTATATTCCTTCTACTACAAGGGGATTGGTGGTCAGTGGCTATAGGTATGTCCATAAACTAAGGCATTAACCTAGCTTTGGTTACAACTATTAACATGAGGTATTGTTTGTATACATAGTGATAATTGAATCCCTTATTGTTAGGGAGCAGAAGGGAGCAATAGTCATTACATCCATAACACAGACATCCATCTTGTCTCCAAAGTCTTAATCTTTTAGTGTCCCCCAGCTCGAATTTGAATACTCTTGAGGTAATAACTCATACCCCTGTCTTCCCTTGATTGACCTTTCCAGAGCAGAGCTCTCAGCCTTTTGATTGCTGTTTGAGATGTCTTCCCACTCTATCCCTTTCCAGGTTTAACAGTTTGACCCTGGAATCCCTCACAAGTACTGTGACAGATGTATTATTTTGAAAAATATATTTTTTCTAGGATAGGTTCAATTTTTAAATTTTATTTTACTTCAAAAAATACTGTACAGAGTGGTTACAGTTACATGAGTAAGGTATATTCCTTGTTGAATACTGTTACCCACTCCATTTTTGTTCTCATTTCTCTTCCCACTCTCCACACCTCCTCCCCACCCCATAGTTGTAAAGTTCATTTCTGAAAGTGTCTTGGGAATATCATTGTTGCAATGGGTCACTCTTGTACTTCTTTCATCACTTTATTTTTTCTCCTTCCATCTCCAAATCAGATAAATGTGTATACAAGATGGAAGGTATCAAAATCAACACAGAGTTTGCTAGGGATAAACCAATAGAAAAAACAAGTGAAATAAAATAAAATCTAGATACTCTACCGACATCAAGGTTGATATCTGAAAAACAAAAAAAAAGATTTGTTGTTTCCATGTCTTCGAGTTCATTTCAATTAGCATCATTTTGTAAGGTCAAATGTATATAAATCTGGAGCCAGAAATCCCACTCATGGGCACTTGTAGAAATGATCTCAAGATAAAACACACTAAATCTACAACTATATTTTTTGCAGCATTATTATTGTAGCTAAGATATGGAACCAATCAAGATGC
This sequence comes from Dipodomys spectabilis, assembly GCF_019054845.1. NCBI lineage: Eukaryota > Metazoa > Chordata > Mammalia > Rodentia > Heteromyidae > Dipodomys > Dipodomys spectabilis. The sequence goes on from NW_024870945.1 coordinate 2,080,644, forward strand.
CCCTCAATAGATGAATGGATCAAGAAAATGTGGTAATGTTATTCTTCTATCAGAATGAATGATAGAATGATAGTTCCTTTCTTAAGAAAATGGAAAGACTTGGAAAACAATCATATTATGTGAAGGAAGCCAGACTCAAAGAAAAATAGGTTCCAAGGTTTGCCTCATTTTTATTAATTAATATATGCTTAGGATAGTCCTGACAGACAGGTTAACTTTTTAAACTCTTAATATTCCCTTTTTTCTCTCGTTCTTCTTCTTTCATGCCATTTGTGTGTGTGTGTGTGTGTGTGTGTGTGTGTGTGTACGCAGACAGTAATGAAACTTGACTCGGAGCCTCAAAACTCTTGCTTGGTTTCTTCATTCCTGACTGACTGAGTCTGTACTATTTCAACCAAGGTTTCAATCTTTCTTTGATTGAACAATTGAACATAAATATCTCATGGAATGCTACCTCAGCCATCTGTGAACCATGATCTTCCAAGCTCAGCCTCGTGACTATCTAGGAATAGGGATGAGGCACTGGCATCCAGCTTTATTGACAAGTGCTTTTTGCTTTGATTTGTTTTTGTTTTTTGTTGTTTTGTGCATCCAAAATCTGTATGGAAAACAAATCACTTATAACCAAGAATATTCACATAAAATGGGTGTTGTTTAAATATTATTTTATTAATGTTATCCTTTTACATACACATTATATGATTTGATTTTTTGAACTCTATTGTTGCAAAAGGTCAAGTCACATATATAATTTGAATCTTCTTTTCTTAGTTTTACAGTGTGTTAGGTGTTTCAAAACAGAATTTACCAAGGTTTAACTCTGCACTACTGAAGCAGCACCTTTATGATTATTCAATGTCCTGTAAATCATAAGTTCATGACTTCTTGTGGCATCATATGAGCACAGGTATTTTCCTATAATACCTCCACATAGTTTAGACATCAATGCCATGCACTCTTCTGCCAAATATGCAAGGACATCCTTTGTAAATCTCCTTGCATTTTCACTGTTCTTCTCTCTACTCTCCCATGCTAAGTCCTGTGATGATCATGTTGATTTTCTCCCCTGTTACATTCATCATTTCATCTTGGGAAATACTGGTATGCACTACTGTAATTCTGTCCATTCTCCTTGTGCTTCGTCTTGTACCCCTCTCACCGCAGAGGGTCAGAGATTGGGGATATTTTCTTCACTCTTTAGCTCAAATATCAATCTTTACTTTCTAGCAATACATTCATTGAATTCTTTCTGTAAAGTCTAATGTCTTGAAAATGATTACTGCATTTTCATGGCTTTGCTATTTGGCATTAGGGAAGAACATAGGTCAGTAACTATAACTTAGGTAAAAGAAGATTGCAATCATGCCTCCATATATGTTGTTAATTGGATAAGTTTTACTTCAAGGTCTACCTGCCTGCTTCCTTTTCACTGTTTATTTTTCAATGTAGCCTTTTTCTTCTGGAAAGTATTTATCGGCCTAGTGAAGATCCTACTATAATTAGTCATTAATTTTATTCCAACATCATTTCACAGATCCTTCTGAGTTTCTTCAGGGTATGTATAGTAATGCTTCACATTCTTAGATATGTTTTTAACATCGATGCATCCGATGATAAAGACACATTGCTTAAGTAACCATTTTGATGATTGAAAAGAAATGATGCTGCAATCTCACTATATCGCAATTTTCTGGTTTTAAATTCTTTCAGATTAGAATTGATGCTGGAGAACGAACATTCTGTGTACAATTTTATATTTTCCTAATTATTTTTAGTATACTTTTCAATATTGTATAAAGTTAAAACATTACTACTTACTTAGTTTTAGGATTTCTAAAATGGTTAGAATAAAAGTTCTATTCATTCACAATTTTAAGATAATATTGTCCATTATGACCAAGTGAGATATTTTAAACTTTTTATTTGTGGTCCTTAATGGTGGTGCTGGGGAATCAAGTTCTTGGTTCATGTGTCTTAGTCTACTGTGTGCCTCTGAGCCTGATTTGACCTATGGTTTTATTTTCAATCAACTGGAATAAAGCAAAATTTCCCTAGGAAGGAATTAAAACTTGGTTACTTTCTCCAGTATCTCTCACACACATAAAAATAATATAATTCTACACTGAAAGAAAATGGTGTTCTTATATTTTATTTATTAGTAGTAACTTTTTATTTTTTGTAGCCCCACTCTTCACTAAGTCTTGCCCATTTGCTATCCCTCCTTCCCATAAAACTTGACTAGATCAACTGGAAACCCACTTCTAGTAAGCCTTATCCTTAAAAAGCTCAACATTAACTAACCTACCCCATGGAAGCCCTGCTAAAAACTTTCAAAGGCCTGACTGAAACCAGACTCCTTCCTGATAGCCCTCCTCTGCTTTAGGGAAACCCCTCTTCTACTCCACCCCTTCCTGGAATCCCTGCTCTGCACCACCAGAAACCAGGCCACATCAATATCTCCTTCTATGTCCCACCTTGCTGCAATAGAACCCCGCCTACACCAGGCTCCTCCCTCAAATCCCCACCTCATCCACCAGATGAAGTCAGCCCCTAACTATTCTAGTCCCTCATAGTCGCATTGCTCCCATATCCTAGTACTTCCAAACTCCTCCCTTCCCTTTTATACCTCACCCCCAACCAGCCTTCTCACTACAGCGCCCCCCCCACCCGGTTTCATCAGATACTCAGCCTATAACTTGTAAGAGACCTAATCCCTCAGACACAGACCTGAACCTACCTCTTCCCACAAAGCCCATCATGCTATACCAAAAACCCTTCAGCTCCCTATAACTGCCCTTGAAGCCCTGCCTTGCTTGGCCAGAAGCTTCTCACACAGCCCATTTCCTGCCTTGAAAGTACAAAATGTCATGTCAAAAACGAGCTTTACAATGTCAGTGTGGGGCAGGGGAGGCAGGGAAGGGGGTGGGGGAGGGAGGGGGGCTGGGAAGGGGGGTGAAGGGTAAACAAAGGAGGAGGATGCAATGCTTGGTAAGAAATGTATGCATTATCCTGCCTATGTAATTGTAACCCCTCTGTACAATATGTTCTCAAATAAAATAAAATTAAATTAAAAATAAAAGACAGCCCTGCTCCACCACAAGCCTCTCTACCTCCCACATCTACTCTCTCAATGCCCTGCCTTGCTCTCCAGATAATCCTGCCCCCTATTGGCTCCTCCCTCAGTTACACATCTTACTCCACCAGATACACTGCCCAAAATTATCCTTCACCATTGTAGCTCTTCCACTCTTTCTCAAAGTCCCTCCTCCAACTAGCCCCATGGCTCCAAACCCTGCCCTGCTCCTGAAAAACCCCACTAGAAAACCCCCACCACACTATGCCATTTCTGGACACCCACATTGCTCCACTGGAAACCACTGCACCAGTTGGCCTCCCTCTGAAAGGCTCACTAGACTCAACTGTAAATCCCAGTCCCTCCATAGTCCCTTTTGGAAGGTTGTTTTGCCCTGCTGGAAATCCTGTCCATAATCCATGTCCTGCCTTACAACACTGAAATACCCATCCAATCTTACTCTTCTTTACGAAGTGGTGACTGGCTACACCAGAAACCCCATCCTACCTAGTCTAGTGCACTGGATCTTATCACTGCTCTCACAAAGCCCTGGTCCTTAATAACGCCTCCATACATTGTGACTACATCCTGCTCTGCTGGAAACCCCACCTCCACCCTAAAACACTTTCCCAAAGGCCTGCCATTCTCCATGAGAAACCCCGCCCCTTGCTAACCTATGTCTTCTGAGTACCACCCTGCCCTCTCAAAGCCACACCCTGAAAAGCCACTCCCTCATAGCTCCGCATTCCTGCTCCAGAATCCCCACTTTCTGTCAACCTCTTGCCTCCATTCCCTGCCCTGCCTTATGGGAAACCTCACCCTACATATCCCACAAGGGCTCACAGTGTTCCACCAAATCCCCTCGTCTAAGTAACCTCCTCCTTTGTAGCCTCATTCTTCCTTCTCAAAGCCCCGCCCCAAACTGCCTCCTCCCCAGTGACCCAACCTACTTCCAATGAAAACCTGTCCACCTGCCAGCGTCCATCCTAAGTCCCACCTACTCCACAAGAGACCCCTCCCCTACCAAGTCTAGTCCCTCCTGTTCCCTCCCTGATGTCTCAAAGCCCTTCACACACTGGCCTTCACCCTCAAAGCCCTGTCCTGTTCCACCATACAGGCTGTGCCAATACCAAATCCTCCCTTAAACCAGACAGAGCTTCACCAGAAACCCAATATCACCTCACCCATGAAGGTCTCATCTAGTAATTTTTATAACAAATGTGATTTTGAACATATCTGGGGAAATAAAAGTTCCTGCCTCCAGCTGGGCTCAGTCACAGAGAAGGATTTGTGCCTGTTTTTGATTTTTCAGCTCGTCCTGACAATGCAAAAATTCAAGAACTCAAGCAAATAATATGGACTAGAAGCATGGCAACAGTGGTTGAGCTTCTTGGTGCTATACAACAAAAGTCCTGTCTAGCAAGCAGAGAACTCCTGGATAGAACCCTAGTAATACTCCTCTCTTCCACCAAAAAGCCTAAATAAGTTTGTCCTATTTAAACATCTAATTTCAAGGCCACTGACAGATCAGAGATGGTGACATTTCTTTAAAATCAGGTATTCAAAAGAGACAAAGTTATTTAGGCTTGAAAGAATTGAAAAGAAAGGAAAATGCATTTGATTTTTGTTAGCTCCATAATTCTTGAAAACATAAAATGCATATATCCATGTATGTATGTATATACATGTATGTAAATATATGTGCAAGTAGTTCATCTCTTTTCTGTGTAGCAAATGGTACAAATGAATCTGCACAATCACTACTCAAAGGCATGAATATACAAAGAGAAGGAGCAAAGAACTTGTATTCAGAAATCTATGGTTAGACAATAACCCTGAAAATCTTTTACATCAGTTTGCATTTGTCAGTTACTGCAGTACAGGGACAGTAAGGCGACAATGTGATATCAGGCAGAAGAAATAAGAGAAATGAGAGATGAGAGATACAAATGGTACAATATTCTTTCTGATGGGTAAGTAGAATTTCCAATGTGTGTGTGTGTGTGTGTGTGTGTGTGTGTGTGTATTACATTTTCTTCATTCATTTCTCACTTGAAGGGTATCTGGGCTGATTCAGTAAGCATGGTTGTGCTGAAACTTTAACTATATCCTGGTTTGTAAACTTTCAGGTAAATGCCTAGGAGTAGAGTTGATGGAAAATATGGAAGTGGGTAGTCAAAAGAGAGGTAAAGGGAGAAAAGATAGAATGAATAAGAGGAATTGGAGGAACAGTAAAGAGGAATCCAGTAAATTTCCTACAAAATTAAGAAAAGTGAAGAAAGATTTTCATAGAGGTGGGATGGATGAGAATGTTGAAAGGGTTGGCATTGATCAAAGTATACTGTACGCATTAACTGCTTTATTTAATGATAACTCAAAATAATGATTAAAAATCATGTCCCTAAAATGTTATGCAATTAGAGGCAAAGCATGAGAATGTGCACAGATCAACTCTAGGGTCTATAAATATTTTTTCATTAGGATGAGTTTTAGAACAACAGTAATGATGCCTATCATCTGAAGAAAATTTAATGATTTCCAGCTATTTAACATAATCATTTTAGTTGATATGGTTCACGTGGCATTGGCTACCTTGTGACCAACGCTCTCAGATATTGAATTCAAGACTTGATCTTGAACATTAGTAAAAACAATCAATAAAAGTCAAGCACTTTCCCTGGCACTAGTAGCTCATGCCTTTAATTCTAATTTTAATCAGAAGTCAGAGATCTGGGGATCTCAGTTCAGTATCAGCTTGGATAGGAAAGTCTGTGCGATTCTGGTCTCCAATTCACTGCCAAAGAAAGCTGGAAGTGGATTCGTGGCTCGTAGCCTACAGAATAAAGCTCAAGAACAGAACCCAAGCCTTGAGTTAAAGCCTTAGAATAGTTCATATATATACACAAATGAAGTAAGTCTCAAGTTCTCAACCTTCAATTTCCCTAATCTTAACTCTAATCCTGGTCAAAACCCTAAGAGTTACCGTGATGATAATAGTAACCCAATCCTAAAATTAATGGAAATTACTCCAGTTTAGATACATCCTTACAGATACCCATTGTCTTTGAAATGATTTGCAATTTGCTCCAAATCCTACAGATTTCCTAACCTGGACTCTGAAATCTATCTTGTTCCCTATTAGGAATCATTAACCTCAAATTCTCATATCATGAAAAATACCATAGTTTCCATTGATCTTAACTTTTACTGAACTCCTGTATATCCAAAAAGAAGCTGCGGGTTTACTTAAAATCTACTCTCCTTCCAAACCCTAATGATATATCTAAACCTTACTAGAAACCTAACTCTAAATTTAACCCTATTGAACCCTGAATAGGAAAATTAGGGAAACTCTGTAGTTTTTGTTAAATTTCGCACTTACTTTACTTGAAAGTGTTAGTAGAAACGCAGTTTTACCTTAAAGTTTACCGTTCCCTAACCCTAAGCCTAAACGGAATTAGGAAAGTAAACCTAAACCTAGAACTAATGGCCTTTGGAGTCTAAAAGCCACACAAATACATTTGTTTTTATTCATCCTAACTTCAACTCATCTTTCTAAAAATAGTTTGTAGTTTCACTCATTATCTTGTCTTTATTGTAACCCTAACCCTAACTGGAATATTGATGTTAACCCTCACCCAAATCATACTCTAATCGTAATATTATTAGCAGTTTTCTATTTCACATTCATCCTAATTCTAACTCTACTTGTTATTCTAAGATTTACTTTCACTTTGACCCTAAATTTTCCATTTCCCTAATGTTTACAGTAAGCCTAGCTGGAATTAAAAACCTAACTTTCACCTTAATGATAATCCAATTATAATGCTTAAGAAAAATACTCTAGTTTTTAATCATTCTAATGAATATTCCAGTTTTCACTCTGGAAATGAGTTTCAGTTTGCCCTAATTCACGCAAATTTTCTGACTCTACCTCGAAAGTTATGTTGTTCCCTAACATGAGCCATTATATTACTTGTCTTCAAATTCTCTTACCAGGAAAATACCGTAGTTTCCATTGATTCTACCTTTTCCTGAACCACTGTATCTGAAAACAGTTTCAGATTTTCTTACCATCTAGTCCATTACTTAACGCTAACTCTCAACATAAACCTGTCTGGAAAACTCTCATTAATCACTACAAGAATGATCACTGAGGAATAAATATAATGATAATGTTCTAGTTACTATTCAGCCTCACATATTTGCTTTTACTTGTTAGTGAACACAATTTTATACTAAAAGCTTTCTTATTCAAACAGTAAATATAATCAGTAAATATAATCAAAAGAAAATACTGACCCTAATCTTAATACAAATTATATGACAATACTAACACACAAGTACACTAGTTTTCATTCATCCTTCCAAACATAGGTTACAATTTTTCCAATATCTTAGTCATTTTCTAACCCTAAACTTAATTTTTCTTAACTAGAACATTGAGAATAACCATCAGCCTAATTGTAAGTAGAATCTAATATTAAAAGCAATAATTTAGTTTACATTCATTCTAATTCTTATCAGGCTTATATTAAAATTTACCTTCAATTTGACCCTCATTTATTTTCTCCTTCACTCCAAGCCTAATCATGGCTGGAATCCTAACTATAACCTTGCCACTAATCGTATAACAATTCTAAAATGTATGAAAAATGCTCGTTTTGTGCAAGCCTAACTGAAATTCCACTGGTAATTCTTGAAATAAATTGCAGGTTTTTGGTAAACCCTACGGATTTTTTCATTCTTAACTTTGAATGTATTTTGTTCCATAACAGGAATCCCATTGATCTCAAATACCCATTGATCTCAAATCCTGATATTAAGAAATACATTGTACGTCCATTATCCCAGCTTTTCCTGAATTCCTGGAATCTGAAAAATAGGTTCACCTTTACTTAATATTTAACATTTCTTTTTTTTTTCTTTTTGTCGGTCATGGGGCTTGCACTCTGGGCCAGGGCATGATTCCTGAGTTCTTTAGCTCAAGGTCTGCGTTCAACCAATTGAGCCATAGCACCGCTTTTGTGTTTTATGGTGGTTAATTTCAGATAAAAGTCTCATGGACTTTCCTGCCTGGCTACCTTTGAGCTGCGGTCCTCAGAAAACAGCTTCCTGAGTGGCTAGGATAATAGGTGCGAGCCACTAGTTTAACCCATTTCTCTATCCTCAACACCGGTTAACCAGAAACCTAATCCAAATCACATTCGGAATTTAACACCAAATGGTTAATGTAAGGAAAATTGTTTAGATTCTATTCAATCGCACATTTTTTTGGCTTCTACTTCTAATTGGAAAACTAAAATTTACCTTAAAGCTTATCCTTCCCTAACCCTAACTGGAACAACAAAGTATCTCACACTTTAAACCAAATTATATCTGAACGTTTAAAGTAACAAAGACTGGTTTTCAATCATTCTTGCCATTCATTCTTCTTAAAATATGTGGCAGTTTTGCACAATGTCTTACATGTTTTTCTCATCCTAACCCCGCTCTAACTGGCACACCTTGCCTAATCCTAAGCCTACATATAACCGAATCATCGTGTTAATAGCAAGCCACTTTTTTCATATTTATCCTAACTCTTGCTCAGCGTGTAGGTCTAAATTTTACTTGCATTTTGAACATAAATTTTTAAATGCTTTTCTATTTCCTGTCAGGTTTTATTGTTTATTATTTTTTAAAAATTTTATTTTTTTCAAAGATGCTTTAAAGAGGGATTAGTTACATGTATAAGGTAAGGATTACGTTTCTTGTTGAGCATTGTAACCCACTTCTTTCTTGTTCTCCTACTACCCCATCCCTCCCCAATTCCTTTTCTCCTCCCTCCCCTTGGTGTAAACTTCATTTTCAACATAGTGTCTTGTGAGTATCATTGTTGCAATGGGTCATCATTTGATGAACCTAAATTTTCTATTTCTCTAACCCTAATTCTAATTCTGTCTGGGATCCTAACCTTAACAATAATAATAATAATAATAGCTCAATTCAAAAGTTAACAAAAGATATTCAGGTTTTTGTTAGTCGTATTAATTCACTGTACATCTTGAATTAACTTGCAGTTTAGCTTAAATCTTCCAAGTTAGTTTATATGTGCATATATGAAGATGTAATTTTATGTGAATAACAGAAGATCTTTGGAGGAACGAGTAATGAGAAGGAAATAGAGGGAGTATAATCAAATATGTTAAATATATTATGGAATTGTCACTTCTGACAATTAATATCCATTAACAAAATAACTAAAAATTAATAAAGAACACTGTCTTCTAGTGTTCTTTAAGAGAGCCATAATCTGTCTTCTGAAAAAATAAACTCGTGTTAGATAAACATTTTTTATGCATAATTTATATTTTTGTCCAATTATTTAACTTAATGAATAAAAATTTATCGAATAAGATTCCATGACAAAACAATATAAAACAGTTACTTAGCAATTGTTTCAGAAAAAGTTATTTTCATGAGTTTTAGGAAACGGGATTGCTATTTCCCTACAAAGCAATGAATTAGTTTTACTAATCTATATTTGTAGTAAGTTTAGAGAACTTAATTGGCATGAAAAACAACTAACTCTACATCTTATTTCTTGAATGAGTGATATTTTAAACATTTTCTTTTATTCAAATAAATACTTAGGTTTATATTTCAAAATAAGTGCAATTTTATCTCATTTCAGACCTAGTATTTACCCTGCAATTAAATGTACTAGCATATTCAGGTATTTAAAAGCTAAATTTTTTATGTTTTATATGTAGCTCTACATATTCAGAATGACATGATTTTTTTATTCATAAATGTCTAACCTCAGATTTTTGCTTTATCAGTATAAATTGTCTCATGAGGTTGTAGTGAAAGCTCCAGTAACCAGAGTGGTCAAAACCATTTCCAGAATTCTAAATTTTAAATCAAATCATTTTTAAGCTTTGATAATATCATTTATTGTCTCTTCAGAGCAGTTAAGCTAAAACAAATGCTACTTTTTAAACATTTCACTCATATTGTAAAGAATATTAACATAGATCAAAAAGAGACTATTTCAGACTCACCATATTTGGTGATCTTAGTGGGAAGAATGTAGAGAGTAGAAGTTCCTTATACTCAATAAGTAGTTTTGGTTAAATTAAATCATATATCTGGATTTCCAATTTGGAGGTTAATCAAATGGAAACAGGAAAATAATAAAAAATACTTTGGGATCAACAGAAAAAGATATTTGTGCATGTACCACAGTTGCTTTATTAGTTTGTAGTTGAACACTGGACTTCGATTTATATCTTGGCTGTTGTGAATAATGTGAATAACAATGAACTACAGATATATTTATGAGTTACCCAGAGAGAAATAATCACGCGATTGGTGGGTCAGATGATATTTCAACTTTGGATGTCTTTAGAAAACTGCATACTACTTTCTACAATGAGAACACTAACCTGTATTTTGACCAAGATTGTAGAAAATTTCCTTTTCTCCACAGTGTCGCCAGCCAACATTATTACCTTTTGAGTTTATTTAAATGGCAGGTTTTTACTGTGTGCAGTACCCAAGACTGGCCTTAGACTCAAATCCTTTTACTCCATCCTCCAATCACTTGGAATTACAAGCCTTTACCACCACACCTGGTTCCTTGGATATTTTTGATGAGAGTTATAATAGTTAAGAAGTAATATCATAATAATTTTGAATTGCATTTCTCTAATGACTTCTGCTCACAAAGCATTAAGCCAGCATAGAAGTTGTATTAAATACAAATTTGTAAATCCACAGGCGATTTTCAGGGCTTTTTGGAAAACATGTCTATTCAGAACTTTTGTCCATTTTTAATCAAGTTTCTTGTTAATCTGATCTTTAATCTCTCTATAGAAAATCAATAATTAATTCATAGTAGTAGAAAGGAAAAAGATTAAGCAGCTCCAAACATTTTTAAATTTTTATTAACATGGTATTTTTTAAATCATTTTCTGTTAACGCTTGAGACTATATAACTGAATGTAGTTAGACCTTTTACAAGGCTATATATACTTTATTTATTTTTCTTTGATTGTTCTTTCTAAAGGCTACATGGCTAATTTCACTTGGTTTCTTTCAGTCTCATGTTCTTCAGATTTCAAACTGAAGAATAAATGGAAGGAAGCAAACCAAAAATATAGTTCCCCTCATCTGACGATGCCTCTACAAGAATGAGGAAAGTGTTCATCCTTCTAAGGACCTATGATAGACTATCAAAAAGACGTTTTATTCTTCTAGGTCTTCCTTATCTTTGCGATGTAACTTAAATGATGTAAAACACAACATACTGCTCAGATACTTCCATGTTTTATCAGTTTTACACATTTTCATGTGGATTTCACCTCAGTCTACAACATTCCCTCATCGTTCTGTCCCTGATATTTTTACACTATCATGACATAAGATAACCAGTTTGATTTACAGCATAAGAAGTTATACACCTGGCTTCCTTGGACGCAGAGCATGGTCAGTAGATATTAATTCTGGTTGCTCACACTACATGTAATGGTTTCTGTACTACTTATCACATTCTTTTTAGTATTTTAAAAAGATTGGTGGCTAAACTCAAAGATCATTCATAGGATTATGTTAAGTGTTTCACAAGTTTTATTCTCTTAATTCTTAAGATAACATTTGCTATAATGCTAATGTTATTACCATTGTAGTGTTGGGAAAAATTGTAGTTAAAGACAGTAAGTGCATGGCCCAAAGACACACACAGTGAGGAAGGAAATGAGTCAAAGTTTCCAAAAGTCTTTCAGCAATACCAAAAAGGTGGGTAAAATCTCTCCATTTTTTATACTCTCAATTCAATATTCATATTGCTCAAGAAAAAAGAGCGTAGCAAATATTGCCCATGGTGATTGTTTTCTGTCACATTTTGTCTTCAACACAGACTGCGTTGGTGAAATTAGGTTATCATGCACAGAGCTGAGCTTATAAATTGATGTCCGAAGACAGCCAAATTTCTTCTGTCCCACAGTTCCAGTTTCTTTTTTAAAAAGTACTAAAACTTTTAAATATCATCACTTTCTATCTTTTAACAATCCCCAAACAAATTAAATTATCATAAAATCACTCCAAAAGGCTTTCAAATTAGGACATGATAAAACAGGCTCCCTTGAAGTAAATTTTCTTTTATTTTAAAAATTATTCTAAAAGCCTTGTTCTGGCTGGTCACACCTATAATCCTATCTACTCTGAATATTTGCTCAGGAGACTGAGATCTGTGGATAACACTTGGGAGCCAATCAGGGCCAAAAAAAACACGTCATGAAATTATTTTTCAAAAAGTTTAATGAATTAGCAAAGAGCCAGGAATTGAGATGTAGCTTATATCGTAGCTAGATAGTAAAAGCCTAGCAAGACCTTGAAGACCTGATTTTAAACTCTCAGCACGCCAATATACATGCATGGCGTGTGTTTGCACGCACGCATGTGTTTGATTGTGCGGTGCCGCACTCACTCACACACACACACACACACACACACACACACACACACACACACACACACACATTTATTCAAATTACCTTCATATCAGTGTTCTGCATTAATTTCTTTGTTAACGATATTATATGGGTAAAATAGAGGAAATAAACTCTTCCATCTCAGAGCATTTTATATGTTTTTTATTGTAATAATACTGTGCAGAGGGGTCACATTTACATGAACAAGGAAACTAGTATATTTCCTAACAATCATTGTTAACTTCTCCTTTGTATTTCCCCTACCATCCCTTCCCTCCCACCTCCACAAGTACACTCCCCTCACCCTTCCTTCCTACGCCTAAATTGTAAAGTTCATTTTTCAACATAGTGTCTTGTGCATCTCATTGTTACAATGGGTCAAACTGTATCCCTATTTGAGCATTTTTTCCCTTCCCCTCCCCAAATTAGAGAAGCATACATACAAGATATAAGTGCACCAACTTCAAATACAGAGAAAACAGGGGTTATAGCATGGGGAGAAACATACAAAGAAACAAAAAAAAATGACATCGCACATTATAAGTACGTTAGAAACAATAGCAAGAAACAAAAAAATCCACTTGTATCCCTATCTTGGGGTTCAATTTCTTTAACATCATCTTATCTGGATATATGCACATATCTTTTGAACTTTTCTGCTTATCCAAGACATATATTCGTTATTGAAAATAAGGGAAATCATGGGACCTATATTTATTTGGACTTGGCTTACTTTACACAATAATTTTTTTTCCAAGTCTTTCCATTTCCTATCAAATTGGGAGATGTCATTCTTTCTGATGGAGACATAGAATTCCATTGTGTATATATACCACATTTTCTTGATCCATTCATCTAATGGGGCATCTGGGTTGATTCCATATCTTAGCTATCGTAAATAATGTTGCAATAACTATAGTTGTGCTGGTAGTTTTAGTATGGTCTTGTTTATGATCATTTGGGTAAATCCCCAGAAGTGGGATTACTGTGTCATAGAGGAGTTTATGTGGAGTCTTTTGAGGAAACTCCATACTACTTTCCAAAGTAGTTGAACAAGTTTACACTCCCACCAAGAATGCAATACGGTTCCCTTGTGGCCACATACCTTTCAGCATCTGTTGTAAAAAATATGGAACGCTCCACGAATTTTCATGTCATCCTTGCACCTGGGGTGTGCTAATCTTCTCTGTATTGTTCCAATGTTAGTGTATGTGATGCTAAATTGAGCATAAAACATTTTTTATATATAAAGTATAATTTTCATTGATTTTATTAAACTAGACTATTCAACAAAAAGTAAGTTCAAAAGAATTGTTGTGAAATTTTAGAATCATGTATTTCTTACATAAGCACACATTTAAGAATAAAATCAAGATAGACATGCCAAAAACAAAATAATTCTGGATATTTATTGCTCAAGAGATGTGTAGGAGGAGAAATTCAATTATTCTATACAAGGTACCTGTCAAAATGAACATTGCAGAAAGTGTTAATGTTTGTTAAAAGTTTTAATGTTTTAAATATGCTTACTACTTGTTCAACCACTTTGGAAAGCAGTATGGAGGTTCCTCAAAAGACTCCACATAGAGCTCCCCAATGACCCAGCAATCCCACTTTTGGGCATTTACCCAAATGATCACAAACAAGGCCACACTAAAGCTACCAGCACAACTATGTTTATTGCAGCATTATTTACCATAGCTAAGACATGGAACCAACCCAGATGCCCCTCAGTAGATGACTGGATCAAGAAGATGTGGTATATATACACAATGGAATTCTATGCCTCCATCAGAAAGAATGACATTTCCCCATTTGTTAGGAAATGGAAAGGCTTGGAAAAAATTATATTAAGTGAAGTAAGCCAGGCCCAAAGAAACATAGGTCCCATGGTTTCCCTTATTTGCAATATCTAGTATAGGTATGAGTCAAGCGGAAAAAGTCAGATAATGTGATGTTAGGAAAACAAAACCTCAAATATGTATTTTAATGTTTTTGTTTCTTTCATGCATGTGTTTCTAACGCATTTATAAGATTATTTCCTTGTTGCTTTGTATGTCCCTCCCCCACAGTGTAACCCCCGCTTTCACTATATTTGATGTCAGTATAACATGTGGAGGAGATGGGGACAAACAAGTCGTTTAAGGATTCAGGTGGACCTGTTGCAACAATGAGAAGTACAAAATGTCATGTCAAAACCAGCTTTACAATGTCAGTGGGGGGGGGGGAGGGGGGGTACGATTGGTTGGGAGGGAGGGGGGAGGCCGGGAAGGGAGGTGAAGGGTAAACAAAGGAGGAGGCTGCAATGCTTGGTAAGAAATGTATGCATTATCCTGCCCATGTAATTGTAACCCCTCTGTACAGTATGTTCTCAAATAAAATAAAAAAAAATTAAAAAAAAAATAAATATGCTTACTTTGGGGATTTTGCTTATATATGCCAAAAAATAGGACTATTTGGCAAGTATAAAACTTTTCTATAAAGTATTTAAGATTTATGGTAGCAGACATTAAGCATTAAGTATGTACATTTCAGAGTTTATGGAAACTTTATTAATGAAGAGTTGCAAAGTCTTTGTGTAAAGAAGCAGAGTGAAGAGTTAAGACTTTAACTACACAGTTTCTGTTAAAACTTTAGGGATTCCTTACTTTATTTGTTAGCAAGGAATAAATGATGATATAAGCCATAATGTACACATGTATGTTACTATTCACACACATACATATTCTCATGTATACATGCACCCATGGAGAAAGACACATAATTACAGCCAACACAAGTTTCACCAGTTATTGAATATGCCTAAACGAAATACTTGGAACAATATGTGTTGAAGATGTATTTGTCTCTAAGAGTTCTTTTACCACTCCTCTTATCTCTTAAAACTGATAGTTTTAGAGAGATTTGACTTACAAAATGCTGTACAAGTGATAGCAAGTCAATTGGGTATAAGTCATATGGTGTCTCCCTTCTTCTCACGGAATTCTTAGTCTTGTAGACACTCCCAACAACCAAAGTAGCAAGAGTATACCCTGGTAAAGAGTAAAGTTATAAGGCTTTAAATGGCATCTTTACTTGAGCTCTTTTTCCAACAGCCAGCATGAATTCCTAGGCAGATGAGTGAATCCTCAGAAAACTGGACTCTACATATACATTTAACTCCACTCATGATAATCAGTGGACAGAACAGATAATGAATAATCCAGAAGAGAGCTCCCAAAAAGCTCTACAAACACTAATGGTAAACATGGTAAATGAAAAGATTGAAAACCTGCAATGGACTCTGTGTGATCATGATAGGGAGAGAGAGGAGGCAAACCAAAGATCAAAACAGGAAGCTCATGGGCGTGAGGAAGCTACTCAAATATACATAAAGGAATTGCCTGAGCAGTTTGACTACACTCAAAAAGAAATAAAGGAATTGTGTGAGCAGGCTGAGATCAACCAAAGAGAACTACAGGAATTGCATGAACGTGAGGAAGCTAATCAAAGAGTAATACAGAAAATGAGAGTGGGATGAGAATAGACAGAGATCACTAGAGGCATTCATGCAATCCATAAACAGAGAGCTGAAAGAAGTCAGGGAGTCCACAAAAGGAATGCTGAATGGATCCCAACAGAAGAAATGGGAGTCCAAGGAAACCATAACTAATCAACTAAGTGATTTGAGAATAAACACTGAACACTAAATTAAGGAAGTAAAGAATTTCATACAAGATCTAAAACAAAGATCCAACAAAGAATTTGAAGCCATAAAAGCCCAACAACTATAAGGAAATAAAAAAAAGTAGAAAGTCTGGATAGTGGGATAGACCATGCAGAAGACTGAATCCTGAGGATAGAAGACAACCTAGATATTATAGAGAAAGAACATACAACCATCCAAGACAAATCCAAGAAATATGATAGATCTATTCAACATTCAACCCTTGGAAGACACCATTACAAGGCCTAATCTGAGGAAAATGTGTGTAGAGGAGCACCTAGAGCCAGAAGTCAATGGTCTAGGAAATTTGTTTAACAAGATCCTAGGAGAGAACATCCCAAACATGCAAAAAGATAGGCCTATTCAGATACAAGAAGCTTTTAGAACTCCCAATAGACCAGACCAGAACAGGATATCCCATTGTCACATTATAATATGCACAGGATCAATTCAGACCCAGGAAAAGATCCTTAAAGTTGTCATGGAGAAAAGATCAATCACCTGTAAAGGGAAACCAATTAGAATCACCTCAGATTTCTCAGCAGAGACAATCAAAGCAAGAAGAGCCTAGAATGATGTAAGCCATGCCGTAAAGACAAACACGAGTCAACCAAGAATAATTTACCCAGCTATACTCTCCTTAATAATCGGAGGTCAAATAAAACACTTCCATGGCAAAGAAAAATTGAAACTATGTATCTCTACCAAACCAGCCCTACAAAAGAATCTTAAAGATGTCCTACACAGAGAAAACCAACAAGACCACAATAAAGGCCAAGAAACAGCACCCAAACTGAGAATCCAAGAACCATAAGAATACAGTTGCGGCAGCCCCTAACAAGTTGGATAAAATGGCAGGAACTCCCAAATACCTCTGAGTTCTATCTCTCAACATTAACGGATTTAATTCTCCAATTAAGCAACAAAGTGTGTCTACTTGGATTAAAAAGCAAGATCCTTCTATCTACTGCCTTCAGGATTTACATCTTGGCCAAAAAACAAACATTTTCAATTATAAAGGCTAGAACAAAATCTACCAAGCAAATGGTCCCCATAAACAAGAAGGAGTTGCAATCCTAATATCAGATAAAATAGACTTTTAATTAAAATTAGTGAAAAGTTCAGGACATACTAATTAAGGGATTACCCCTTCAGGAGGATATTACAATTCTAAATATCTATTTGCCAAACAACGGAGCACCCAAATTTATCCAAGAAACACTATTTTCCCTCAAATCCCACATAGATCTAAAGACATTAATTGTTGGGGACTTTAACACAGAACTTTCCCCACTAGATAGCTGAATTTCGTAAAAACACAATAGAGAAACCGCAGATATAAAAAAACTGCATAAACCAAGTAGATTTAACAGACATCTACTGAATATTTCACCCAGCAGCATTAGACAATACGTTTTTCTCCACAGCACATGGAACATTTTCCAAAATAGACCACATTTTAGGCCACAAAGCAAACTTGTCCAAATTCAGAAACATTGAAGTTATACCTTGCATTCTCTCAGACCACAAGGGAATAAAATTAGAACTCAACACCAAATGCCACCAAAAAAAGTCATGTAATACATGGATCCTGAACAACACACTACTGAATCACGAGTGGGTCATGGAAGAGATTAGAAAGGAAATTCAAATGTTCATGATATTCAACAAAAATGAACACACCAATTTGCTGTGTCCGCTGGGACACAGCAAACACAGTATTCAAAGGCAAGTTTATACCTCTGCGTTCCTACATCAACAAATTGGAGAGATGTGAAACCAATTTAATGAGACATCCGAGCCTCCTTGAAAAAGAGCAGCAAGATAAACACAATCCAGTAGATGCAAATAAATAATTAAAATTAAATCATAATTAAATGAATTGGAATGTAAAAAAAAAATAGAAAGAATCAAGAAACCAAAGAGTTGAGTCTTCAAAACATTTAACAAAATTGACAGACGTTTAGCAAACTTATCAGAAAAAGAAGAGAACACACCCAAATAAACACAGAGATAAGAATGGAAATATCAGAGAAACAACTAAGATTCAGAACATTATAAGGGAATGCTTCTAAAACCTTTAAACTAATAAGTTTGAGAACTTGGCAGAAATGGACCTTATCCTAGCAAATACTGACATGCCGAAACTAAGCCAAGATGAGTCAAACTATCTTAAAAGGCCTATACCAAGCATTGAAATAGAACCAGCAATAAGAGCCCTCCCATGTAAGAAAAGCCCAGGACCAAATGGTTTTACAGCAGAATTCTATAAGGCCTTCAAAGCAGAGATCACACCAATACTACTCCAACTCTTCAATGAAACTGAAAGAGAAAGTTCACTAATGAACTCATTCTATGAGGCCATCATAACACACATCCCAAAACCATGAAGGGCCTCATCAAGGAAAGAGAACTATAGACCCATTTCGTTTATGAACATTGATGCAATGTTTCTCAACAAAATTTTGGCCACTTGACTTCAACAATTCATCCAAAAAATCATACATCAGGGTCAAACAGGATTCCTTTCAGGGATGCAAAGCTGGTTTAATATATGCAAATCAATTAATATAATTCATCACATCAACAGCAGCAAGGATAAGAACCACACGGTAGTCTCAATAGATGCAGAAAAAGCATTCGACAAGATCCAACACCCCTTTATTATGAAGGTTCTGGAAAAATTAGGAATCCATGGAACATTCCTCAATACAATAAAGGCTGTATATGACAAACCTATAGCCATCATTTTACTTAATGGTGAAATACTAAAGCTATTTCCTCTTACTCAGGAATGAGACAAGGATGCCCACTCTCTCCACTTCTCTTCAATCTAGTATTTGAATGACTAACTACAACAATAAGACAAGGTGAAAATATAAAAGGGATCCAAATAGGGAAGGAAGAAGTAAAACTCTCCCTCTTTGCAGATGAAATGTTCTTGTAATTAAAGAATCGCACAGAGTCCACTCCAAAATTACTCAAGCTGATTCAAAACTTTGGCAAAGTAGCAGGGTGTAAAATTAATCCTCAAAAATCAATAGCTTTTCTGTATGCCAACAATAAGAAAAGTGTGGCTGAAATTAGGAAAGCAACTCCATTCGTAATAGCTCCACAAAAAATAAAATACCTAGGAATTAGCCAAAGAAGTGAAGGGTATCTATGATGAAAAGTTTAAAAAACTGAAAAAAGAAATCAAAACTGAACTTAGAGAGTGGCAAAACTCCCATGCTTCTGGATTGGAAAGATCAACATCGTGAAAATGGCAATATTTCCGAAGACTATCTACAAATTCAAGGTTATTCGTATCAATATTCCAACCTCATTCTTCAAGGAAATAGAACAGGCAATCAAAAAATTCATATGGAACAATAAAAGACCCTGAATAGCAAAAAATGATCCTTAACAGAAAGAACAGTGCTGGAAGAATATCAATACAAATTCAAATTCAACTACATATCCATAGTAATCCAAACAGCTTGGTACTGGCACAAGAAAGACCTCAGGACCAATGGAATAGAATTGAAAACCCAGAAATGAACCTACAGAACTATAGCCATCTAATCTTCGATAAGGGAGCTAAAAAATAGAATGGAAGAAAGACAGCTTCTTCAGTAATTGGTGCTGGCAAAATTGGTAAACAACTTGTAGAACACTAAAGCAAGATACATATGTATCACCCTGAACCAGGATCAACTCCAAATGGATCAAAGACCTCAGAGTCAAAGCAGACACTCTGAAAACATTACAGGATGGAATAGGAGAAACCCTAAGTCTTGTTGGCACCGGCTGAAATTTTCTTAGTAGAGACCTGGAAACACAACAAATCAAAGAAAAGTTGGACAAATGGGATTGCATAAAATTGCAGAGCTTCTGCATGGCAAAGGACATAGCTAGCAAGATTAACAGAAAGCCTACGGATTCGGAGAAGGTCTTCGCTAGCCATAAAATGGACAAGGGTCTCTTATCTAAAATATACCTGTAACTCAAAAATTAAATCCCCCCAAAAAAGTCTTCAAAGAAGATAAATAAGTGGGCTAAAGACTTAAAGAGAATGTTCTCTAAAGAAGAAAGAAGGATGGCCAGTAGACAAATGAAGAAATGCTCAACCTCCCTAGTCATACAAGAAATATAAATCAAAACAACATTGAGATATCACGTCATGCCAGTTAGAATAGCATAATTCAAGAACTCTAATAACAACAGATGCTGGAGGGGATGTGGAAAGAAAGGAACATTAATGTATTGTTGATGGGAGTCTAAACTTGTTCAGCCAGTTTGGAATTAATTATTGAGGTTCCTCAAAAGTCTTCACATAGAGCTCCCCTATGACCCACCAATCCCACTTTGGGTATTTACCCAAATGTTCACAAACAAGACCACACTAGAGCTTCTAGCACAACTATGTTTATTGCATCATTATTTACCATAGCTAATATATGGAATCAACCCAGATGACCCTTAGTAGATGAGTAGATCACGAAAATGTGGTAAATGTACACACTGGAATTCTATGTCTCCATCAGAAAGAATGACATTGCTCCATTTGTTAGGAAATGGAAAGATTAGGAAAAACAATATATTAAGTGATGTAAGCCAGGCCCAAAGAAACATTAAGTGCCATGTTTTCCCTTATTTGCAGTAACTAGTATATGTCTGAGACAAACAGAAACTGTCAGACAAGTTGATGTTAGGGAAATGAAACCTAAGATATATATTCAATTGTTTATTTTTCCTGTAATGCGATTGTTTCTAACACATTTATAAGATTATTTCTTTTTTGCTTTGCATGTCCCTCCCCCACTGTAAAAAACCCTGCTTTCACTGTACTTGATGTTGTTATAATTTGTGAAGGGGAAGGGAAAAAGCAAATCGTTTAAATAATAGGGATACAGTTTGACCATTACAACAATGAGATGTACAAGTCATTATGTAGAAAACAAACTTTAAAATTTTGGTGGGGGGGGAGGATTGGTTGGGGAGTGGAGAGAGGACAGGAAGTTATGGGAAGGGGAAACAAAGGAGGAAGCTACCATGCTTGATAAGAAATGTAGTCATTATCTTGCCCATGCAATTGAAACCCCTTTGTACAGTACTTT
The DNA here is from genome assembly GCF_019054845.1 of Dipodomys spectabilis. Taxonomy (NCBI): domain Eukaryota; kingdom Metazoa; phylum Chordata; class Mammalia; order Rodentia; family Heteromyidae; genus Dipodomys; species Dipodomys spectabilis. Next base: position 2,101,998 of record NW_024870945.1, read on the forward strand.
CACAACAACAGCAAAACAATAAATTTAAATATGGAATCAAATTAGTTCCAATAATGCATTGCATTAAGGTATTTATAAATAACTGAGAAACTTAAAGGTACATAAGACTTTTTTTTATTGGAAATGAAGGGATATTGGAATTTGGTTCTCTACATTTTAAGCAATTTGCATAAAAGAATAGGCAAAATAAAATTTACATTTTCAGCAGACTTGACACGCTGAATTTTGTATATTGAAAGGGAAACAAGCCTCAACAATATGCCAATTCTCTTCTTATTAATCTCTAAAGGTTTATGCTTCTGGTCTCTGAATATTAAAACTTCAAAAAATTTATGTTTAGCTAGTTGTGCAGAGGGGTTTTGCTTCATCATGTCAGTGTTGAATAGAGTGTATGTGCATTTCAATATACAGTGCATCTGGATTATTGTCAAACTTCACATTTTTCTTCCTTCCCTTACCCCAACCCCACCTATCCCTTCATGTTTCCTACTTATATTCTGACGTGTACATTGAATGTTATGAATGTATTAGTCCACCATTTCCCTCTCCATTCTTCTACTCTACTCCCTTTTAGCCCTTCTACTCTACTCCCCTTTTAAGACTTGTTTCAAATTCATGGTATTTTGTTAGATATCTCTACTTTGGCATTTGGCTATGGGCTTGCCACATCTTCTCTTCCAGGTTTGACTTACATAAATGAGTATATTTCTCCACAAAACTAATCTCAGAATGGCTAAGATAGATCTCCTTTACTATTCACCTTCTGTCCTAAATTTAGAATTGGACTTTCAGGGCCATCCAATAGAGCATTTTTATTCTCTACACACTGAAGTTGGAAGGGAAATAATTTCCATGCTCTTAGCATTATGTTATCTATCATGAATTCCCATCGCTTATCATTTCAGAAGTCTAAATTTAAAGAAATATTTTCTGAATTATATTCACACAGTATAAGTGAATATCAAGGGTAATTTACCTAGTATTGGAGGTTTAGGGACGATCTTCAATTTCTGATGATAGAAGCAGGAATCAGTTTTAATTTTCAGTTTACACTATGTAGTGAGCCCTGTAGTCTTCTAAATTTTCGATAAATTTCAAATTACTTTCTGTTAATAATTTAAAAAGTTTTATTTCAGTATTTTAAATGCTGCTCCAATTATTTTAAAAGTTTCACAATAAGTTAGACTGAAATTTTTCCTGCCATTTTCCCCACTAGTTCAGGTTAAGTCTCCTTTCACTTTATTTTTTTTTGAAACCAAGGGATGAGGGTAAACAGAGTGATGATCATTACTCAGATATCTCCTTCTTCTTCTGTTTCTACTTTTCTTGTTGAGAGGAAGACTGGAGCAGGGAACAAGATTGATGCTTGACTTCACCATACAAGGGAGCATTCCTGGCATGTCAATTATTGTTTCTCAGAATCACTTAAATTGCTTCCTCTTGCCTTCTCTCTGACAGTAACCTAACTGTGGCTTCCTTGGTGCAGAAGGAAGCACACTTACAGGTTATTACCCGTAAACTGGTATTTTATATCCCAGCTTACTAATACCAAACATAATAGCTTTGGCTACATAAATGCAAAGGTACTAATTGTCCAACAAAACCTAAGTGAGGAGTAGACAATTCTACTCAGCTACCTGGTCCTCTCGTATCCTCCCTTCCACTCCCCTCCCCTCATTTAACCTCCCTTCCTTTCTTCTTTCTTTGTGTCTCTCTCCTGCATATTCATCTCTAACTTTTCTCTTTTTCTCTTCCAGTAGCAAGTGATTAGGTTTATCAGACAACACATAAATAATTGAACAAGTGTTTTTTTCTCCTCTTTTTGTGATTTTTTTTTTTATTCTTAAGAAGTGAGTTCTAGCACAGCACCAGTGGCTTACACCTAGATAGTTGGTAGGTTCAAATTTGACAATTGTAATTCGAAGCTATTCCAAGTAGATAAACCTAAGAGATTCTTTTCTCCACTTATGGTAAATGGAAGAAGTGAAGGTGTGGCTCAGGTGGTGTAGAGCAAACATTGAGAATTAAAGCCCAGATAGAGGTCAAGGCCAGGAGTTCAAACCCCAGTACCAGAACAATATTTTTTTAAAAAATGGGTCCTTTGTCTTTGAAAAGGGATATTTCTCCAAAAATTCATACCCAGGAAAATTTTCAAGGTCCAAGACTCTTTTTAAGGCTCTTTCACATCTTAAACTAATTCCTCTAATTGATTTATATTATTTAAAATGGGAGTCACACTTCATACTAAAAAGTATGCACATTACTGAACAGTTCTTACCATTTTTAATGTAAAGGAAGCATGAAAGAAGAATTCACCTCATTTGCGTGAGTTAGGTTTGACTCACTGACAGACTTTTGCAAGTAAATGAGGGTCTGTTTACATGTAAAGAAGTTTACATAGATGGTTTTCTAGGAGAGAGAACAAGCTACCTTTTTCCAAGTTTGAATCAGATTAAGTTTATTCCTGATATGGTAAAGAGAAGCTCATCTCATACAACACTATTCAGACAGTAATTTCAAAAATATTAAAAACCCATGTCTATGTTTTTGAACAGCTAATTTGTCACAAACCAAAAACAGTTTACTGAGCCAAGAAAATATAAGTTAGAGCAATAGGAACTATGTTAAATATAGTTAATGGTTGAGTGATATGTGTAAAAGAGTTCTGTAATCGCAACTAAACTATAAATTTTTTCATCCTGTCCCTAAAAAGAATCTCTAAGATAGGCCTTGCTAAATCTGTTATAGAGGGCGGTGTTTGTGCAATTGTCAGGTTTCTTTAGGGTCCAATATCGTCCACAGTCGCTTGGGTTGCAAACTGCTCACACCACATGCATTTTCTGGAAACGCATGCTGTCTTGCTAGGCACCTAAGGTATTTTTGTGCAACTGTGAATAGTTACTGTTTTTCTTCTTGTAATTATACCTGTCAGTGTGAAGTCCTTTCATGATAAGAATAATAGTTTCTGTACCTTTTATTCCACTAACAAATCTCAGATATAAGTATAGTCGGGTGCCCGTGGCTCATGCCTATAATCCTAGCTATTCAGGAGGCTGAGATCTGAGGATCATAGTTCAATGCCAGCAGAGGCAGGAAAATCCATGAGAGTCTTATCACCAATAAACTACCAGAAAACTGGAAATAGCGCTACGTCTCAAGCGGTAGAGCTCTTGCCTTGATCTGAAGAGTACTTGGACAGCACCTAAGCCCAGATTTCAAGCCCCACGACTGACCAAAAAAAAGTATCTATCTATCTATCTATCTATCTATCTATCTATCTATCTATCTATCTATCTATCTATCTATCTATCTATCTATCTATCTATCTATCTATCTATCTATCTATCTATCTATCTATCTATCTATCTGTCTATCTATCTATCTGTCTATCTGTCTATCTGTCTATCTGTCTATCTATCTATCTATCTATCTATCTATCTATCTATCTATCTATCTATCTATCTGTCTGTCTGTCTGTCTGTCTGTCTGTCTGCCTGTCAGTCTGTCTGTCTATGTGTCTATGATGAGATGAATTACATTTAGATATAAATCAATATTTGTGATAATAATTTAAAATATAAGTAAATATATGATGTATTTATAATATATACATATATTTACATATATAAGATCATATTATATCTGTATGTTGATAAATATACTTTTAATTTATATCCAAAGAGTACATCTGAAGATTTTGGGGAAAATGTAGAGTGTCTAAAGGCTTACTACTGACCCACCATACTTTCAATCATTTTATCCACTTATTACAATGTCTGGAGTACTAAGACTGAATGATTATGAAACAGAGTTGTTGTTTTATTCCTTATGATTTTGGATTAGAAACATCTACTTACTTGGTATAAAACCTACCCAAATGTGATCTTGAAATCACACTCCACAAACTGGACATATACATCAATTTAGCAACTTACAGGTCTCAAACTTTCATTTGAATCCTGTATCTCACATACACTCAGTTTCCTTTGAGTCAGCTGCATGAACAAACATGCCTAGATTTTCATGCTCACATACATCCCCATACTCACATGACATACTAAAGGTAACATTGTAATAAAAATAATATATATATATATATATATACTGAAAAAGAAAACCTTTGCAAATGTAATTATATTTTATTTTTAAATACAATGCATTATTGAAATATTGATGAAAGAGCAGATGAGAGATGTTTCTTTTTTTAAAATTTTTATTTATTTTTTATTGTGAAAATGCTGTATAGAGGGGTTACACTTAGATGGGCAAGATAATGAATATATTTCTTATCAAGCATTGTAGCCTCCTCCTTTGTTTCCCCTTCTCATCCCTTCCCACCTATCCCCACCCCTCACCCAGTCCTCCCCACCCTGCACCAATGTTGTAAAGTTCGTTTTCAACATGACAACTTGTTGCAACATTGTTGCAACGGGTCCACCTGTATCCTTATAGTAGAGTGCCTGTCTAAAGAGCATGTTTCTTATTCCAAACATCATTATTTCCATCCTTCCTTCTCCCACATAAAAAAGCACAAATAACTACAGAATTAACTACATGTTTCTTAATCACTCATTGAAGAGAGAAACTGTAACATATATATATATATGTATATATATATGTATATATATATATATATACACACACACACAATGATATACTATTTAGCCACACATAATTATGAAATCATATCATCTTCAAGAAAAGAGAATTGGAAACCTTCATATTAAAGCAATTAGCGATACTGTGAAAAACAAATATTAGATTTCTCATATGCAGACTCTAGACCCAGAAAATAAAATGAATGACCCACATGTAAAGATGGAACTGATTAAGTTTGGAAAAAAGTAAGAGATGAGATGAAGAGAAACATTGTGGAGTAAATATGTTCAAATATTTCATAAGTTAGTATGGTGACATAATAAAATACAAGTATAAAAATAGGATAATAAAATTAATAAAAGGAATAAAATTTAACAAGCTACATTATGTGGACATATGTGTATAACACAATAAAATACTTTTGTGAAATTAATATTTGCTAATAAAAAGCAAAATTCATTCCAGTTTTTATAGATTCATATGTTATTTTCCATTTTTAGCTTAGATATTTCCCTGATAAAGTAAAAGGAGAAATAGGTTTTGCTCATTTAGAAGGACAATCTTGTCCAATTAGCATTAAAGTATTCTAGATAATTACTGTCAATGTGAAATTGTTCAAATTATTATATTAGAATATTTCCAATTGACTCTTCAAAATATTATCCTATAGGTATATACTTTTTGTTATTTATAGAATATTTTTCTACTCAATTACTATATACCATTTTCTGAATGCGGTTTGGTATATGTAACTAGAGTATATTATACCTGACCAGGAAATCAATTATTCAAACAGTTTTTATCAAAAATTCCTGTAACGAAATAAAGAGGTAAATCTCAATTATGTATATTTGAAGACAATATTGCTTAGTCCTCTTCTCACATTCTTTAGTCCGTTCTTGAGAATAATACACATTGTAAGGGAATGCTTAACATGTTTTAGAGAAATAAGTTGACTTTAGTCGAATGAGTTACTCTATCCTGCATTTTGGTTTACTTTATATCCAGAAGAGCTCAATTCTTACCTTATGATTTTCCTTAGAGTCTATATTCTGGTTTAACCTCTGATGGGTGACAGATAAAGGTATAAACATTTTTTAAAAGTGGCTAAATTTAGGCTGAGGAATGTAGGTACAACTTTACTCATGCAATAGGCCTCATCAGTCATGAGACCATGATATCAAAATGTTAACCTATGCTTATGAAATCATGCTTATGAGATTTTGTGTATTAAAAACAGTGGTAATTAGCATTTGTTTTGTAAACAACAAGATTTCATGGGTTAGGAACTGAAGTGAGATATTAAACCCAGAACAAATATTAAGGAGGCATGCAAAATTAGTTACCAAGATATAAATCATTTAACACAATGTTTAAAAAATGCAAGACAAAGGATATAATTTTTGAAAAAAGCCAACATATAAAATAAATACAAAATCAGTATGACTGATTTTTCTTTTTATTCCAGTTGCAATACGGATTGCATGATGACTTTTCTAGTTATATGTTTAGTTAGGTCTTGATATTTAGTTGGAGAAGTTATGTTCTTTCATGTATTCATTTGTCAGATCAAAGAGGAACTGAATTCCATGCCAGAGTCAACATCCATAATAATGTTACTGTTGTATTCTACTACTTTGCCACAGTTTCAAATCAGCTCGAGTAACTTGGGTCTTCTTTGGATCTAATTAATTAGGTATACAATTTAGTCAGTACTAGATTTTGACCAACATTTATTAAAATATTATTTTCCAGAAACTACTACTCTTCTCTCTTTTCATGAGATTTTTAATTTCATTTATATAATGTGCTAGTTTTCCTTTAGATAATCCACATTCAATCTTCTAAAAACAGTATAATTTGGAGTATTTTTAAATTATGTACACTCATGTACACTGCTCAGATTCTATTATTTGCACATTTTGTTCTTGTTAAGTCAGTAGTATTTAGCTCTCATTATGGATATTTTGGAATTACTAATTGCATTTCCGAATTTTTAAGAATGCTATGATTTTTGGGATTTAATACTGTAGCATTTTTTCTTTTAAATATGTGCAGATCTTACTTTATATACAGCTTCATTTGTTTTAAACAATTTGATCCATTCAAGGGATTTTCTATATTAGGTTGATCCAGATGAATTTAATTACATATTAACACAACCTTATTTCTGAGAGACAGTTATAGCTCTACTTAAATTATGTTTGAAGGTTTTGTAATTTAAAAAATAAACTGGGCACAACATGTTTTTGTTCTGGGGAAGTTCCAATTTGTTTGTTGTTTTTCCAGCTGTGATGACTTCAACATATGTGTGCATTTTATTTCAATTGTTTTGTGCCTATATTTTGTTTTATATAACAGAAAATACAAAAAAAAGAATCAGTGATTTAGAACTTTTCCAAATAGAATTCTAAGAGAGACACTGCAAGTTTTGTGACAACTGGGAAAAGGGACATCTTCTTAGTGCAGGGGTTAGCAGAATAAGAGAGACATTGTTTGATGAGATTTGAATTCTGCCACTTCCTGCCTCAATATTTCCAATGGTATTACTTCAACGTATTTAGTGGAAAGAAAATAATTTTGTCTGTATGAATTCACAATTTTTGGTTTAATTGAGCCACACTACATATTCATATGTGATTTTACCTCTAAAATCTTTTCTCCTTAGTTTAAAACCACAGATGTGAATTTATAATGTAAAATAGCACCTAGAATTTATATGAAATGATCCAAACTATTTAGAATGTAATGATTATAGTGTGTGAGGTGTGTGGGGGGAGGGGTGGCCTTCCCCTCCTTTGCTCCCAGAGGAGTGAGGAAGTGGGGCTTCTACTCACGCGGAGTCTTGGATCTCGGGTCGTCTCTGGTCTGCAAAGTGCAGGATGAAGTTGTCTGCTCCTTGTCGGTTCTTGCTGGTGTTGAGTAGAATCCGCTCCACCGCTGCGTCTGGCTCCTTCGTCCCGGACTGCGTCTCAGGTATGCCTCCTCGGCGGTGGTCGCCGCTGCGACCCTGCCGCCGCAGCAGCAGCTGCTCAGATGTGTCTGCTTGGCTTCCCCTCTCTTGACTAACTCTCTGTCCTGTGATGGCACACTTGGTGTGATTCTCTGGCTTGGGACTGTTCACTGGAACTCTGAAACTGTTTTCTATGCAAGAGCTTGTTCAGATTCCAGCTTCTCCTCCGCCATCTTCCCGGAACTCTATCTACCTCATTTAAGATGGCCATGGTATATAAAATTTTAAGTCCTCCAATTACGTTTCACCAAGGAAACAACATATAATATTTCTTTAAAAATACCTAGATTGTAGAACACTTTACCCAGAAAATTGAAGGAATATACTATATGGAATTTAATTTAAATATTTAGTCACTGAAATGGATGTTCTATATCCACAACTCAGAGCCCTATTAAACTACATAATCGCAAAACTCATCTATTACCATCTTCAATGAACACAGTCCCTCATGAAAACAAACCAGATGTGGTAAACAAATTAACATGTATGCCATTGTCAAATGCAGCTGTTCTAAAGCATGGAACTGACAGAGCAATTAATGCCTGTAAACAGCTGTTTCTAAGGAGGTGACCTCACAGACTCAGTTCCATCCAGGGAGGGGTCGCCCAGCTCAGGCACCAGCCATTGGAGTGGCTCCCCTCGCTGGGTGGCCAGAGCCAGAGGCTGCCCCTCCCTCTAGCAGCCTCCACAATCAATTGAAAAACAGAAACCCTGAGAATGGCTCCAGGCTGGGTGCTGTGAGATTTTTTTCACAAAATAGCCCCAGGGAAAAGCTACTGTTCGTTGAAAGGCCTCAACTCTACCCAGAACCTAGCCTCATCACTGCATCCCCCTCTTTTGTGATTCTCAAAGCAGATCACCCTCCCAGTAAACTAACCTGGGAGGGGGATCTCAAAATCTTGGGTAAAGCAGAGCATTTTTCTGCCTGTTCCAACAAACTGACTTAAGAAACCAATCAAGCCACAGGACCTCAAGCTGACCAGAGACTCCAACCAGACTCTGGTTACAGACAAAAGGGAGATACAGGACTCTTCCCACCCCTCCCAAAAAAAAAAAAAAAAAAAATCGAAGAACTTTTTTTTTCTTCTTCTTCTTTTCTTTTTTTTCTTTTTCTTGTTTTGTTTTTTTTTCGTTTTTTGTTACCTTATATATATATAAAAAATTTTTTTTGCTTTTCTAAAACTTTTATTAATCTTTAATTTTTGCCTCTTCTGAAAAAATAATTGTTTTCCATTAACTTTTTTTTTTTTCTCCTCTTATAATTTTTATTTTAGGAATACGTGAATGTGTGTTTTCTTTTCTTTTCTTGTCTTCTTTCTCTTTTTCTTTCATTCTTAATTATCTTTTTGTTTTTTTTTCTAGCTCTACTGAACTTCTGATCTTTTCTTCTCACTTTCCTATCCTTTCCATCTTTTCCTCTTTGTTCATCTTTATGTGACTTAACTCTTGTCCTGCACATCCTCAGATAAACCCGTAGTTAACCAGTAGACCCTATCCCCCATTGTGTACACACTTAATCCACAAACTTATTACTCAATTCAAAACCTCTGAGACTTAAATTCATTAATAGCAGTACTACCTCTTTATACCTATATAATATTTTAAGCATTTTTTTAAAGTTTTTCTCATCTCCTCTATGTCCCTCCCTTTCTCTCAACATATTCATATTCCTCTATAAATAGATGGTCTTTTAATCTCTAAAATAACATTAATTTTTACGTTTCTATTTTTTTTTCTGGTCTCTTTTCATTCCCCTTTCCCTTTCTTCTTTTTCTCTCTCTCTCTACTTACATCCTACCCAACCTATTTCCTGCATTGTGATTAGGACATAGTTAACTCTCCCTGTGCCTCCCCACACCAATCTATTCCTATTTTTTACCCACATCTCTTCCTAACCCTAATAATTTCTGGCTTTCCAAATTCTTCTCTGCGGTTCGAAGTCCTTTAACATATAGTTGTTTGATGTCGAATAGATGTATCTGTTGAACTAGATTGTATCTGTAGACTATTGACTGTACAAATGCAAACTTTGGTTGATGGTTGCCTTAAGATAGTGTTCTAGCACAAAACTGGTGCTATCTTCATCTCAAATGGGCAGAGTAAGCCGGAAAAACACAAGAAAAATGGCAAATTCGGGTATCTCAATTCCCAATCCTGATAATCAGGGGTTAGAACAGATAATGAATAATCCAGAGGAGAGTTCCCAAACAGCTCTACAAACACTGGTGGCAAACATGATAAATGAAAAGTTTGACAACCTACAAAGGACTCTGTATGAGCGTGATAGGGAGAGAGAGGAGGCATCCCAGAAGTTTATACAGGAATATCATAAGCGTGAGGAAGCTACTCAAAAACTGATACAGGATTAGCGCGAACAACTTGAGAATACTCAAAGAGAAAGGGAGGAATGGCGTGAGCAGGCTGAGAACACTCAAAGAGATCTGCAGGAATCCCACGAACGGGAGGAAGCTAATCAAAGAGTAATACAGGAATTGAGAGACCAGGTAGAGAACACACAAAGATCACTAAAGGCATTCATGGAATCCATTAACAAAGAGCTGAAGGAAGTCAGGGAGACCACAAAGGGAATGCTGAATGGAACCCAACAGAAGGAATGGGAGCCCAAAGAAACCATAACCAATCAACTAAGTGATTTGAGGACAAACACTGAACACCAAATTAAGGAAGTAAAGAAATTCATACAAGACGTAAAACAGAGCTTCAACAAAGAACTTGAAGCCATCAAAGCTGACCAACTAGAAGGAAAAGAGATAAAAAACAAAGTAGAGAGTCTTGACAGCAGGTTAGACCATGCAGAAGATCGAATCTCAGGGATTGAAGACAGCCTAGATATTATAGAGAAAGAACATACAACCATCCAAGACAAGTCCAAGAAATATGATAGATCTATCCAACACCTGGAAGACACCATCAGAAGGCCTAATCTAAGGATAATGGGTGTAGAGGAACACCTAGAAACAGAAGTTAATGGTCTAGGAAATCTGTTTAACAGGATCCTAGCAGAGAACTTCCCAAACATGCAAAAAGATAGGCCTGTCCAGATACAAGAAGCCTTTAGAACCCCAAATAGACCAGACCAGAATAGGACATCCCACCGTCACATTATAATCCACACAGGATCAACTCAGAACAAGGAAAAGATCCTTAAAGCTGTCAGAGAGAAAAGGGTAATCACTTATAAAGGGAAACCAATTAGAATCACCTCAGATTTCTCAGCAGAGACAATCAAAGCAAGAAGAGCCTGGAATGATGTATGCCATGCCCTAAAAACAAACAACTATCAACCAAGAATACTGTACCCAGCTAAACTCTCCTTCATAACTGAAGGACAAATAAAAACCTTCCATAGCAAAGAAAAATTGAAACAATACATCTCCACCAAACCAGCCCTACAAAAGATTCTTAAAGATGTCCTACACATAGAAAACCAACAAGACCACAATAAAGGCCAAGAGACTGCACCCAAACTGAGAATCCAAGAACCATAGGAAGAACCCAGTTTTCGCAGCCCCCAAGAAGGTAGATAACATGGCAGGAACTCCCAAATACCTCTCAGTCCTATCTCTTAATGTTAACGGACTGAACTCTCCAATTAAGCGACATAGACTGTCTAGTTGGATTAAAAAACAAGACCCTTCTATCTGCTGCCTGCAGGAGTCACATCTTGCCCATAAAAACAAACACATTTTCAATGTTAAAGGCTGGAACAAAATCTACCAAGCAAACGGACCGCATAAACAGGCGGGAGTTGCAATCCTAATATCAGATAAAATAGACTTCAAATTAAAATTCATGAAAAGAGAGAAAGAAGGTCGCTACATACTAATTAAAGGATCTCTCCTTCAGGAGGATATTACAATTCTAAATATCTATTCGCCAAACAATGGAGCACCCAAATTTATCAAAGAAACACTACTTTCCCTCAAATCCCATATAGATCCAAAGACATTAATCGTTGGGGATTTTAACACACCACTCTCCCCACTAGATAGATCAACTCGGCAAAAACTCAAAAGAGAAACCGCAGATCTAAACAGCTGCATAGATCAACTAGACTTAACAGACATTTACCGAACATTTCACCCAGCAGCATCAGAATACACGTTTTTCTCAGCAGCACATGGAACGTTTTCTAAAATAGACCACATTTTAGGCCACAAAGCAAACTTGTCTAAATTCAGAAACATTGAAGTTATACCTTGCATTCTCTCTGACCACAAGGGAATAAAGTTAGAACTCAACACCAAAAGCCACCAAAGAAAGTCCGGTATCACATGGAGGCTGAACAACACACTGCTGAATCATGAGTGGGTCATGGAAGAGATTAGAAAGGAAATTCAAATGTTCATGCTATTCAACACAAATGAACACACAAAATACCAGCTCCTCTGGGACACAGCAAAGGCAGTACTCAGAGGCAAGTTTATAGCTCTGAGCTCCTACATCAACAAATTGGAGAGATCTGAAACTAGCAATTTAATGACGCATCTAAACCTCCTTGAAAAAGAGCAGCAAGATAAACCCCAATCCAGTAGACGGAAAGAAATAATCAAAATTAAATCAGAATTAAATGAATTAGAATCCAAAAAAACTATAGAAAGAATCAACAAAACAAAGAGTTGGTTCTTCGAAAAACTTAACAAAATTGACAGACCCTTAGCAAATCTTATCAGAAAAAGAAGAGAACACACCCAAATTAATAAACTCAGAGATGAGAATGGAAACATCACCACGGAAACAACCAAGATTCAGAACATTATAAGGGAATACTTCTCAAAACTTTATGCTAATAAGTTTGAGAACTTGACAGAAATGGACCTCTTCCTAGCAAATATTGACATGCCAAAACTAAACCAAGATGAGGCAAACTATCTTAACAGGCCCATATCAAGCATTGAAATAGAAACAGCAATAAGAGACCTCCCAGCTAAGAAAAGTCCAGGACCAGATGGTTTTACAGCGGAATTTTACAAGGCCTTGAAAGCAGAGCTCACACCAATTCTCCTCCAACTCTTCAATGAAATTGAAAGAGAAAGCTCACTACCGAACACATTCTATGAAGCCATCATAACCCTCATCCCAAAACCAGGCAGGGACTCATCAAAGAAAGAGAACTATAGACCCATTTCTTTGATGAACATTGATGCGAAACTTCTCAACAAAATTTTGGCCAACCGACTTCAACAATTCATTCAAAAAATCATACACCACGATCAAACAGGATTCATTTCAGGGATGCAAAGCTGGTTCAATATACGCAAATCAATTAATATTATTCATCACATCAACAGGAGCAAGAATAAGAACCACATGGTTATCTCAATAGACGCAGAAAAAGCATTTGACAAGATCCAACACCCCTTTATGATGAAGGTTTTGGAAAAATTAGGAATCCATGGAACATTCCTCAATACAATAAAGGCTGTATATGACAAACCTACAGCCAGCATTATACTCAATGGTGAAAAACTAAAGCCATTTCCTCTTAACTCAGGAACAAGACAAGGATGCCCACTCTCTCCACTTCTCTTCAATCTAGTATTAGAATGCCTAGCTACAGCAATAAGACAAGATGCAGACATAAAGGGGATCCAAATAGGGAAAGAAGAAATAAAACTCTCCCTCTTTGCAGATGACATGATCTTGTATTTAAAGAATCCCATAGACTCCACTCCCAAATTACTCAAGCTGATTCAAAACTTTGGCAAAGTAGCAGGTTATAAAATTAACCCCCAAAAATCAATGGCTTTTCTGTATGCCAACAATGAGAAAAGTGTGGCTGAAATTAGGAAAGCAACTCCATTTGTAATAGCCCCACAAAAAATAAAATACCTAGGAATTAACTTAACTAAAGAAGTGAAGGACCTCTATGATGAAAACTTTAAAATCTTGAAAAAGGAAATCAACACAGAACTTAAAAAATGGCAAAACCTCCCATGCTCCTGGATTGGAAAGATTAACATCGTGAAAATGGCAATACTTCCCAAGGCTATCTACAAATTCAACGCAATACCTATCAAAATTCCACCCTCATTCTTCAAGGAAATAGAAGAGGCAATCCAAAAATTCATATGGAACAATAAAAGACCCCGAATAGCAAAAACGCTCCTCAACGGAAAGAACACTGCTGGAGGAATATCAATACCAAATTTCAAACTCTACTATAAAGCCATAGTAATCAAAACAGCTTGGTATTGGCATAAGAACAGACCTCAGGACCAATGGAATAGAATTGAAAACCCAGAAATGAACCTACAGACCTATAGCCATCTAATCTTCGATAAGGGAGCTAAAACAATAGAATGGAAGACAGACAGCCTCTTCAGTAAATGGTGCTGGCAAAACTGGTTAACTACATGTAGAAAACTAAAGCTAGATCCTTATATATCACCCTGCACCAGAATCAACTCCAAATGGATCAAAGACCTTGAACTCAAAGCAGACACTCTGAAACCATTACAGGATGGAATAGGAGAAACCCTGGGTCTCCTTGGCTCAGGCCGAAATTTTCTGAATAGAGACCCGGAAACACAACAAATCAAAGAAAGGTTGGACAAATGGGATTGTATAAGGTTGCAGAGCTTCTGCAGGGCAAATGACATAGCTAGCAAGATCAATAGAAAGCCCACGGACTGGGAGAAGATCTTTACTAGCCATACAACGGACAAGGGTCTCATATCTAAAATATACTTGGAACTCAAAAAATTAAACCACCCAACAACAAATCCTCAAAGAAACAACTGCCCAATAAGTAAGTGGGCAAAAGACTTAAAGAGAAGCTTCTCTGAAGAAGAAAGAAGGATGGCCAATAGACACATGAAGAAATGTTCAACATCCCTAGCCATAAAAGAAATGCAAATCAAAACAACATTGAGATATCACCTCACTCCAGTAGGAACAGCAAAAATCAAGAACTCTAACAACAACAGATGCTGGAGGGGATGTGGACAGAAAGGAACCTTACTTCATTGTTGGTGGGAATGTAAACTTGTTCAACCACTTTGGAAAGCAGTATGGAGGTTCCTCAAAAGATTCCACATAGAGCTCCCCAACGACCCAGCAATCCCACTTTTGGGCATATACCCAAATGATCACAAACAAGGCCACACTAAAGCTACCAGCACAACTATGTTTATTGCAGCATTATTTACCATAGCTAAGACATGGAACCAACCCAGATGCCCCTCAGTAGATGAATGGATCAAGAAGATGTGGTATATATACACAATGGAATTCTATGCCTCCATCAGAAAGAATGACATTTCCCCATTTGTTAGGAAATGGAAAGGCTTGGAAAAAATTATATTAAGTGAAGTAAGCCAGGCCCAAAGAAACATAGGTCCCATGGTTTCCCTTATTTGCAATATCTAGTATAGGTATGAGTCAAGCGGAAAATGTCAGAGAATGTGATGTTAGGAAAACAAAACCTCAAATATGTATTTTAATGTTTTTGTTTCTTTCATGCATGTGTTTCTAACGCATTTATAAGATTATTTCTTTGTTGCTTTGTATGTCCCTCCCCCACAGTATAACCCCCGCTTTCACTATATTTGATGTCAGTATAACATGTGGAGGAGATGGGGACAAACAAGTCGTTTAAGGATTCAGGTGGACCTGTTGCAACAATGAGAAGTACAAAATGTCATGTCAAAACCAGCTTTACAATGTCGGTGGGGGGGGGAGGGGGGTATGATTGGTTGGGAGGGAGGGGGGAGGCTGGGAAGGGAGGTGAAGGGTAAACAAAGGAGGAGGCTGCAATGCTTGGTAAGAAATATATGCATTATCCTGCCCATGTAATTGTAACCCCTCTGTACAGTATGTTCTCAAATAAAATAAAATAAAATTAAAAAAAAAAAAAACAAAACAAAATAAATGAGGTAGATATACTTGGATTGGCATGCAAAACTTTTGGTAAGTAAGGTAAGTGCTCTACCACTGAGCCACCTTCCCAGCCCTTCATGCATGCAAAACTTTTGGGACAGTATTAATGTTTGAATCTTGGATAGGATTTGATTGGGAATTGTAGCACATTTTCATAGTATAAGAAGAAAAACGAAAGGCCATACTAATTTTTTTGGGGGGTTCCGGTTGTGGGGCCTGAACTCTGGGCCTGGGCGTTGTCGCTCAGCTATTCAGCGCAAGGTTAGCGCTCTACCACTTGAGCCACAGCGCCACTTCTGGCTTTTTTCTTTTTGTTTATGTAGTGCTGAGGAATCTAACCAAGGGCCTCATGCATGCAAGGCAAGGACTCCACAACTAAGCCACATTCCCAGCCCCATTAATACTTTTCTCTGCTACATTGTTGTATTAGTTTATTCAAACACACACAACACACATACAAACACACAGATACACACATTTGTAGTATAAAGACCCACCCCGTCTGCAAGAAAATATTTTAATAGGAATTCCATAAAATATTTAGTCTGCTGAGTTCTGATTAGAATTTACAGAAATATTTACCTACTTCTTCCCCTGGACAAGTCATTATCATTTGTGAAGGTGTTGCCAATTGGTTTTAGAATGCCCCAGAAAGATCTATGTGTTAAAGAAAATTTTTCTTTTTATTTCCTCCCAGACTGTGGAGAATATCTGAATAGTTCTGGAGATTAAGTTATTCAGCGTGTAAGCTATGAGAACATAGACTCTCAACTACTTTCTTATTTTATCTTTTAATCAGTCTAGGTCAAAAGCTTTTCTCTTTGACATACTCGCCACCTTGCCATTGTCTTGTCACAGGCTGCCAAAACAATAAAAAAACTGAACATACACTGAAACCTTCAAACTTGTAAATCTGAATCAACATTTCTGTTCAATAAGTCGACAACATCACTTATTATGGTAGGTTATAAAGCTAATCCAGAAATCTAGTCTTTCTAACAATGTAGAGTATATTAAATTATGCTTCATTATAAAATATCTAACTCCATGTTTTATTTTATATTTTTGTTTCTGTTGATCCCAGGGCTTAAACTCAGGGCCTGGATGAAGTTTTTGTGTCCTAAGCCAGTGCTCGACATACAATCTGAACTGGAACTCCATTTGCCCTGGTGGTTAATTGGAGATAAGTATCTAATGAACTTTCCTATGCAGGCTGGATTTGAACTGTGATCTTCACTTCTTAGCCACTTAACTAGCGAAGATTACATCCTTGAGCCACCAGTGCCTACCCATGTTGAATATTTTGTGTAATTCAAATTTTCAGCATTTTATAGATGCTCCTACTACAATATAAGAAAAATCTGAACCTAGTTTTTATTGTATTTGATGTTGGTATAATTTGTGGAGGGGAAGAAAAAACCAAATTGTTTAAATGGGGATACAGGTGGACCCAGTGCAACAATGAGATGTACAAGATGTTATGTAGAAAAATGAAATTTACAACTTTGGCTCAAGATGGGAGAGAGGGTCAGGAAAGGGAGATGGAAAGGGATGATAAAGGGATAGAAAGGAGGAGGTAACAATGCTTGATAAGAAATGTACTTATTACATTGTCCCTGTAATTGTAACGCCTCTGTATGGTATTTTCAGAAAATAACTTAAAATATAATAAGGATATTTGTAAAGTATATAATGAAGGAAGAATTTTCATCCTCTACAAAATGTATGCAAAATCTATGCTAAACTATCTATATTTTACTGTACCTTTCCTGCAACCAGTTTGATATAGTTTAATACCTGTCACTCCAAGTTTCTCTATAATCTAATGGAGATTTAATTTTTCATGTATGTATGTATATATATATATGTATATATATATACATATATATATATATATATATATATATACATGTATATGTTCCAATGTGGATCATCAAACTTGAAACTTTGCTTTTTTTTTTGCTGTTCAGCAGTTAACATGGTCGGCTCAATCTGTGACAATATCTCTGCTCATTCTGATCATTCCTTTATTTACAACACCATCAGCCTTTTAAAATCAGCTTTATTTCCAGAGATGATTAACAATCAGTCCAACCAATATACACCCAGAGGGTTTTAATGAAACAAGCTTAAAGGAAGGAAGACAACATGAAGTGACAACTACAAAATTTCTACAGAGACCTGACATCTTTCACATTTCTGCTTCCTCCTGATACTTAAGCAAGCATTGACTAACACTATAAATAATACTGCAATTATAACTTAAAGATCAGTGATTTTTCCAACCTGAAGCCTTGTTTTCCATGATTTTTGACATAAACTTTTGTGAGACTTTTTTGATTGTGATGTGATTCCATCCAAAACAAAACCATGTATATCAAGAAAGCCAATGTTTTCAACTCAGAGTACTAAACAAAAGAGGGAGAAAGTTAAGGTTAGCTACATATGTTAAGCACAAATATAGGCAATGTCAAGATATTTTGAAATTGAATACCTTTACTGGATAAAGTGGCTCAAATCTATAATATTATCTACTTGGAAAACAGAGCTTAGAGAATTCCAGTTCCAGGCAAAGTGTTTTATGCTTGTGTTAGGAGGACCTCAGTCCAAGCAGGCCCAGGCATAGTGATACTACCTCAAAATAAGCAATCAAATTATAATCTGCAGGTATGGTAGTAGTAGAGATGCTGGTTCACAAGTATAGGCTTTGAGTTCAATCTCCAGTAGCGCTGGGAATTTAAATGTGGCATGTCTAAGATCAAGACTTCATACTTGTCTTACAAGTTCTAATAAAACCTTTACCTCTTTTGCTATTTTTAAAAAGTATAACCATAACTTCCCTACCCCAAACAAATAATTTCATATTAGAGATTTTCTTCTATTAAGTAATATGTTATGTCCCACTGAAATCAGACTAAAGTTAAAAAAACCCATTGTCTTACAAAGTGACTGCATATGGAAACAGAATCTCAAAGTTAGCATTTAAGTTGAAGTCTACTCCAAGAGAAGCAGAATGTCTTGAATATGCCAAGGAAAGAGGAATCAGAAGCTAACTCTAATCTGGAGTTCTAATTCCACCAACTCAGAGACAATGTATTTACAATGTTAATGCTACCCAATCTGTGCTAGTTTATTATTGCAATTACTAGCAAACATGTAGAAGCTATAAGACACGAAAAGTCATTGACTCTTCAGATCCAAGACTCATCTCTATAATCCCAATTATTAAGTACAAGACTTGGGGGATAATGGTTTTCAGGCTGGTAGGAAAGTTCATGAGGTTCTATCTCCAATTAACTACAAAAATTTCTGGGCTGGGGCATGGTTCAAATAGTAGACTGACTACAGTTTGCAAAAACAAAAAACAAAAAAAAACAAAACTGAGAGCATAATGTATGTTCAAGCTTCAAACTGGCAGAAAGAAAAAGTCCTTAGAAGAAGACTATGAGACACAGAATTATGACTAGGAAAGCAGAAACAAAAGAAATAGACAAAGATATAGACAAAGCTTCTCAATGTGAAATATTGCACAAACTGTAATATTTAGGATTTTCCTTCCTATCCAGTAGAAATAAATGGCATTTTTACTTGACGAAACTAAAATATAAAACTGTATGCAATAAATAATCACATTACTTTTATGTTTCCATAATTTAATTGTTTTCCAAAATATTTCTCGAATTGTGTAGCTTTTGAAAATCAATAAATGTTGCATTTTCATAAATGATTACATATTCTTCCAAGTGTTGTCTGAAATTGATCTACACTGAAATAATTGCCATTGACATCTTTGTCATGATATTTATACTTTCAACTGACGTTTCACAAAACTCATACCCAAAATATAACTTTTTATTTTGTTCATGCAAACATAGGGACATAAACATATGTCTCAAAATGTTAGTTACATTTATCTGCTGTCATTAATGAAGTATAACTAATAGAATTAAGTTTATACCCTGAGGAAAATGAGATACTTCTTTCTAACTACAGACTTGCAGGCACCCACACAATCACACACGCACACATATATATTTACCACTCTGACTCAGGTTAGATTCCTGACATTGGGTGTCAGCAGTGATCTAATAATCAAATTTTCCTGCCCAGACGTAAAATACATTCATAATTCCACACAGACAAAAACACCAGATCATTCAAAATAATGAGAATATTTAACAGAACCAACCAGCACTTGAGCCATCTACACCCTGATTTCATTCATTCATGATAATGCATTTTTCATATCATAATAAAAATATTTTGTCTCTGATTAGCAGAAAAAATATGCTATCATGTAATAGAAATTGTAGGTAAAATAACTTGTAATCTTTAATATATCTTATCAAAACTTCTGTTTCCTTCTTGCAGAGTGTTTCTGACATTTTGCCTTAATGTCTATAATTAAATTACAAAGGACATGCCATATATATTAATTCATTTTTCCTAAAGGTTATGCTATGGAGTTGAATCTGATTTGTTTGCTTATTCTAAATTAAATATTCTCAACAACTTGAATTATTGTTTATGTTACTCCTAATCCAAATGAAATATCATATAGAACTGGAAATTCCCCTCGGCAATGATTTGTGAATGTCATTAATGGTTGTGGAGGGATGAAGGATTTGAATTATCTAGAGTGCATTAAAAATGGCACTGTTATTCAAAGGGCTGATCATTTAGTCAGCTTTTAAAGTGTGGACTTCTTATTTCATCTAAGAAGATAACAGTATGCTTTTCATCACATTCTTGCCTGCAAAGCAGTAGAATTATTTCCTTTGTAATGTTCATGTCCAGCTGAGACTTTAGTGAAACCAACAAACAACTGCACAGCTATATTAGCTGCTCTAGATTTTGAAATTTTCTTCCTGTAGCCCTTGTGATTTGAGCCCAGATTCATGGGATAGTTACATAATCCACAAAAACAAAGCACCACAATATACAAAGACCACATGCAAAATGAGGTTCAATTTTTTCTTTGTTGTTTCCTATTTTTTTTTTTTTTTTGCCGGTCATGGGGCCTGAACTCTGGGTCTGGGCGCTGTCCCTCAGCTCTTCAGCTCAAGGCTAGCCCTCTACCACTGGAGCCACAGCACCACTTCCGGCTTTTTCTGTTTATGTGGTGCTGAGGAATCGAACCTAGGGCCTCATGCTTGCAAGGCATGCACTCTACCGCTGAGCTACCTTCCCAGCCCTGTTGTTTCCTATTTTTATTGATTGTCTTTTAAGGAGCTAAGGGTGCTTATTTCTCATTATTTTTGATGTGACTTAAATAAATTTTTCAGACTTTTGAAATAATATAAAGAGATATAAAAGAGACCTATTTAGTCACAAAATACAGCTAACCGTTTGCATGATTTTTAAATTCTAATTCTATTCTCAGTTATCTTCAAATAATGTTGAGATCAGCCTAGAATATGTGTAAATTGACATGTATAAAGCACACAGAATTCTGGAATCTTTGGACTGTGATTTCTATATAACTTCACTTAGAAAAGAAAATTATCACTTTCTTCATGTCTTAAGTAATCTACTTAAAACAAGTTCTATAAATTTTATTAATAGATGTCATAATCTATGGTACTGATGAATTGCATAAGTATTTGATTCCTTATGTCCACTGAATTAACATTATATTTATTTTATTTTTTCCACATGAAATAATGACATTCTTGAGGATAAAACATGCCTGTTTTTCATTTTGGTTGCCAAAATTGAATTATTAGACATTTGGAACATTTAAATCTGAATTTTTAAATTTCACTAGGACTTGAATTGTGTTACTTACATATTTAATATTAAAATAAAAAGCATCATTAAATAGAAAGCAAAATTATGTTATCACACATTACCCCCTGAATTGACTTAATGATAAAAAATAATTAGATTAATATAACAAGATATACATTCTCAAACTAACTATGAGTTATGGAAACAGAAAACTTCTTTTGTGTTTTGTGTTTGTTGTTGTTTAAAGTTTGTGATAATTCTGTCTTTTTTACCTTATGCCTGGTATATTCATTGTATGTCTTCAGGAAGTTGAGGGGTGGGCACAGAGCTTTAGGGAAAAGAGTGAAAAATTGCAACAGTGGAGTTCATTGAACATTGATGAAAGTGAACTATTTAACACATGGGTAGGGACAGGAGGGTGGGATTGGGAACAAGTGTGGGTACTGAAGACATTTCACAAAAGGAAATGTATTCATAATCTGACACTTGTTATTGTAATCCATCTATAAATCTCCTTAATAAGAACAACAGAGTAAATTTCTGTTAAAAAGGTAAACAAAATGTTGTTTCTTAGAATCCTAGAAGTTTGTTTTGTTCACTGGTTTAAGCTGGTTGAGTCTATCTCTGAAAATAGCGACATTGACATTCATTGGGCGAATTTTTGAGCAACTGGTAGATAAAAGTCAATTATGATTGTATGTTTTTGAGACTGATTAATTTATTTCTTTAATCTAATTTGTATTATTTCTGTCTACTGATTTTTGGTTTTGTTTTTCCTGTTTTGTCAAATACTTAGTGGTGCACCATTAGTGCTGATTTAAGATTTATCTAATTTGTTGATGTACATACTCAAAGCTATAAATATTCCTCTGAGTATTGTCTGTGCTGCTGCTGTGTCCCAGAGGAAGTAGTATTTTGTGTGTTCACTTCCACTGAATTCCATAAACGCTGGAACTTCCCTGCATATCTCTTCAGTGACTCACTGATGATTTAGCAATGTGTTATTCAGTCTCTGTGAGTTTCAGAATGTTATGTGATGCCTTTTGATGTCTAGATCTAATTTGGTCCCATCATGGTCTGACAGGATACAAAGAGTAATTTCATTTTTATTTTTGAATTTTGAAAGATTTCCCTTGTGATCTAAGATATGATCTACTTTGGAAAACATTCCATGGATTGCTGAGTGGAATATATATTGTGACAATAGTAGGTAAAATACTCTGTAGATATCTGTTAGGTATAGCTTGACAATACAGTTATTTAGCTCTAAAGATTTTTGCTAAGTTTTTACCTTGATGGCCTGTCCAGAGGTAAGAATGTTTTGTTCAAGCAACCAACAATTTATTTGGATGTATGCATGTTTTTAGGGTAATTAGTATTTCTCTGATTAATTTGAGAGCTCTAGGATTCAGGATACTGATATTTAGAATTGTTATAAACCTCTGATGGAGAGTTTTCTTCGTCAGTATTTAATGTCCTTCTTTGTCTCTTTTTACTTTCACACAACTTTTACTTTAAAGCCAATTTTGTCTAATATTAGTGTAGCTCC
Organism: Dipodomys spectabilis; assembly: GCF_019054845.1. Taxonomy (NCBI): domain Eukaryota; kingdom Metazoa; phylum Chordata; class Mammalia; order Rodentia; family Heteromyidae; genus Dipodomys; species Dipodomys spectabilis. The sequence continues at coordinate 2,124,794 of NW_024870945.1, forward strand.
TCTAGTCTGATTATGAGGTCCATTTGTAATTTGTAAAGATGTTGTACAGAGGGGTTACCATTACATAAGTGAGTTAATGAGCACATTTCTTTTTGAACAGTGTCACCTCTTCACTCATGTTCTCACAGTTTTTCCCTTTCACCCTTCCTCTCGCGTAAGTTGTATAGTTCATTAACAATGTAGTGTCTATTGAGTAGCACTGCTGTATTTAAGCATTCGTGCCACCATTTCTCTTTTCCCTCTTGCCCTATCCAAACGTACATATAAGACCAAAGGTGCAGAAATTTTAAAAAAAAAAAACGGCATCAGAACACTGAAGGAAAAAGCAAAATAATAAACAAACACTCATAATCATTTCTTGGTGATCATTTTAATGAACATTATTTTATATGACAATATTCGTACAGCTATTGATCCTTTGTGAACCTTTCCAAATGGCATCCTCCTTTGATATAACTGTATAAATGTTTAGAATCCCATAAAATTTGTTATGTCCAAGTGTAATGTTTTCTCTTTTACCATCCAACTGTGTTTACATGTACAATTAGAGGCACATTCTACTACAACAAATGAGGGAAATTAGGCAACCTATATTTATTTGAGTCTGTCTTTCTTCACTTAATATAAGTTTGCTCCAAGTCTTTCCATTTCCTTATGAATGGTGTAATATCATTCTTTATGGACCAATGGAATCGCATCATACTGAAGAGTTTCTACATGGCAATGGAAAAAGTTAGCAGGATATATAGAAAGAGAACAGAATGGAAGAAGATTTTTACTAGCTAAGCAGTAGACAAGTGTTTTCATAACTAACCCATATTTAGAGGTCAAAACGTTAAAACCAACAAAAATAACCCCTCAAATAAACAAGAACCCAATTAACATATGGGATAAAGACTTAAAGATAACTTCTTAGAAGAAGAAGTAAGAATGACAAATAGATGCATCTCTCTCCTTAAAAGAAATGCAAATCCAAACAACACTGAGATTCATCTCACCCCTCTTACAATGTCATTATGAAAAACCGAACAATCACAAATACTGATAGGGATGTGGCCCAAAGGAAACTGTTGGTGGGAATGTAATCTTGTTCAATCACTTTGGAAAACACTATGGAAATTGCTCACAGAACTGAATAGAGAGCTACCTACCTATTATCCAACAATTCCACTTATGGTCGTTTATCCAATAGAGCAGAAACAAGGCCACACTGAAGCTACCAGCATAATTAAGTTCATTATTGCATTATTTTCTGTAGCCAAAATATGGAATCAGCCCAGATGCCTCTCATTTTAAAAAGAGATCAAGAATTATATATGTATATATAAGTTATATTTATACATCTATATCTAATTTTATTGATCCCAATTTACAAGTATATATGTACGTATATAAATGTATGTATACAAACATATATACATATATGTATACAAACATATAAATACATACATAATGGAATTCTGTTCATCCATCAGTAATAATAATATTGCACCATTCTTAAGGAAAAATGAAACACTTAGAAATAATATTAAGTGAAATAAAGCAGACCCAGAGAAACTTAGTTTGCATGACTTTCCTTACTTTTGGTAGATAGGAGTGTCTATAAATGTAAAAGTAAACACACTGGATGGTATGCAAGGAAGTAACTGAAGTGTCAGGGTCCATGGAGAGTGAAAATACTATAATTCTCTTAAAAGGCTAAGTCAAAGCCCAACAAAATAAATACCAGTAAATGTGTAGTGCAAGAAAGGACAGTGGGGGGCAATGTGTGAGGGGTAGGAAATTGAAGGGGAAAAGGATAGAATACAGGCAAGAATCCATTGTATACTTCCCAGAATTGAAATATACAAAGCAAGGGGTAGTGTGAAATGGGGTTCAAGATGTTGAAGTGGTAACACAAATCCAGGTGCATTGTACACATAAACTGCTTAGTTAAATGGCAAAAAATTCCATAACATAATATTGAGATACATCAGGATTGGGGTTGATTGGTAGGGGAGGATGAGAGTGTTGAAAGAGGTGACATTGATCAAGATGCACTGTATCCACACACTGTTTCAGTGAATGGCAACTCCTTTGTACAACTAAAGATAATAAAAATATTCAAAAAATTAATTATGATAGTTAATAGAATGTTGCACCTCAATTCCTATTTAAAAATATATTTAAACCGGAGACTTGGAGAATAAAATTCAAATAATAAAACCTTATGAATCATTTTTATCAGAATTTGTGAAATTTAAATCAAAACTTTGCTTTTTGTCAGCCATTGGACTGTTAAAATATTTTAAAGTAAGGGGCTTAAAAACATCAGGAGTATATTATCCATATTGTAGAAGCTTAAACATTGATTTTAAAAATGGTTATTCAAAGCAATTCATTTTCTTCTGGGGGGGTCTACTTTCTGATTCATTATAATCTATTTGCTGGACGTTCACATGGCAGAGTAATTATATTGGGCTTCTTTCGTCAGGATCATTATTGCAGGGTCATCTCAAAGGTTGATTCTAATGTCACCAGACAAGAGAATAGAATTTTAACATGTGTATCTAGAAGGAGTTACATCACCCAAAACACTTTTCTACTTTTGCTTTAACTCAGTGTGGTGTACATTTGGATATTATTTCATAGAACATAATAAATTAAGGACAAGATTATATCATGTAAATTATGTGAATGATTCTTCTTACAATGGGAATAATTATAGTGATGGCAAAGTGAAGTATGATTGTTTAGTGGCTCTTGAATCACATCATAGGTAACCATGTTAACATGGTACAGCCTTTCTAAGGCTCTTCTGATGTATTTGAACAAACTCCAATGAGTTAATTGCTTTCAGAAATATTCGTTTGTGCCAACAAATTCAGATCTCCTTTCATTTTAATTACTGTCCGCTATTAGGACTCCCACAAACACCAAAATCAGAATATGCTAATTTCTCTGATAAAATATATAATAAAAATGTTACAATTAATATAACATAAAGACTAATATTAATAGCATTATAATTACTAGTATTCACATTATATAATATATTGACATCCCTTGGTTACCTAAATAAATGTAAATTGTTTGCAAATAATTATTTGATGATGTATGGAAAATGAGAAAAAGATTTGCATACATATTTTCTACAGATGCAAACAGATTCACCTGGTTATTTCTGAACCTTCATTTGTTGGTTTCATTCATTTATGGGGAACATGTAGAGAAATGAAAATTGCAAACTTGCATTTACTAAAGTGTTAATTACAAGTTTATGTTGGGCTAAATAGCACATTTTATGAATTAAATTGTTTTTGTCCCTTCCTTCCTCCCTCCCTTCTTTCGTTTCTTCGTTCCTTCATTCCTTATTTCCTTCCTTTTTTCCTTCCTTCCTTCTTTTCTTTCCTTCCTTCCCCCTTCCCTCCATCCCTACACCTCTCTCTCTTTCTCTCTTCCTTCCTTTTCTTTCCTTCTTTCTTTCCTTCATTTTCTTCCTTTCTTCCTTTTTTTCTTTTACTCAGACTATTTCTTATGGCTATAGAAAAAATAGCAACTGTTATGCTCCAAGGTGTTATGAGTAATTATAAATATACTATATTGATATTAATCTTAATAACCTAAGTTATATCTTAAGACAAATTGTAATAAAAACAACTTCACAAAATTTCAGGATATGTAACAAATATTACTTTCCATAATATTGTTTATTTCTTCAAACTAAAATAAGAATTTATACATAATATTTTGTTTGTGTTGTTCTTGTGATTTGAACTCCAGACCTATCCCTTGATTTTTTTCCTAGCAAGGACATTGCTCTAACATTTGAGCCGCAACTCAACTTCTGGCTTTGTGTGTGTTTGCGTGTGTTGTGATGTGTGTTTGATTAATTGAGGTGCGACTCACAAACTCTTGCCAAGTCTGGCTTTTTAAATTTATTTTTATTTTTTATTGTGAAAATACCGTGCAGAGGGGTTATAATTACATGGGCAAGGTAATTAGTACATTTCTTATGAAGCATTGTTGCCTCCTCCTTTGTTTCCCCTTCCCAACCCTTCACATCTACCCCCCCTCCGCCCCTCACCCGGCCAAAGTTGTGAAGCTCTTTTTTCAACATAACGACTTTTACACCTCATACTTGCAGTGGGTCCACCTCTATCCTTATTTAAACCATTTGTTTTTTCCCTTCTCCTCCACAAATTATACCAACATCAAATACAATGAAAGCAGAGGGGAAGGGGCATGTCTGAGACAAGCAGCAAAGGTCAGATAAGTTGATTTTAGGTGAAATGGACCCCAAAATAAATATTCAAATGTTTTTTTTCTTGTAATTGTTTCTAACATATTTATAAGATGATTTCTTTGTTGTCAAGGCTGGCTTTGAACCCCAGCTTCCTGAGTAGTGAGGATTACAAGCTTGAGATACCCATATTCAGCAATGATATAATATATGTAAGAATAAAATACATTTCTTGTTATTTGAATTCTAGAGGCTGAATTTAACAAATTAACATTTAGATATTTATTTAGTTATTGAATCTGAACCTGCAGTGTGAAAAAAAGTTTTCATTTTTATGAAAAAATATACACTCAAAAGTTTAAATGACAGAATCTTTGCACAAATTGAAATACTATAATATTCAAAAGCGATGAAGGGACCGTTAATCAAATTTCTCATGTAAGCTATAAGCAATAGGCTGTGTCAGGGTGAATGAAGTAATTTTTCATTAAATTATATTATCTACTCTGGTCACATGATTTTCTCTTCTTTTAAACCTAAACTTTTTTGACATAAAATATAGATTTATACATTTTTGAGTATATAAAAGTCTAATTACTGGTCATTTATTTCTGATGTTTGAGTACCGAGACTTTTCAGAGAAACTGATTTTTAGAAATTGAATCAATCAATAAATGAATCAATTATTCTTATAGATTTGAAAATACCTTATTTTTGAATGATAGGAAATTCATATTATTCCTACTCTATAGAATAATTAAGAAAGAAATGTTTGTGATAGTATTTATTTTTCCTTCAACTAGAAAGCAAGAACCTAACTATAGATGACAAAAACTTGAATAGAAATGTCATAAAATTATGAAAAATTAAAGTCATTATGAGTTAGATGAAATAGTCATTTTTGAAGGTCACAAGATGAAATCTCTGAAGCTTCCTTATCTGTTAAATAAAATGTATTTGCACTCAAAATATTTCTCCAGCAATGGTATAACCAAACCACCTCCATGCCAAATAGCTTCTCTGATTAATTCAAGTAAATATTTAGGAACAGAAGTTATCACAATGTATAGAAATATCTACCCACCACTCTAGAAATTAAACCTGAAAACATAAATGATTGAGATTAATAATTAGCTTTCACTAAGTTGCGATAAAGAGGTGAATCCTTTCATGTGTGCATAGTTGTAGAGATTTGGTCACTGAGAACTTGTGATCAAAGGTTTTAAGTTCAAAGTCCTTTTCTCTTCTTCCTTCTTTTTCTTCTTTGTCTCCTTCTCCTTCTTCTTTTCCTTCTCCCTCTCTCTCTTCCCTCCTCCTCCTTCTCCCTCTCCCACTCCTATGCCTCTTCTTCTTTACTTCCTGGCTTCCATGAATACACATATTCCAACACATATTCTTGACATCGGGTACTGTGCCACCCAAGTCAATGAGGATAAGAAATATAAAATCAGAAGTCAAGTTTAGTCTTTCCCCCTTTTAAGTTAATTTTATAAAGCATTTTTTCATATTAATAGGAGACTGTCACAGCATGCTCTCATTTATTATAGGGGATAAGATTTACTGGAAAAAAGCTAACCTAATGAAATGATTGATTAAATTAATATTATATTAGGACAAATCTACTTTAAAATATCAGATATAGTTCAATACCTGGCAAAAAATCACCGTTATGGTTTCATATAAAAGACAACAGAATACAATCTGTTCCTCAAGGAAATTGACCTATAATTGGCAGTATTGTCAATTTCATAAATGATGTAATAAGACTATAGAACAAATTTCAACTCAAACTGCATGATATAACATTTACTTTGTCCCGTGTATACTATCTTTGTCTGGTTCCCAAAATGACTTGTATTTTATCATATTTTTAGATAATTTTAGGTACTTGTGTGGGACTTGCTGTTTGACAAAGCAGTATATTAACAGTGTATAGAGAGTTTCTTTTTTCTTTTTCCTCTCCTGAGGTTTGAACTCTGGATCTAGGGGCTGTCCCTGAGCTCCTTTGGATGAATTCTAGAACTCTATCACTTGAGGCACAGCAGCACTTTCTGGTTTTTCTGAGATTTAATTGGAGATAAGAATATGACAAACTTTCTTGCCTTGTCTGGCTTCAAACGTCAATTTTCTGCCTCCGGATTATCAAGGAATACAATCATGAGCCGCTAGTGCACAGCTTAATAAAATGAACCTTTTTTTGCCTAGTCCTGGGGATTGAATTCATGCCTTGGCAATGTCCTTGAGCTTCTTTTCCTCATGCTAGTACTCTATGACATGTGTCATAGTGCCAATTCCTGCTTTTTTCTTTATGTAGTACTGAGAAATCAAACCCAGGGCTTCACACATGCAAGGCAAGCATCTACCACTTAGCCACATTCCATGGGCAATACAATGCACCTTGATGATCATTATCCCTCATCCTTCTCAATCCTGTTTCATAGCTCAATTTACATGAATTTGTAGAATATTCACTGGCTCTTAATGTTATTTATAGTCACTCAGAGGATATATCACAGATCATATTTTCTTGAAAGTCTTATTCATTAACATACTAAAGTTGTGCATTATAGAATTCTGTGATTTTAAATTCTAAATTATCACTCAGATTCACCCACTACTATTATAAAAATTTTCCTAAGGTTAATGCAAATGCAATCTGTAATTCTTCGATAAAGTACAATGATTCCTAGAATGTTAAATTGTTGGAGTAAGAACATCACCTTCAGATCAGGAATATTTTATCATTACTACCCTCTCAAAATACTCAAATATTTATTAATAGTCATTTCCTGTCATCATTTCCACCTACTCTCCCCTTAAGCAGCTATTATTTCATATTCTACCTCTACAGATGTGTCAATTTTAAAAACCTCATATAATTAGAAAATGTAGTCTATTTTATCCATTTCTCCCATGTAATATCACTGTTTCCAAAGTAAGTCCATGTACATTTTTCTCATGGATAGAGCATATTGTTTTGTATGCATGCATATATTGGAATAACATCCTCAATGGGCATTTCAATATTTTATTATGTGTTATTATGAAGGGTTTTGCAATGTATAATCTTGTACATGTGTCTCATTGGACATATGTTGAAATCTATTTTGTATATAAAATTATAATTCAAAATGCTGGATCATAGAGACAATTCTATGTGTAATGTCTTAAAGATTTCCAGTATGCTTAAGAAACTGACTATATCATTTTAAGTGCCAAGAACCAATGTATAAGGATTGCAATTTCTACATAATGGTTGTGCAGGGCTAACTTATTGTTTCTATTTTCACTAATCTCTATATGTATGCAATGTCTAGGTATGTTATGATCTTTCCATATGTTCCTTGACTGCTTTCATATTACTATAGATATATATATTTGGATTTTTGGATAACTTATTCAGGATGATTAAAGTATTTCATTGGCATTTATATGCTATTAATATATTTCTGATTCAAGTCTATTTAAATAAATGTATATGTGTACACACTACATGTGCAAATGCATATATTCATTCTTATATGTGTATATATTCTTATATATGTGTACATATATAAAAATATAATATGTGTACATACATGTAAATATACATATACATATATTATTATTTTCATTTGACTGTAAGTTATTGTTTTACTTTATTTGCCAAACATGCTCTTTATTGATTTTAATTTATTTTACGTTTAAAATGTTGTAAAGAGGAGCCAGGCGCAGGTGGTTCACACCTGTAATCTTAGGAAGTCAGGAGCCTGAGATCTGAGTATCATAGTTCAAAGCCATCGTGTGCAGGAAAAGTCCATGAAATTCTTATCTCCAATAAACCACCAGAATGCCTGAGGTGGTACTATGGCTCAAGTGGTAGAGCTCTAGCCTTGAGTTGAAGAGCTGAGGGACAGAGCCCGGGCCCAAAGTTCAAGGCCCAGAACCACCACCAAAACCAGCAACAAGAAAAAGAATACTGACTCAAAAAGCAATAGTATTAAGCAGTCTTAAAGATAGGATCAAGTCTATTTTTGAATTATCTTAGATACCAACAATCTTCGAGTCAAATGAGCCATGAGCCCTCAGAATGTTGACTGAATTTCTTAGTTTATTTACACAATCATTATAAGTATGCATTTTTTCATCTATCTTTATTTTCATTTCACCACAGAATGTGTATTTTTATATCCTTTATGTCATACTTGAATACCAAAGCCTATGGAAGATAGTTATTTATTGATGTATATTAATTATATGAAGATATCTTATTGAAATATCTTACACTCTCACATATGGATGAAGGGCCTGATTAACCTGTTTCGGGCTTTCTCCATTCCCATTGCTGCCACGCCTACTCTGGTGGAATCTGCTTAGCATAGGACACCTGCTTTCAGATCTGAGAATGGGGCTTCAAAGAGGCCTACCTCTTGGAAAGGCTGGCAAGCCCCTGGGAAAGATGTGTTCCTGTTTTTCTTTTCTTCGCTGTATAGGAGTGCCTATTAATCTTTTACTGTTCCTGCTTCTTGTTCTACTTACTCATGCTCAACGTTCCCTTATTCAGGGCCCTTTCTTGGAAGTGTTGACGACTCCAACATCTGATGAGTGTCCTGAGAATATGACTAACTTGCCAGAGTTAAGTGCTACCCTAAAAGTCCCTCTTATGGAGGCCATGGAACAAGTCATAAGTAAATATAAAAGTATTGGGAGTTTCATGACGTAACTTCAGCAGAAGGAATTGTTTGTAAGAGATTTACAAGAAGCTGTAGCACGGCTAGAGGAGAAAGAGTGTATGGTTATTGGAGATTTCCCTTTAATCCTGAAGAATTACAATAGACTCATATAGATATCCTGTAGATAAGAAAAATGTAGAGGGATATTTAGACCAAAAGCTAAATAAGATTCCTAAAGGTTGGTAGATGGAAGGTGGCAATGGCTTATCAGAGGAAAATGGTGGGATACTCCATTACCTAGAGGACCCCAAAGACTTCCCCCAGATCCATAGCCTTTTACAGGTGTGTATGATAAGGAGGGCAACCATTGGGAAAACTACTTATGAAAAAGAACTTCTTATTACTCTCTTCCATTTACTGAGAGACTTGCTAGATCTAGGTCTCCTTGGTGCTTACTATCAAAGAAGGAACAAGAAAGATCTTATGAGAGAGTTAAGGCCTCTATGGAGAAGAGTAATCGATTGTGAAAGGGTTACAGAGAAGACACTATGAGTTTGAATTTGATATATGGCCAGATTTAACTAAGTATACTGAATATCATGATTTTTGGCCACAAATTGGGGACCCTTGAAAGAATGGCAAAGAAGCACAATTGCTTAGAAAAGATTTGAAACGCATAAAGTACAAAACTAAACAAAAGTAACAACAATGTACTAGAGTTCATGCCTTTTTGTCCAGCACCTTGCCCATATGCTCTGGTTAATGGTTAATAGGTGATAAATATCTAAACCAATTGTATTTCTTAAAAATAGAGGTAAAGCCGAAAACAAGCGCCTATCATCCTAGCTTGTCATCCAAAAAACCAGATCAGGCGACCAGCTGGTGACCACCCAAAACGAAGCCTTGCACCAAGATTGTGTAACCTTTTGCCCTTTCTCATGGAGACTTTTTCTATAAAAGTTTGTTATCTTCTGCAATAATCACACTCAGCATTCACTCTTCTTGTGTGTGAGTTGTCTGTTTGCCATCTCCCCACCTGTTCTATTTACCTCCACTAGGTGTCCTCCCTCGTCCCTACAGAGCGGGTCCGAAGCATATTGTCCTTTATATTTCAACTGTTTTCTGTGAATTTCTTTGTGCTACCTTCACACATTGTCAAAATGTATTAAAGTGCTATTTACTCACCATCATTGAAAATTATACAATGTTGAATATAAAAGCAAAAATCTAAATAAATGGAGTCATAATTTTTGTTGATTGGAGGATACAATTGAGAAAAGATATAAATTGTCTCTTCCCCTTTTTTTGTCATTCATGGGGGTTGAAATCTCTAGTCCTAGTGCTGTCCTTCTGTTCTTCAGTTCAAAGTGAATGCTCTACTCATTGAGCAACTGTGCCACTTTCGGTTTTCGGGTGATTAATTAGATATAAGTGTCTTAGGGACATTCCCATTCAAGCTAGATTTTAACCACACTCCTCAGATCTCAGCCTCTATGCAGCTAGGATTACAAGCATGAGCCAACAGCGCTCGGATTCACAGTTTTATTTATGTTTATGACAATTTCTAAAAACACCTGACTAGCACTCTTTGAGTCATTGACAAAGAAAAATAAACTGGAATATATTTCTCTGTAAAATATTAAAGTTATTAGTGTAAAATTGTTATATTTGTAGAGGAAAGATTATACACCTCAATGGGTCTGTAGGGTACCAGATTAGATCCACATAAATATTATCAAGGAATATTTAATAAGGGGTAAATCCAAACATTTGTGGAATGACGTTCTGCTTAATAAGAGGTGATAGTATAGGCAGTATTTGGGAAAATTAAAAAGTGAACATTGACTTAAACATAGCAATTTATTCAAATGTTAACTTCAAGCAGGATTAAAACGTGGCATATAAAACAAAAAAGAGATGTAAATGTAAAGCAAAGGAAGATGTTTTGACAATTTTGAGATGAAGCAGTCAAATTTGGCACTAAAACTATACGAAAGGAAAATGAAAGAGTTGAACTCAATAAAAATGTAAAACAATTTAGTCTATGAAAGCTCATATATAAGTGGTGAATAGAAGTTTGGAGCAGGTGGCTCATGTATCTCATCCTAGCTACTTGGGAGGCTGTGATTTGAGTATTGCTGTTTGAAGGCAGCCCACAAAATAAACTCCCTGATAATCTTATCTCTGATTAATCAGCAAAAAAGCCAGAAGTGAGGCATGACTGAAATGGTAAATTGTTAAAAAATTGCAACAAATCTCAGGGACCCTGAGTTCAAGCCCCGGGGACCAAACAAGTTGGAATCAACTTGATATAATGTAACTGTTATAAATTTTAACCAGTAAATCAATTAATATTCCACATTCCCACAAAAATATAATTGGTAACAAAAGGCATAATTGTTTTCTTAAAACAAGTAATGGAGTCATGAATTTCTTTCACTTTACAATTCATGTTTTATGTAACTTTAATTAGCAGACTTCCAGGACTAAAACTAAATATATTAATTGTATACTACAAGAAGCAAAGTGATTATAGTTAAGAATAGATATTTCATCCTAGCCAGAAGATGTTTTTGAGCATTCTCACTAAAAAGAAATGTTACATGTAGAAATTAATGGATATGATGTAGCTTTATCATTACACAACATATAAATGAATGCGGTTATCAATCAATATCTCATAGCTATGTAAAAAATAATTGTGTAGCTAGGAGCCAGTGGCTCATGCTTATAACCCTAGCTACTAAGAAGGCTGAGAGCTGAGACTCATGGTTCTAAGCCAGCCTAGGCAGGAAAGTCCATGAGACTCTTATTTCCAATGAGCCACCAGAAAACTGGCAATGGCTCAAGTGGTAGAGCACTAGTCTTGAGCTGAAGAACTGAGTGACGGTGTTCAGGCCCAGATTTCAAGCCCCACGACCAACAAAAATTAAAAAATAAACAGTTAGAAATAAACAAATATTTTGACATAAATGTTAAAAACTATACTCTAAAAATTTTTAAATCCTTACTTGGTATACTAGTTTATATAAATATAGAGAATTGCTTTCTGGATTAATTATCATTGAATCAATTTTGTAAATCACACATTTGTCACTCAATTCGTTTTTGTATATTTCTATACTTATATACCTTAAGTATAATTAAGTGATACATGAAAGCCAATACTGTTTTAGGAATCTTCCTTGGCTATATTTAACCCTCCTACCCTAAAATCAATATGCCCTCCAACATAGTCAGACCTTTCATCTCATTGGAGCAGAAAAGTATAAGCCATAATCATTGTTGGAACAAGTAACGTTTCACTTAGTTTAAGAACCAAATTATTCAAATCACCTTAACAATGCCAGTAATAGCAAAATGTCTTCTGAGCTTTTCAGTCTTTAAGAAGATGAAAATCTTTAATTATACATCTATTTTTTTTCTACCTAACATCCTATATCTTAGAAGATATTTTTGGGTAACTTTCTGTTCCTGATTAGAAGACCGGAACAAAGGCAATAATGAAAACAGCCAAGGAAAACACTTGAAAACTATTAAAAAAGCAATCACAGACACTCCTGTTTTCATCAATTTCGATGAGAATGTACGTTAAAGTATCACTTTTTGTTGCATTTAAAGAGCAATAATTAAACTTTAATTAGCAGTGAAGAAGGGAACAGAAAACTTTGTTTGAAGACAGCTTGACTTTGAACAATTCAACACAAGTATAATGGAATTATCTTTTTTTCTATGCAGTTGTCAAAATAATAGAGAACAACACCCAAAGGCAGGAAAACACCTAGCCAAAGCAGTAAACTTTTGTCTATAAAATAATTTTGAGGGTCTGACTCTTTTCAAGTCAGGCTTGCAAAGAGGAAAGTGTATTTGCTTTGGTGTGAACAATAAAAAATATAAAAATCCTCTATTAATGTTTATCATATTTTGACTAGGACTTCTTGTGTTGGAGAAGAGAATGATATGAAAAAGTTCAAGATTATTGGACTATTCCCCAATATCATTCTTATTTATCAGTTATAGCTATGGAAGTAGCCTTGATTACTCTTAATATCATTCTTCTTTACATTTAGAAGCATTGTTTGTTTCTGGGTTATAAGCAGCAAACACTTGAGTATTAATAATGGGTTATTTCCTAAGAGTAGAAAGATGCTGTGTAAACAAACCTAAAATATCAAAGACTTAGAATAGTGGAAACTATTTTCTAGCTATATCACACTCTGTAGATGTAGATTTTGTTTCCCATTGTTTCAGGGGAACCATTTTTGTTATCTTCTTCTTCACCGTCTAGTGATCCTATACCATCCTGGGATGGCTGGACATTTACTGGATTCTCTAATTGCTGTTGGAAAGTTAGGAAGGATAGACAAGTGAGTTTTGAATCTGTTTTATATTATTTTTATTACTTTAGAAACTGTAACTCAAAATGACATATATTATCTCTATAATATTAGGAGACATTTCATTTCCACATTCTTTCCCTAGCCTTCTACATAATTTTGGTATTTAGTGATCTCCAAATGAGAAAATAAAGATAGGAAACTTCTTATTTAAATATTATTTAGAATTTCAAGACTTCTCTATGTAAGGCCCGTAAGTATTATGCACATCATACATGTGTACATAGACAGTGGCAACATTTTCTTATTCTCAAAAACTAGGAAATGTTGTGTCCCTGTAGTTGCTTCAGGAAAAGGTTGTAGTTGAATTAGTTTACTAAGCTAAATCTGCTGTAAAATATTTCTACACGTTAGTTGGCTTGAATAATCTGTATTTATCATTTTTCAGTTCTAAACGACAGAAATTTAAAAGAAGTCTCACTAGATTAAAATCGAGCCACCTACAGAGCTAAAATATTTTTCAAATAATTTTAGTGGACAAAGCATTTACTTGCTGTTCTTCTTTCCAGAAATTCAGAATCTGGGTTGTTGTTGTTTTATTTTCTAATGTAGCATCTTTACATGTCTCTGATGGTTCTAACCTCATCATGTCTTTTCGAACTACACCTGGGACTTTAAAGTACCCATTTGAATATATTTCCCCCATCTGATAATTCTTCATATTTGTGTTCCTTGGATTATGAAAGGTGATTATTTTACAAACTAATATACATATAATGCAAATGTACATTTGAGAGATTAGTTATTTGGGGAAGACAGATATTATGGAAAGGTATTTTGATATGTAAAATGAATGTGTAGCATTCTTTCTACTATAAACTGTTACCCTTTCATTAATTTTGAACAATATATTTCTTCAATGAAATATAATTAAACAAAAAAAATTAGTCCTGGAAAGCAATTAATCCTGATTAAAACATTGTCATGTACTAGAAATCCTAAATGCCAGAGAGCAACACCTGAAGTAGTTGTGGCACTATCACTTTTTGTATATTCTGCTTACAGTCTTCTCGTTTGAAGAGAAGACTGTTGTTATTATTTTGGAATTATGGTTAATATTTATTTGACTGCTATTTTTAAAGAATGCATTACCCAATACTGGTTCTCTTTTTCTAACTTTTTTGGATCTATTCTATTTCTGAAAGAAACACAGCCATTTGCATTACATTGACTGCTTATTGAAGTTGAATCAGCATGGAGAGGAAAAGAAGAAAAAAAATATATCTCTGTGGGTATGTCAAAGTAAAAATGTATCTACTAGCTATTTATCTTAAAATCATCTATTTTTCATTATGTTTACATTCTGATAAAGTTTAGCCTCTCAACTCACACAATGTTAATGAAGTCTTATTTCATGCCTCCCCAAAGCAAACAACAAATTACTATTTATTTTTAAATTATTTTTAATTTTTTAATTATAATTTGTTTTAGAAACTATATTTTTATAAAGTTAGCCAAGGCAAATGTTTCACTAGCTGTTTAGAGTCATGTTCAGAGTATATGGTGAAATCCAGAAAGGGAAAAATAATCATGTTTTTATTCTTCCTTGAGCCACTCTGATTTACTTCATCTATTTCTGAAAGAAGAAAATTCTGGTTTTGAAGCCTTTTGCTTCATATCCACAATGTGTCATTCTTCCTTTATTAAAAGGAGAATTTGGAGAAAATATGAAAATCCACACTAGAAAAAGGAGAAGAGGAAAAGAGAAAGAGAAATCTAGATATTATTTTCTTCCTCATCTCAATCACAAGGTCTGGATAATGATTGTGGATATTAGATACTGTGCTCTAGAGTGATTAAACACATCTATAGAAATAGATAATCCCACAAGTTATCACATGGAGAATGCTTATTTATTAAAAATTGTAATATCATCCAATAAGAAATGTTATCAATTTGTTTAGTTCTTGTTTAGGATTTGTCAAATTCTAGTGTACTATAGTCAACTATCATAAAAGTATAAAAGAATGGTAAGAAACTAGCATCTTAATATCATATTCTAATATTAGCTTAGTTCTGCCTGTGTTATATGTATGAGGTTGTATTTGAGTTTTGCCTCAATTTCACATGCTATACTCTTCCAACATATAAGTTGAAAGAAGACTCCCTCTGGAAATATGCTACTTTGATAGCTAAGGGGAAAAAAGACACAGATAATGAGATAGATATCTTCCCCTAGAAATAGCCTTTCACCACTTCTGGTTCACTTCTGTAAGCTGAAGTAAGTCACATGACCAACCTTGACATTGCAGAGTAGAGGTAAATCTCACCTACAGGAAGCTGATTCAGGACATAGAGTCATATGCCAAGATATGTAACACTTGAGATAAACAGGAAAAAAAAAGAGAACCATAATACAATCAATCATACTTGCCATCACATGTGTCTGCAGGAAGGATGCTATTACGTTCCTTATTTTCTGAAACTACTGAGATCTTCAAATCATGTCTTTTATGTTTGGATGTTACAGAAATTAGAGAACATTTTGATACTGAGACAGCATAAAATCTCAAAGAAAGTTGGAGTAATCATTTCAATACTACCTTTTGTTCTCCAAGAAAAGACACCTTTTTATAGACAATAATTTATAATTTCTTACCTAGTATCTTATTTTTCCAGAAATGGATTTTGTTAATATATGTGACTATCCACCAGAATAAATGTCTTCATTTATCTGCATCTTGTGCAAACAGCAAGTCAATTAGATGTAAGTGGGAGTTCATCAGTAGCACTTTTTAAAAATGCAAAAAATGTGGACAGAGAGCCAATATACATATTTTTCCACCATCACGTACTACATCCTCCTTCTTCCTTCCTAGGAAACACACCCAATCAATATAAAGGCGTAGATAATTGGTTCTTCACAAGGAAAGTGGAAGCAGAATGTTATGGATGTCGGGGATGACAGTTAATAGTGTTTTACATAATAATATCACATACAACAGCCCTAAGAGTCCTGCAGGTCTTGACATTATTTCCTTAGTGATGTGATAGGAATGTCAGCCTTACTGGACTTAGTATTGTTTTCCACTTCCTTTTCTACCACCTGGCCTAAATTGTAATACATATTAACGGAATGAAAAAGCAATGCCATCTTAAGAAATTTCCATTGCAACAAGACATTATGTCAAAAAAAAGAACTTTACAACTTTGGCAGTATGAGGGGATTGGTGGGCAGGGATGGTAAGGGGAAACAAAGGAGGAGGCAAAAATGTTTGATAAGAAATGTAGCCATTACCTTGCTCATGTAATTATAACCCCTCTGTATTGTATTTTAACACAAAAAATTATTAATATAAAAAAAGAAAGTCATTTAGGGCTCTGGGAATGTAGTTTCATGGAACCGTTATTGCTTAGCATACATGAAACCCTGGGTTCAATTACTCAGTACCACATAAAGAGAAAAAGAAACACTGGAAGTGGTGTTTTGCCTCAGGTGGTAGAGTTCTAGCCTTGATCAAAAACAAAAACAAAAACAAAAAAAGAAGCTCAGGAACAGTTCCCTGGCCCTGAGTTCAAGCCCTAGTACTGGCAGAAGAGTCATTTAACTACGAAAAGCAAAATAAAGAACCCATGCTTGGAATATATAATTGCTCCTTCCAAATGATACCTATCAATAGTCCTTAATTCATGTACTTTACCTATATTAGAATACTGTGCTGAACAAAAAAAAACGTTGTGTTAATAGGTCATGGCAATTAATACCAGGACTGTGCTTAGATATCAGTGAAGATTAATCCTGGAAATTCAACGATTCCAGGCTCGTGAGTGGCCACTGCAATTCACAATCAGAAGGGTAGTATAAGTGAGATTTGAAAATCTTTTTGGTAAGCTAAGGCACCAAAAAGGCAGAGGTTAATTAATAGTTTTGACAGAAGGAATAACTCCAGATGGAAGGAATAAACGATAATAATAACTAAGTTATACCATAAACTGTTGTAGAGAACCATTTTAGGTTATTGAAGAACAAGTTATCAACTAGGCTTATTCCTCATTGCCTTTAGCATTCTAACAACTTAGACTAGTTCGTAATCTCTGTGTATATCCTTCTATGCTGCTCTTTCATACCTGATCTCCTTTGCTTTCTACAAATCTGTCTTTCTCTATTTCTCTATGAACAATTTCTGATACTAAGTCTACATACGCAGACAACAGAGGATGCTAAGGTAAGAGTCCCATAGCTCATGAGTCATTAATGTAAGAACATGGAAAAGGAGGACATATTTATTGCTACCTCCATTTTATTGAAAGCTGCAATGTCACACAATTTGATTCAAATTTCCATTCTTTGTTAACATAGTGTCATTAGTGCACATAAATGCAAATACTAGCTGGGTGCTGGTGACTCACACTTGTAACACAATAGTAATCTTCCCAAGCAGAGAACATAATTCCAAAATAATTCAGTGAACCTACGTTTGCTGAGTTAAATTATGGTTTCTTTGCTGAACATATTCTCTTCTTTTAAAAAATTGTTGAATACTAGATTTATAATAAACTTCATCTAACATGTCTTGGTTCAAAAGAGAAGTCCATACAGTTGATGTCTCTTGGATTTATTACAATCTAAAAGCCAACAGGCAGGAGAGTCTGTCAAACTCTTATCTGTAATTAAATACCAAAAAAGCAAGAAGTGGAGTTGTTGCTCAAGCAGTGGAGTACTAGCTATGGTGGCAGGAGGACAGGAAAGACAACTGTTTAGGGACAGGGTCCAGACTGAGTTCAAGCCCCAGAAGCAGCACAATCTAAACAAACAAGCACGGAAAAAAACCCACATCTTTCTTTGGGACCATCCTTAAAGCACTGGTTTGAAAAGAGGCTCCTTTTGCTAATCATACTCACGGATCCTGCTTTTTGGAATCCTTATTGCTATGGTGAACTCAGGACCAGATTAAAGAAATGGATAACTGACTCCTGCAACAAGACAATCCTGTCAGGAGTGAAATATCTAGGCATAAGGTACATTTAAACCTACATATCCTTGCTTCTTTGCAGTAGAACACTTTTAAAACAACGTTATTTCCATTTTTATCTATTTTGGCCTTCAAATGGCATATTGTTTCCTTTTGTAATACTCTCAATTAGAAATTTAAGGACAAGTTTTATGTGAGTAAAGAACACACTCGAAAAAGTCAGGGACAGTTTCCTTCCAGCTTTCAATTCTTTTCTTGTACAGTAAAACGAGAGCACAAATTAAGTTGAACTTGTCATTTCTCTATGTTCAATTCCTCTCTTGGAATCAGTTTCCACTTCCAGTAACAGTTCCTTCCAATTACTTCAAGTAACAATCTATGGTGCTGCTCCAGGTAAAATGAACGTTTTGTGGCTTCATTGAAATAGCACAAGTAAATCGTTGTACATGAGGTAACATGTGTTTCAGAAACAACTTAGTAATGAGAAAATACGGAATTTAAATCGTTTATAAAACATTATACATGTACATATGGCCATATAAAATGGTGTTAAGTGAAATGGACTCCAGAATAGGACACAACTTGATTTTTCTTTATTGTCACCTAACAGGTACTATGTGATATTTTTGTTTCTCTTCTATTTTCTACCTCCACGGTATAACCCCTGTTTTTACTGTATCTGATGTCGGTTATCTGCATCTTGCATATACCTTTTTCTAATGTGGGGAAGGGAAGGGAAATAACAAAATGCTGAAACAAGGATACAGTATGAACAATTGTAACAATGAGTTCTACAAGACACTATGTAGAAAATGAACTCTACAACTTGAGGAGGGCAGTGGGGATTTGGGGCGACGAGGAGGGAAAGGAAGGCAGGGGAAAAACAAAAGAAGAGGTAACAATGCTTGATAGATTATGTCCTAATTAGCTTACATATATAACTCTAACCCCTCTGTACAACATTTTTACAATAAAAAAACATGAAAAATCCATTACCTTGGAGTACATTAAGTTCAAATTTCCTAAATGCTCTATAAATTAAGACCAATTTTAAGTGAGAAGAAGGATCTCAGAAATATTTGTGTATGTGTTGTGCATTATTTTACAAGTGTACATAAGTTAACAGTAGGAGAAACAATATGAATAATAGGAGAAAAAGAAGTTCTGTGTTTAAGTATGGTTGTTCAATACAGTATAGAAGACTCTGCAAATAAGACAAATTTGAAACAATAAAGCCAAGGCCAGTATGTAAATCTACGGGAGTGATATAGAGAAAGCATTACTACTAAGTGGAACATGAAGGATGAGGCCACTCTGTTTCTTCTATTAGCACTAAATGATGGCAACTAATCATACAAATTTGTAAAAAGTAGAATGGAAGAACAATTCTAGTTTCAAAGCAAGTCAGATATAAGAGCATGGAGTTAACTGGAAAAAAGCCATGTTGAGAGACAAGGAATTATATTAGCAATGAACTGTTTGCTAAGTTCATATATCTTTTTATTTCTTTTCTTTTCTTTTCTTTTTTCTTTGGTATTTGTGCGGCTTGAAGTCTGGGCCTGGGCACTCTTCCTCTACTCTTCAGCTCAAGGCTAGCAGTCTACCACTTGATCCACAGTGCCACTTCCAGTTTTCTGGTTGTTAATTGGAGAAAAGTGCTTCAGAAACTTTCCTACTTGTGCTGGATTTGAACTGCAATCCTCAGATCTCAGCCACCTGAGTAGCTAGGATTATAGACGTGAGCCACTGTCACCAGGCTTAAGATCACATTTCTAACAGTGTGCACTCAATATATGTAATGTGTATGTTCATCTATCTTTTTATGAAATCTTAAGTTAAAAATCTGGGTTAGACTTTACATTCACAAAACTGTTTCAATTTTAAAAGTTGATACTCCTGGAAAGATAAAACCTAAGAATGTAAAGGATTCTGGGAAGTTCAGTTTGCATTCAGCCTGGGGGGAAAAATGTATTTGCGACAATACCTATAATTAACCAGCCTAAACCTGCATTGTAAGAATGGCTGAAGTGATGGAATATTAGGTATAAGCAAGACTGCTGAATAAGAGCTTGAGGTTTTGGCATATATACATGCAAGCATGCACATACGCAGAGGCACTTAGATGTGTAAACACACATATGAAACAACTCTCAGAATGTGTAGAAAAAGTTGGAAAATAATAGAACATCTGTCCTGAGTAAGAATAGAACAATGATAATTTTTAATATTAGAAAATCCTCAAGTGAACTTTCCTAAAAAGAGCTTGAGAATATTACAAAGGTAAGGACCGGAGACATTAAGAAAGTCAAGTAATCATTAATAAAGGGATCATATCCATGGAGGAATGAATCAGAGAACCCTGCAGGTACATCTAAAAATGTTCATATCCTGTGTCAAATGTTAGAACGTCTTTGAAAATTGTACATAAACAGTCAGAGCTGTCAGTCTAGTGTATAAGATCATTAGAGAAGTTCAGAATTGCTAGTCTGTTTCTAGATTAAATAAACCAACAAACTATGGCAGGGCAATGTGATACAAGCCTGGAATTCTAGCACTCAGACTAAGATAGGAGATTAGAGAGTGGAATTATATAGCGATACCTTCCCTGGACCAGGTAGTATAATTTTGTCTCAATAAAACAAGCCAAACAACAAGAAAGCAATACACAGTTGGAAGTTTGGGCTAATTTTTTCACTATGTTTTGATAAGTCAAGTTTCCTATTGAAATGCAACTCATATAGAATCCTCACTTGTGTTTTACATGCTCTCTTCATTACAGAACATTGCTAGATGCAAAATAGCTCATGATTCCCAATCAAAAATTTGAAAAAGTAAGCATCATTCTGTTGAATTCCAAAGAAATGATGAAGAATTACAAAAGCTTAAGCCTGGAGAAATAGCAAAGTTCATCTAATGTAGGACTTTGGAGACTTGCCTAAATTAGAATTTAGATTTGGAATGAATGTTCTTTGTTTATAATTTCATATTCTCTAGGATACTACAAAATTGTTTTCAAGTAGAAGATTTAATTTAGAAATTCACAAATGATTCTGGCATTCTATTTGCCTAGAATATTCTTTCCAATGAGGTATAATTAGAAATTCGTTAATAGATTATTGCAACAGTTCATGTATAACATGATAATCTGAATAATCTAGACAAAGTTGTCAACAAATGGATGCTATTAATTTATAAATTTAGAAAAAGAGCAATTTTTGAGACTTTGGTGTAATATGGTATGAAGAGAGTAATTGTATGACATCTTTTTTCTTCTACCTATACATAACACAAGAAGAAATTTCCTTACGTACCTCTTAATTACTCATACAATGAGGGAAAAAAAGCTAGGTTTAATGTTTGTTTTTATTTTGTTTTTTGTTGTTTAGTTTATGCTAGGGCTTGACCTCTGCGTCTGGGTACTGTCCCTGAGCCTGTTTTTGCTCAAGGCTAGTGCTCTACCACTTGAACCTCAGTGCCACTTTTGTCTGGCTATTCCTTATGAGTTTATTGGAAATAAGAATCTAAGGAACCTTGCTACCTGGGTGGGTTTGAACCATAATCTTCAGATCTTAATATTCAGATATTCAGATCTCCTGAATATCTATGATTAGATAAAAATATATAATAAAAGTAATATAAAATAATAATATAAATACTATTTGCAAGTGTTGTGATCTCAAGAATACCACTGGAGGGAAAATGATCCAGAAAACTTTAGTGTAGTGTTCTTCACACAATTGGGAGGGCATCACAGCAAAAGTGTAGTATTTTTTTTCACAATACTGATAAGCTAGTCATGATGAGAATTCAGGCAATTTTTAGGTGCACCTTACAAGTTGCAAGCTGTTGGGCTAGGATGACTTTACAGCATAAAACTTGGGATTGATTGTCATAGAAATAATAGATTACTCTGATGAACAAATGTTTACTCTTTAGGAATTAATTATTATTGATAGGTCATAGTTTTATCTTCTACCAGAATGTGGCTATTTTTTCTATTGACTTTTAAGTATGTAACATCACATTCGAAATTTCATCTATTGCAGAATTAATTAAATTGCAAACAGATACTGTTTTAAATGTCTCTGGTATGACATGATCAGAATTTGAAAACTATTAGTTAGTAGTCATCTTAATCTTGATGAATACACATATTCTGTCGACTGAACAATTATTCAGTTTTAAAAGTTAGGAGTTTCCATAGAATTAAACTATATTCTGTTTAAGTATTATATAATGGTTTTTCAACATAAAAGCACATATATTGTGAAGATATTGTATAGTTTGATAACATTCAAGTTGATGACCCTCTGATAAAGACAGTGGGAATAGAATGGTATTTACTATATCAATACAATGAAATTATATTTTATGTAAGTTATTTTTTTATTTAATTTTATTGTCAAGGTGATATATAGAAGGGGTTGCCGTAATTATAAGATGGTGAATATATAACATGTCGAACTTTTTACACACTACCTCACTTTTCTCACAGTTTTCCTTCACCCCAATACCCTTCACAAGTTGTAATGTAAATTTCCATAATTTTGTCTTGTGAGCATTGCTATTACATTGGTTTGTTCTTTGTACTTTGTCACAACATGTTGTTCCTCTTCCCTTCCCTAATTAAGATAAGAAAAAAGAATCACAGAGTACATTAGAAACAACAACCACAAAGAACACCTTTGTTTCCATATGTAGGAGATCATTTTGCTCATCATCATCTTACTCATCTGCTAGGACTATCCTAGATATTTCCTACTTGTTACAAATTAGGGAAACCATGGAATCTCTTTGTTTGTGTCTTGATTATTTTACTTAGTAAGATTTTTCCATTTCCGTATGAATTGGAAGCATAGAATTGCACAGTGGATATATATATATATATATATATATATATATATATATATATATATATATATCTCATTTTGTCAATTCGTTCATCTACTGAGAGGCATATTGATTTAAAACATGACAGATGCCACCTCCCCAGATATTATAAAATCATGGTTTTTATGAAGATAGGATTCATGTTGGTACAGGTGTTGGGATATCTGGATGAGTCTAATGTATATCTTGCACTGAATTAGGCAGGAAGATTTCCAATATCGTATGGGTTAAAATGGTAGTGACAAAATATTCCCTTGAGAAAGATATAGGAGGCTGCCAGAAGTATGAATTAGTTCAGATAATTTTGAAGGATTTAGAAATGCAAGCTCGAGTATGTCTCTTTAAATAAAAATTATGTAATTGGAAGGGCAAAAGATGGGAGGGGGAAGAAAATGACTGACAGCAGATCATTGTCCCAAGTTAGAGTATAAAATGCCATAATGTACAACTTCCCAGTTAAAAAGAGAGTAATATACTATGTCCCACTTAATTTAGGTACATGCAAAATATTTACTTGGGTTTTTCCTACTTTAACCCTCCAAAATTAGTGAAGTCTTATAGGAAAAATTATGTTATTTCCATTACTTCAACCTGAACACTAACTGTGATGAGCCCTCTCTTTCTCACTTTGCACTTGGAAAATAGTCCCTAAGTTGATGATGACGTGGCTGATTAGAGTCAGAGTTAGGGACTTCTACTTGTACAATTATCCCAGAAGAGTTTAAAGCAGTTTTTCCCCAAGATATACAACTACTTTTTCTTAAGCTGAAATTATACTTCAGCATTTCCTTGGCACATTCTACTTTGTACCTCTCGCTTTTTTGCACATTCGTTTTGAGTTCATAGTTGCTCTATTTCCATTTCGTCTATATAAACTGCTAAGAACATTGTTCAACTACCACTTCTTGTTTGCACAAGACCAGTCTATGTATGAAAGTACTTTGTCCCTAATAAGCAATAGGGTAGTTCTCACTCTTTAAGGAGAAAAGTTCCAATTTGTAAACCTATGCCCACATTAGAGGATGTAGAATTTAAAGCATTTTGAGACAAACTGATATTAGAATTGAAAGTCTCCTTAGGTCAATTTCCTTGGAACTCATTAGTTTTCCCATGAGAAATATAAATAGACACAAAATCTAGAGCTAATTAGTAAGTATCCGAATTAACACTAGATCCTAGATGTTGTGTTAGTACAAGTCACCATTGTATTATTGTTACATCAGAATTCTTCCCTACTTGCCAATGGGTATGAGAAAATGAAAGAAAGGCATTAAAGCAAAATGTCTTATCTTTTTAGGCATTCAGTCATACTGCTGAGGGTAAAGTCTGAACTCGTCCATTCAATAAAAGATTGAAGTTTATAAAAGCATTCTCTACATATAAGAATTTGTGGCAGGTTGATTGACAGGGTTATTTCACCATGGAGATATCCCTAACAAGAATTAGAGTTAAATAGAGTATATGGCAGTTGTGATATGTCAATGGCTAGTGAGGCATTTTCTATTCTAAAGAAGAATCAATTCGAGGAGTCTTCAGTTGCCACGCCTACTCCGGTGGAGTCTGCTTAGCATGGGAAACCTGCTTTCAGACCTGAGAATGGGGCTTCACAGAGACCTATCTCTGAGAACGGGACTTCACTGAAGTCTACCTCAGAGAATGGGGCTTCACAGAGACCTATCTCTGAGAATGGGACTTCACCGAAGTCTACCTCAGAAGATGGGGCTTCAAAGAGGCCGACCTCCTGGAATGGCTGGCAAGCCCCTGGGAAAGATGTGTTTCTGTTCTTGTTTTTCTTTTCTTCACTGTATAGGAGTGCCTATTAATCTTTTACTCTTCCTGGTGCTCATTGTACTTACTCATGCTCAACGTTCCCTTATTCAAGGCTCTTTCTTAAGAGTGTTGACGACTCCAACATCTGATGAGTGTCTTAAAAATATGACTAACTCACCAGAGTTAAATGCTACCCTGAAACCCCCTCTTATGGAGGCTAATAGACAAGTCATAAGTAAATATAAAAGTATTGGGGTTTCATGATGCCATTTCAGCAGAAGGAATTGTTTGTAAGAGATTTACAAGAAGCTTTAGGCACGGCTAGAACAGGAAGAATGTATGGCAATTGCTGGGATAACTTCTTAGGAGAAAGAACTTCCTGTTACTCTCTTTCATTTACTAAGAGACCTGCTAGATCTAGGCCTCTGTGGTGCTTACTATTAAAGAAGGAACAGGAAAGATCTCATGGGATAGTTAAGGCCTCTATAGAAAAAAGTAATGGTTAATTGATGATAAACATCGAAACCCATTGTATTTCTTAAAAATAGATATAAGCTGGAAACAAGTACCTATCAGGCGATCAGCTGGTGACCATCCAAGAATGAAGATTTTGTAACCTTTTGCCCTTTCTCATGGAAACTTTGCTATAAAAGTTTGTTATCCTCTGCATTAAATCGCACTCAGCATCCACTCCTCTTGTGTGTGAGTTGTCTGTTTGCCATCTCCCCACCTATTCCAGTTCCTCCACTAGGTGTCCTCCGTTGTCCCGACAGAGCCGGTCCGCGGCATTCAGTCACATCAGTAATGATGTATGCTCAACCTAATACTTAGTGTTACTTGCCCTACATTTATAATGAATAGGCTGATAAGACATCCAAACATATCTAAAGATATTTCAATAAAATCCCAAACTGATGTGGATAGATGGGCCACACATTGGAACTGTAGGACAAATTATGCTTCTCTGTGTGTAGTTCAATGTATAAACTCCTGAATAAACAAAGTCTTCAAAAATATTCACACAATACGTATAAGTAAAGTTCATGACAGTTATATATGTATAATTCTTCTAAGGTCAGGATAAAAGCATTGGTTCCCAACATTTAAAATCAACAGGATCTGTTGAATTTATGGATCCATAATAATATGTCTTCATATTCCTATCCCAAAATTTTATCAATATGACTTTGACCAAAACAATGTTCTTATTGAACTTGTCTATGTCCTCTTACTTTTCAAATCCAAATAGCATATTTCTTT
Organism: Dipodomys spectabilis; assembly: GCF_019054845.1. Lineage (NCBI taxonomy): Eukaryota > Metazoa > Chordata > Mammalia > Rodentia > Heteromyidae > Dipodomys > Dipodomys spectabilis. The sequence continues at coordinate 2,150,898 of NW_024870945.1, forward strand.
CAATATCTTCTTGCAAATTCCTTCCTTTACTTCTGTAAATTTGTGTTTATTAGTTTTTTATTTCCTTATTTATCTCTTTCTTCCAATCTTGTCTACAGTGGTGCCCACATTCTGACACACTTGTGTCAGAATTTCCTTTTCCTTTTCCCTTCAATAGTATCCCCAATTTTATTATTCTTTTTCATATTCATGGTCATGGATATTTTGATGATGTCTAAACAGACCCATCTTTGCATCTAAACTTTAGAACTATCAGATTTTTTCCCCTAAATCTATCATTTCCACCTGTGGTCCTTATAACTAAGAGTAGCACTAACACAGTTGCCAGCCAAACGTGTGGAAGCACATTAGATTTTTAGATTTCTTCTTACCCTTCTACTCCTTCCCATTAGATAAGTTGATCAAGATTTTCTCTTTCTGTAACACAAATGATTTCTATTTTTTGGGTGGGTCGGGTGGTGGGGCCTGAACTCTGGGCCTGGGCGCTTTCCCTCAGTTCTTCATCTCAAGACTAGCACTCTACCACTTGAGCCACATCACTACTTCCGGCTTTTTTTTCTCTGCTTATGTGGTGCTGAGAAATCGAACCCAGGGCCTCATGCATGCAAGGCAAGCGCTCTACCACTGAGCCACCTTCCCAGCCCCTACTCAAATGATTTCTATATACTCCTTTTTATGCACCTGACACCATCCTGTTTCATTTAATCAACACTGTCACCTAGTCCTAAAACAACCATTTCCAAATTATGCTTTTTCCCCATAGTCTTTTCATATTGGTCCTCTCCATCACCAAATTACTCTCTTTGTAAGCACAGAGAGTGAAGAACACAGATACAAATTCTAGTATCATTTACTCACTACATTGACTGTTGGCCTTACATTTCTCATCTATAAATGGATGTAATATACCAGAAATAATGAACAATATATGTGTTGATTTCTAGAGCAAGAAAAAAGAAAAGTGAAGAGTCCTTACATTTTCCAGCTTACCTTACAAATAAGGAAAGAGTTAAATTCAGTTTGTTGGTATAAAGTCACAAATTGTTTCCTGCAGAAATAAAAATAAATTTCACCTCCTGTCTCTAAGGTCTATTTCCTTTTAAGGTAACTACAGATATGTAAGTAGTACTGTGTAAAGAGTGTCATGTTTTTTCAGATGTATTGAAAACATACCCGTAATATATCATTGGAAACATTGATTATTGAATAGTATCTATATGAGAATATTTTTGAACTAATCACACTAAGCTGAAAACTACATCTTAGCCCATCAAAATGTGGAAATAATTAAGTTTGTTTATAAGAAATTAATACCACCAAGAAAAGTGTGTATACATTAGAGAGACTTGCAGGAATAACATTAGGGTTTTTATTGTCTCTACCTGTTTATGTGATAGTATTTCTTAATATTTAAACTCTCCTCTTGTTATTCTTATTGTATGTAATCCAACGCTATTTAATACTATATATTCAATGTGGGAAATACAGCTTCAAAATGTGTAAAGTTTGTTTTTCCTTTTCAATCACAATATTGTCATTATCAGGGTATACTGTGGTCATCATTATCCTCATCAAAATTATTAGCATCATAAGTGATAACTATTGAAACTCTGATATGTATCTGTGATTTTCCGATTAGTTGTCTTTTGATTAATAATTTTAATGTTACCACTGTGCATGCATCCATATTAAAATTTTGAACAAAGAAACAAAATATAACTAAACCATAACAGGTAGCTTGACTATGTGCTTATAACAAATTATAGAATAGATTTTTGAAGTTTTCCAATTTCCTAAGCAGTATGAATTAACTTCCTCTCTCTCCACCACTACACACAAATATTTAAAAGTTTGAACAGAATTATTTCAAGTAATATACTATAAATATTACTACAATATTATGTGTATATCTAAAATTCCCTTAAACGTAATAAACGCTATATTCCATTCAAATATTACTTATTTTATTCTAGGAAACTTTTGGAAAAATACACTGTATATCTTTGAAATAAAAAAGTAAAAAAATAGTAGCATAAAAAGTTTTAGAGGGAGTCTGTCTTCAGAAATATATTTGTATATATATATATAGATAGATAGATAGATAGATATACATATATATATTATGTGTAGAAAGACATACATTTTTAGAGATTATTTGTCATCAGAAATATGTACATATATCTAAATGTATGTGTAGAACGATGCATATTATAGAGAAACAAAAATCTTGAAGCATAATTAAAATTAAAAAATACATTAAACCAAGTGCCAGTGACTCACACCTATAATTCGAGCTATTCTGGGAAATGAGGTCTTAGAATTGTGTTCGAATCTAGCCCAGACAGAAAAGTACTTGTTAGATCCTTATCTCCAATTAACCACTAAAAACAGGAATTAGCTCTATGCCTCAAGATGTAGAGTGCTGGCTTTGAGCACAAAATGGCTTAGGGACAATGCCTAACCTTGCAATCAACATCAAGAACAACAACAAAATATATCACATTAATTTCACAGAAGCATGTTTTACCTGCTGTGAGCATTTTTTAGAAACACGAACACATGCCCATGAAAAATGTTAGGTAAAAAAGTATAGAATATTTATGTCTAGGTTAAAGACATGACTATTTAGATTATTTAAGATATTTAGGTAATGACTCGAAATTAAAAATAATGATAATATATTGGGATTGGTCTTTTATTCTATTTTATGATAGTAATAAAATGATATTTGTAATTATTCTGTAAAATTACTCTTGCTTGGTATTTTAATCATAATAAATGATAAAATTTTAAATGATTTCCATAGGAAAGGATAATTTTAATGGTATTAATTATTTTGTAATTTCAAACAATTAGGAAAATTATTCCAAGGCTGGTTTGCTCTAAGACTATATTTGCTTTCTTATTCTAATTTTCATATATTCGTAGAAATTAAAATTCCAAAAATTCAATGGATGTTGGCATTCAGGATCATCGTCATAGATACTACTACTAATAATAAGTGGAATTGTTTTATTTCATTTGTTTTTGTCACAAATAAACCAAGATGATTATTTCATTTCACTTTATTGGCTCTTATCCTGAGAATACTTTTTTCTAGCAAAGTAGAGAAAAGCAAATGTATTGAGCAAGTAACATATGGCTATCATAAAATGCAGATGCACAGATTTGTGTTTTCTATCATTTGCTAAAAGTTTCTTCCAGAAAAGGTTATCAATTACATACAAGTGATGTATAATTCCTAGATATTCCAGTTATCACATACATTTTTTGATTGGGTTATCTCTGCATAAACTCAAAAAACAGACAAAAAAACTCAAAAAAAAAAACCAGAAATCACATCTTTTTTTAGAAGCTGTAGTTTACAAAGAATTTTTAGCCAACACCAAAAACATCTTTTTAAGTATTTTGGATTTTGTGTGAATAATTTTTAACTAGAGTTTTATTTTTTTGCTGATATGAAATTCGCATGCATTATATTATCTCCTTTCATTGTATACATTTTACTGCTTTGGAAGTGAATTGTACAATCATAGCTTTTCCAAGCCTAATTTTTACAAATAGAAATGCTATAAATTTTAGAACAGATATTAAAATAGATATAAAATTGAGTTACCGGAATTTGTCCTGCATACATCTTCTATAGGGTGTCTTTTCAAAATTTGTTTTGGGGAATTATTTCCAGGTTCTCACTCATACTGTTGAAGTGCACTGTCAATGAACTACATACCTGATCCATACAATTTTTTTACATACATAGAATTGTAATGGCTAGAACATATACAATTCTCTTTGACCTTTTGAAGACTTGAAAATGTGCTTGCTAAAATGACTGCAGTATTACACAAACCATTCTACTATGCGGAGCATATCAATTTCTCCACAAACGCGTTACTATATTTTGTGTCATCTTTTTACATTATGGTCATACTAGTGAGTTTTCTTTTTCTTTTTTCTTAGATACTAAATAGGAGCTTAATTCATATGCACCTCCTATTGACTATTAATTTACATATGTTCTTTATAGGAATATCCTGTTCAGGAAAAATTTATACAGAATGAGAAGATATAAAAGTACTTAAGATTCAGGATCATTGTAGCATTAACATTGTAGCATTAACAATTATGTGCCCTCTATCTGTTGGATATGTTCTCACTACTTTCATGGAATTAAGAAAGGTTATCCCTTGATATTAGTTTATTCTTGCTTTTCTTTAACCACTAGTGCTTTCGTGTCAAATTTTTGGAAACCTTTACTGATCCATTGTCATGAATTTTTACATTTATGTATTGTAGGCTTTTACAAATAACATTTAGTTTGATAATCATTTTTTTATTTTAAATTTTTGTATAAGTTTTGAGGTAGTAGTCTAAGTTCATTCTTTAAAACTAGAGAGGCAGTAGTACCAATACACCCATTTAAGATTCTATTTTTATTTCATTAAATTATGGCAACCTTTTCAAAATCTATTGACAATAAAACTAAGAATTTATTTTTGATAAATCTGTTACATTCTTCTATGTGTCAGTTCTTTCACTAATAAACATGGTAATAAGATTCAAATCGAGTATGAGTGCTCAAGCTACACCATTTTACAAGATTGTTCTGACTGACCTGTCTTCCTTGAATTTATATACAAGTTTATTGAGCAGGTGGACCAACATTCTACAGATATCTAGATGTTTGATAGTCACTTATATTTTGCAACTTGTGAAAACACAAGACCCAAGATATTATATAGGGAAAAATGTCTTTAGAAAATGCTTAAAACAACTAAAATTAATTTAGCAATGAGTTAAGATTTAGTTAACACTATAGCATAATAAAGTTGAATGATAACGACTTGAGCTGTACTACAGAGGAGAGTGAGAGGGGATAGAATGAGGGTCCACCTACAAGCTGTATGTCATTGTTATTGTTTTTCAAAAACAGAAAGACTTCAGAGAAGAGAAGGAGGAAAATAATCAGTGTCCTTAATCAAGTTTCTTTTTAATCCACCTAATAGTGTGGACTGAGAGTCAGAGAAGATGGGAAAAATAAAATAGAAAGTAAAGCATTGTATAGACCTCTTACAATGTAAATAAACTGTAATAGGAATATGATAATTAATTTCCAAAGAAATAAAGGAAACAATAGGTAAACTCTAAAGGCAAACAGAATGAAGAGAGAAAAGAAGCAAAGTAAAGCCTTTATCAATAACAAACACAAGAATTTGGAAGTGAAAAAGCAGTGGAAATATTCTAAATACCAATAAAATAACAATAAAAATTGCTAACTTGGATAGAAAATGGATCACATTTTATCATATATAATTTTGAAAAACATACTAGGAATGAAAATTTAAAAGTCATAATTTAAAACACTATTTACATTATAACTACACAGTATAGTTCAGTGGTGAAATCTTGACATAGCATATGTGAAATAATGGTGTGATCTCCCAAGCATTACAAAGTACACACAAAGCATACCCACACAAAAACCACAAAAACATACACACACACATACACACACAACACATACACACATTTGGAATATTTATATTATAATATTAAATATTCGAAATTATCACAAATAATAAAAATATGTTAATATATGTAATCATAATATTGCTCATACTATTTAAACGTTTACTAGAAATCAAATAGTCACAGTATACTTGGATTCTTATAGATTAAGTAAATTGAAAATTAAGAAAAAGAAGACATGAGAACCTTTGCAAATAAGTTTTAAATAATAAACATGTTGAAACATGTATCCTTTAATTTTGACAAACGATTACTGTTACTGGTGTTTTAACCTCAAGATTTAGAATATGATAACCAGGTGCTCTATATCTCACTATGGGTGGCTATATCTCTAATCATTTCACTCTGGATATTTTTATGATAAGGTCTCATAGTTTCTCAGGCTCTCCCGAATTACAAACCCTATTCGCAGTTCCTACCATAGGTAGAAAATTGAAGCCACAAATCACCATGCCCAGCTCAAACTTTTCTTTAATTCAAGTACAAATATTTCCAAAAAAGTGACCAGGAAATGAAGGCTTTCTGAATATAGTATGTGCTTCTTGAAAATAAAGTAATTATTTGTTACCTGGAAAAATATGTTTAGAACTATAAGAAAATCAATTTATTTAAATTCACTAACCATATAAAAATTAAGAAAATAATTTGAAATATTCACATGTTAAATATTTTAAAAGCAACATATATGTGTCTGAATAATTTACATGTGTAAAAATCATGCAAAATTAAATTAACCTACACCTCTGAAAAAAGAATTATCCTAAAGAAACAAGAAAATGAGTAATTAAGAACAAAATTTGAAATATAGAAAATAAAATGAAGTGTGCTCTTTAGTTGACTTAAGTAACTGTAATCCCTTTTTACATCAATTTTATAATAAAAAATGCGTGAACAAAGAAAGCAAAAGTACATTTGATCAATAGCAACAACAAAAGCATCAGTAATTTTTTCAGTGTACAAAAAAATCGATGGAGGGGAAAACAATGTTCCTTCCAAAGGAAATGTACTCATTACATTATTTATGTAACTGTAACCCCTCTGTACATTACCTTTACAATAAAATTATACTGAAATTAAAATAAAACAAATATTATAGCAATTAAGAATTCTTAGAAGCCATTAGTTAAAAACTTTATAAAAAACTGCCCCAAGTACCCAAGGAATATACTTTGATGATACCATTTAAATACTTAAACTTCAGCAGAAAAGCAAAATGTTTAAAAACTGTTTAGAAGAGTTTGAAATTTGGTATTGATTTTCCTCCAGCACTGTTCTTTCTGTTAAGGATCGTTTTTGCTATTCCGGGTCTTTTATTGTTCTATGTGAATTTTTGGATTGCTTTTTCTATTTCCTTGAAGAATAAGGTTGGAATATTGATAAGTATCACAGTCAATTTGTAGATAGCGTTGGGAAGTATTGCCATTTTCACGATGTTGATCTTTCCAATCTAGGAACATGGGAGTTTTTGCCACTTTCTAAATCTGTTTTGATTTTCTTTTCCAGGTATTTAAAGTTTTCATCATAGAGGTCCTTCTCGCCTTTGGTTAAGTTAATTCTTAGGTATTTTTATTTATGGGGCTATTACGAATGGAGATGCTTTCCTAATTTCAGACACAATTTTCTCAATGTTGGCATACAGAAAAGCCATTGATTTTTGATGGTTAATTTCATACCCTGCTACTTTGCCCAAGTTTTGAGTCACCTTGAGTAACTTGGGAGTGGAGTCTTTAAATACAAGATCATGTCATCTGCAAAGAGGGAGAGTTTTACTTTTTCTTTCCCTATTTGAATCCCCTTTATGTTTGCATCTTGTCTTATTGCTGTAGATAGGCATTCTAATACTAGATTGAAGAGCAATAGAGAGAGTGGGCATCCTTGTCTCGTTCCTGAGTTTATCGGAAATAGCTTTAGTTTTTCACCATTGAGTATAATGCTTTCTGTAGTTTCTTTCCATCTACTGGATTGGGGTTTATCTTGATGCTCTTTTTCAAGGAGTGTCAGATCTCATTAAATTGTTGGTTTCAGATCTCTCCAATTTTTTGATATAGGAACTCAGATCTATGAAGTTGCCTCTGAATCATGCCTTTGCTGTGTCCCAGAGGGGCAGATAATCTCTGTGACAATTTTTGTTGAATATCATGAACATTTGAACTTCGTTTCTCAGCTCTTCCATGACCCACTGAGGTTTCAAAAGTGTGTTTTTCAACCTCCATGTATTACTGGATTTTCTTTGGTGACTTTTTGTGTTGAGATCTAATTTTATTCCCTTTTGGTCTGAGAGAAGGCAAGATATAAATTCAATGTTTCTGAATTTTGACAAGTTTGTTTGTGACCTAAAATGTGGTGTATTTTGGAAAATGTTCCATGTGCTGCTGAGTAAAAAGTGTACTCTGATGCTGCTGGATGAATATTCGCTAGATGTCTGCTAATCAGTTGATGTATGCACTTGTTTAGATCGGCGGTTTCTATGTTGAGTTTTTGTCGAGTTGATCTATTTAGTGGGGATAGTGGTGTGTTAAAGTCCCCAACAATTAATTTCTTTGGATCTATGTGAGATTTAAAGTAGTATTTCTTGGATAAGTTTGGGTGCACTATTGTTTGGCAAATATTTAGAATTTTAATATGCTCCTGTAGGAGAGATCCCTTAATTAGTATAGTAACCTTCTTTATCTCTTCTCAATAATTTTAATTTGAAGTCTTTTTATCTGATATTAGGATTGCAACTCATGCCTGTTCATGGGGTCCGTTTGCTTGGTAGATTTTGTTCCAGCCTTTCACTTTCAAAATGTGTTTTTTTGGGGGGCAAGTTGTGATTCCTGAAGGTAGCAGATAGAACATTCTTGCATTTTAAAAAAACTAGACAGTCTATGTCGCTTAATTGGAGAGTTACATCCATTAATATTGAGAGATAGGACTGAAAGGTATTTGGGTGTTCCTGCCATTTTATCCACCTTCTTGGGAGCTACGCCTACTGGGTTCTTCCTATGGTACTTGGATTCGGTTTGCGTGTGGTTTCTTGGCCTTTATTGTGGTCTTGTTGGTTTTCTATGTGTAGGACATCTTTAAGTATCTTTTGTAGAGCTGATTTGGTGGAGATATATTGTTTGTTTTTCTTTACTATGGAAGATTTTTATTTTACCTTCAGTTATGAAGGAGAGTTTAGCTGGGTACACTATTCTTGGTTGATAGTTGTTTGTCTTTAGGGCATGGCATACATCATTCCAGGCTCTTCTTGCTTTAATTGTCTCTGTTGAGAAATCTGTGGTGATTCTAATTGGTTTTCCTTTATAGGTGACTGATCTTTTCTCCTTCACAGCTTTAAGGATCTTTTCCTTGGTCTGAATTGATCCTGTGTGGATTATAATGTGACTATGGGATGTCCTGTTCTTGTCTGGTCTATTTGGAATTCTAAAAGCTTCGTGTATCTGAATATGCCTATCTTCTTGCGTGTTGGGAAGTTCTCTGTTGGGATCCTCTTAAACAAATTTTCTAGACCATTAATTTCTGTCTCTATGTGCTCCTATACACCCATTTCCCTCAGATAAGGCCTTCTGATGGTGTCTTCCAAGTGTTGAATATATCTATCATATTTCTTGAATTTGTCTTTGATAGTTGTATGTTCTTTCTCTATAATGCCTAGGCTGTCTTCAATGCCGGAGATTCAATCTTCTGCATGGTCTAACCTACTGTCAAGACTTTCTACTTTATTTTTCATTTCTTTTCCTTCTAATTGGTCAGCTTTTATGGCTTCAAATTCTTTGTTGGAGCTTTGTTTTAGATCTTGTGTGAAATTCTTTACTTCCTTAATTTGGTGTTCAGTGTTTATTCCCAAAGCACTTAGTTGATGGGTTATGGTTTCCTTGGACTCCCATTCCTTCTATTGGGCTCCATTCAGCATTGCCTTTGTGGGCTCCCTGACTCCTTTCAGGTGTCTGTTTATTGATTCCATGAATGCCTCTATTGATCGTTGTCTATGTTCATCCTGCTCTTGCAATTCTTGTATTACTCTTTGATTAGATTTCTCATGTTCATGCAACTTTTGTAGTTCTCTTTGACTGATCTCAACCTGCTCACACAATACTTTCATTTCTCTTTGAGTCTTCCCATCTTGCTCACACAATTCCAGTATCAATTTTTGAGTAGATTCCTCAAGCCCATGAGCTTCCTGTTTTGATCTTTGGATTGCCTCCTCTCTCTCCCTATCACGCTCACACTGAGTCCTTTGCAGGGTTTCAATCTTTTCATTCACCATGTTTACAGGAGTGTTTGTAGAGCTTTTTGGGAACTCTCCTCTGGATTATTCATTATCTGTTCTGTCACCTGATTATCTTGAGTGGGCATTGAGATACCCGGACTTGCCATTTTCCTTGTGTTTTTCTTGCTTTTTCTTCCCATTTGGGATGAAAGTAATACCAGTTTTGTGCTAGAACACCATTTTAAGGCAAGCATCAACCAAAGTCCTGTAATTGCATAGTCAAAAGTCTGCAGATACAATCTAGTTCAAGAGATACAGTCTATTCAACATTAAACAACTATTTATTAATGGGCTAAGAATAGCAAAGAAGAATTTGACAAACCAGAAATTATTATGTTTAGGGAGAAAGGTGGGGAAAAATAGGTTTAGAGGGATGTGGAAAGGTAAAAGGAGAGTGAAATTTACCAAGTCCTAATCTCACAGAGGGAAATGGATTGGAAAGAATGATAGGAAAGAGAGAAAAGAAATTAAAAAAGAGACAAAAATATGAAAAGACAAATATTTAAATGTAAAAAATGAAACTCTTAAAAGTAATGAAAATTTAAAGAAGTAATATTGAGAGATAAACGGGGATAGGATGAGAGGAGGGGAGGGATAGAAAGGAGACCTGAAAAACTAAAAAATAAAAATACTTCCAATATTGTATAGGTGTAAATAAATAATACTGCTATTAAGGAATTTAATCCTAACAGGTTTTGAATTGAGTAATACATTTTTGGATTAAGTATGTACACAATGGGGGATAAAGTCTTATAATCAATGACAGGTATATATGAGGATGAGCAGAACAACAAATAATTCAAGCAGATCAGCACGGGAGTTTTTACCTTCTCCGTTTTCAACCTGGGCCTGTTCACCCCTCCTTAGGCAACCTGGTGTTCCCCCGCTCCCAGGAGGGCACCATATTGATGCCAAACTTAGTGTGCACACCCAATCGGCATAGCGCACTGCAGCCCAGAACTACTGGACTCAAGCGTTCCTCCGGGCTCAGCCTTCTGAGTAGCTGGGATTACAGGTGCGCACCACCACGCCCGGCAAATAATTCATGCAAAAACAACAAAAGATGACAAAGTAAAAAGAATGACAAAGAAGGAACATAAAGACCAAAACGTCAGTAGATACTTTTTTAAAAAAAACCACACACACACATTTTCACCTAAAATAACAGTTATAAGAGTAAGAAAAAAAGATTAAAGAAACAAAAGGAAAAATTAGGAACAACTCAACACATACATTCAAAAGAAACAAAACAACCGAAGAGAACAAAAATTAACTCAGTACTCAAGAACCTGCAGGAAATGCAAAGATTTTTTTAAAAAATAGCTATGATAAGCTTCTGAAAATCCTGACTACATGGGAGTCTACTGTTGTGAGGATAGTGGTTAAAGCTCAGACTGGTCAGAATGATCTGTTCACAATGCCGGGCACCTATTATTCTAAATTCCAGGAAGAATAATATGAAGTAGACTGAGCCCACGATCATACACAAGTAGGAAGCGAGATTCTTTCTGAAAGTTAATCAGGATAATTTAGGGTTGGGGGCATGCCCAAGTGGTAAGAACATCCATTTACGAGACATAAGACACTCAATTCAAATTCTAATATTATGGGTATTAAAGAAAAAAAGCTATGACTTTAAATAATGGGAATAATTGCAGGATTTGAATATTTGAGTGGAGAAAAATCCATGAGAGATAGTTTACCCATGTTGCAATGTTTTCTACTTAAGTGATAATATTATGTGGTACTCCAGACATAACAGAGTTACCTTGCAATTGAGCATGGATGTGCATTTGGATGAAGGAAATACTCTTCACAAGTGTAAATTAAATACTTTTTTGGGGTAGATTTTAGTTCTTGAACTAAGAGCCTGGGTGATATCTCTGAGTCTTTTCTCTCAAGGCTATCACTCTACTACTTTGAGCCACAGTTCCAATTCTGATTTTCTGTTGGTTGTTTGGAGATAAGAGGTTCATGGACTTTCCTGCCCAGGATAGCTTCAAACCATGATTGTCAGATCTCAGCCTCCTGATTAGCCAGGATTCCACGCCTGAGTAGTCCATGTTTCTAATAATTTAGTAAATTCTACAGTTACAGAAGTTATAATTTATCATTATAACCTTTATATGTGTGTATATTTATATCAATGCATACATATAGAAATATTTTAACATATTTTTGTATCTACAGTACATTTATGAAATCATCCTTCATTATAAGATAACATGGAAACAAGTATAATGAGGAGCAAAGAAAAGGGAATTGTCACGTTTCTTGTTGTTGAATGAAATATGAATTGTGATAATCAGTTTCAGAAAACAATTTAACAAAATGGGTAATGGCTTTAATTCCAATCCCTTTATTTGCCCATATTGTACATCCTCACACATGAGTGTCAAAGTCAAACCACATTTTTTTGCCTTTGTATTTAAATCACATGTTATAATTTAATGGATAGGTGTGAAGTAATCAAATAAAGATTAAAATAATAGTAAGTGAGGCTATGAGTTAGAGCTGAAAATTATTTTAAATATGATAATAGCTAATTAATTCCATATCTCTTACTTTTACTCTATTATCATATCCCTCATTCCATTAGGAAACTACATAGAAGGTTCTTACTAAATCATGTGTAAAATTATGAAAAAATGTATTAAAAGAATATGGGCACAACAGGGCTGTGAAAGTGGCTCAGTAGTAGAGCTCTTGCCTTGCATGCATTAGGCCCTGGGTTTGATTCCTCAGCACCACATAAGCAAAAAGAAGAAACTGGATGTGGCTCTGTGGTTCCAGTGGTAGATCATTAGCCTTGAGCAGAAAAGCTGAGGTACAGAGCCCAGGCCCAGAGTTCAGGCCCCTTGACTGGACAAAAAAAACAACAACAAAGAATATGGGCACAGTGTGGTTTTAGCTGATTGAGAACTGTAGGGGGTAGTGTGTTTTTGAGATCTTGAAAAACAATGTGATGGAGATGATGGAAGGGATGTGCTTATTCTGGAAAATTGGCTAGAGGATTGCTCCCAGAAAAATAGTGGTGAATTCTTCCAAAAGGTTACGGTAAAATCACTCTCACAATCATGTTCTCTACTGCACTATTAACCGTAGAGAACTTATGGAAACAGCCCAGAAACCCGTTAGCGGAGGGATGGTTGGAGAAAGTGTTGCACATATACACAATTGGATTGCACCCATCCATTATAAAGACTGTTACAGCAGTTGCAAAGAAATGGATAGATCTAAAATTATGTTAAATAAACGAGGTCAGAGCCAGACACACAAAGGACGCTTATTTGGAAGCCAGAATTTTATGCAAGTTAAACAACAATATTAATCAAAGCATGATATTTGCAGAGGAGTATTTGAAAGGTGTAATTTCTTATAAAATTGAACTTTTAATCCAACAAAATGAATACCAGGAAAATATCACTTGGAAAATGTGAGGGGAAGTCAAAGGGAAGGAATAAAGGGACTTCTGGAAGTAGAGAGTGAAGCCATAATATATAATGCAGATAGTATGAAACTAGAAAATATGAAAGTGGGGTGAGGTTTGGAAGGATGTGAGAAAGTTATGTAAAGATCCATTGTTCTTATAAACTGACTCGTTGAATGGAAAACCTTTCATAAAACTATTTAATAAAAATATAATTAAAAACAATGGAGACATCTGATCTTAAACCATGAGTCAACATGATAATTTACTTCTCAGAAATTTTCTTTGCAGGTATTATCCTCATAATGACAAAAAAGTGAACAACGCAATGAATGTCAATACATCTCTTTGCATATCCTAAATAGACACAACATAAAAATCACAGTAAAAATATTAGAATATATCACATGATAAAATAACAAGTACAAAGTATCAAACTCTGATTGTTTTTCCAAGTGCTTTACCTTTGGTATCTAATTTAATCCTTACAATAATCCCATAAAGTGGAACTACTTCTATTTTTAATTCTAAGATGATGATATTTAAGTCTTCAGAGTTGGAATTACTAGTACAACTTTGCACACATAGTAAGTGTTAGCCTGCGGTCCATTCCCACCATATCAAATAACCTCATTCTATTTTATAACTAAATACCAGCACTCAGGCTACTAATTCTAGGAAAATTTCCCAAAATTATTGTGCACACTCTAATAATATTTCACTTCATCTTTCTTAGAAAATAGGTAATTAAGCCGGACACCAGTGGCTCATACCTATAATGCTAGCTACTCAGGAGGCTGAGATCTGAGGATTGAGGTTCAAAGCAAGCTCGGGCAGGACAGACTGTGAGACTCTTATCTCTAATAAACCACTAGTAAGCTGGAAGTGGCACTGTGGTCCAAGTGGTAGAGTGCTCGCCTTGAGTGGAAGAGTGCAGGGACAGTACCCAAGCCGAGAGTTCAAACCCCATGACCAACAACAACAACAAAAAAGAAAATAAGTAACTGTAATACGAAAATTCCAAGTTCATAATCAATTTATACCTCTCTGGTGAAAGGAACTGCTAAACTATAACATTCTTGGTTTCTAGCTCAAAATAGTAGAAATCATATTTTATTCCTTCACTCAACACTGTACTGCCTGGGGACCCCATCTCTTACCCCATTCTTACTGAAAGAATGACCTGCCCAATTCCTGATGGAAACAGACTGCAGGTCTTTTGGAGCAATCGTTTCCACATTGTAGCTCACCTAAATTGTTTACCATTAGAAGTATTTTCATTGTTTTTTATACCCAACATTTTGAGAGAAATGTACTACTTTAAAATGTTATTAAAATAAGACTGATATAAAAATCACTTTTGACCCCAGATAAATATTTTACCCTTCATATACCCAAAAATTCAGTCTGACCTATCATTAATGTTAGGAACGAGAGGGTAAAAATCATAGACACCAAGACCTAAGTATGAATTTAAGACTCTCCAACTTGTGAATACAATTGGTTTAAAAAGACATCAATACTACTGCACTTTTAAATTCCCTATGATCATGATAATGATTCCCTATGATAATGATAATGATAATGATAAACTATTAACACTTAAAAATAACTCATTTTCTTGGGAGTAGGACACAAAACAAAAGGCTAATCCTAATCATTTTAAGAGAACATTATTTATACTAAAAGTTCACTCATAACTAAAGAGAGTCTAAAACTAACTGAAGTACAGAGACACAAAGGAAATAATTTAAGTGCATCATGTACATTCAATGGACTGTTAATAGAAAACAAAGTTATACTAATAATTAGCTTACCCAATTCACTTACGTTCTTTTATTCTATTCCATTTACTTTCATAAAAACTGGGTTTTCATAAAATGATGCATAAAAAAGCCTATATACCCACTTACATTTACAGATCTTAACAATTTTTATTTCAGAAATTTTATCTCTATAGTCAATGAACTGAAATAAAACTAAAATATTCAAAGGATTTTCAGAAATTGCAAGACTTGCTCTGGGATGTTATGTAAGCCTTATTTGTTAAAATTGCCATACTTACTTCCACAAAAGAGCCATTAGTAAAGATCCCTGTGCATGTACAAAACACTTTCAAATATGTCCACAATCTGGACATGACACATGCTTTTTGTTTGTTCATTTTTGAAAGGAATATCTAACAAGCATATCCACAATACTTACTTTCAATCAATAAGATGGGATTTTCAAACGTAATATGGGTTTGATTATCTCTTAGTGAGAATAGATATGATCTTGCAAAGAAAGTGATTTTCAACAGAAATCCGGAAAGAGTTTATCCAATTTGTGTTTTACAGGACTAACAAGAGAGTAATATCTGTTTGGTAAAGTCGGTCCAAATCACTCCATGAGTGTATTTTAAAAGTATAAACAATTTAAGAAGTCAAATACATATTTTGTACTGACAATGATTTTACAGCAATAACTTACTACCTAATTATGTCTGTATCTTCTTACCTAACATACAATAAGAGCTGAAAGCAGTCTCTTTATCTAACTTAATGTTGTAAATGCTTTGATTATGATGACGTTATTATTAGACAAATAATATGTACAGACGGGTGGTTCCACTGAAATGACATGACAGAACACTGATAAATAAAAACATTGCAACACAGTTAGCTCTTTTCAGCCTCACCCTGTCCACATTGGCAAGCAACATTGCAACAGCACACACACACATATACACATACACACATGTTCGCACATGTATACACACATATACATGCATGCTAAATTCAGGGTTTATTGTACAAAAAAGTTCAAATAAACTATTAGTGATTAGGACAAATGATAACATGCCTTATTACAAAATAATACATAAACCATCACCACGCATGTTACATTTTATCTGCTTCTCCACATGTGACCACTTAATTTATTTTTAATTAATTAATTGCCTTATTAATTAATTCGTTTGTTTGGTGCAAATACTAGGGCTTGAACTCAGGACCTGGCTTTGTCCCAGTATTTATTTTTTGTTTCAGTTTTCTCAAGGCTAGCATTTTACTGCTTGTACCACAGCTCCATTTCTAGCTTTTGCTGGTTACCTTCAAATCAGAATCTAATGGACTTTTTATTCCTTGGTCTGCTTTCAAACCACAATCCACACATTTCATCTTTCTGATTAACTACTACTAAAGACATAAGCCATGAGTGTGGCTTCTACTTTTTCCTCTATAGGTATCTAATGAACATACTTAGATATTAATTTAAAAATGAGAGTATAGAAGCAAGGTGTACAGTGATGATACTGTCCTGTCAGAAATACAAGTTAGTAATGTAAATTTATTCTTAAGACCATACACAAAAAATACCATGATATAGTGTAAGAGAACTCACCATTGAACATATGAGCGTTAAGAATTTTCTAATAGATCCATTATATATTGGTACCCAACATTAGAAAAATGCATGAGGCATTAGTAAAATAGAAGTCCTTTGCATGACTACATACATTCCTTGTTTTTTTAAAAGACATTTGCTTTCATCTAAAAAGTAGGCCTGTCTATAGTCTTCATGTGATGTTGATGATTGAAAGTGATGAGGTCAAAATGTATTAGTAGTCCTTAACTATCAATTCACATTTTTTTCTTGGAGAATATAATGATCAAATCAGTAGTTCAGAATCAGCAAGCAATAGTTCAGAACCATGCTTCCAGTGCAAGTGGATCATGAGTAAGAAATCCTCAATGCCAATTTCCACAAAGTTTTGTCACAGATACCATCTCCCTGACTTCTCTAGCTGCTTTACTACCCTCCTATTCCTTCACTGTACAGGAAAAGCGTGATTCAACTGATTTCAGTCAGATCTGTTACTAGAATTATCAAGGATTTAGTTGATTTTCTGTAATTTGATCAAAGTTATGTCTCTTTATGTAGGCTACTAAAAATGTATTTACTAACTTCAAGTAATTACATGAATTCTATTTCCATCTTTTTTAAAAAATAAAATTTTGTTTGCTCTATAAATTGATCAGAGGCATAGATTTTGTGGCTAGCTAGGTCACTGCACATCTGTCTCTCTCTCTCTCCCTTTCTTGGTTCTCATGGATAATATGATTGTTCCATAATTATCCTAATTTATTTTGCGTTTATATTTTTGGTTGCATCATTTCACTTTTTGCTTTGCCATTTCCCAAAACATTTATATAGAGGGCATTAGATCCTATTTTCTCATTCCTAGAATAAGTTGCACATGAAGACATCACTGGTCCTCATTTTCAGTGTGTATGTTTGAATACGGAGGAACATCTTTCCTCTGCTCTCCATAAATTCCCTACTCTCCAGTTAGAATAATTTTGAATAGTAAAATTGGAAAAAGAGAAAACAAATAATGGTGAATAAACAGATGCAGAAAATTCAACGAATATTTCTGACCAGTTCAAACAATATGAACTATTAGGGAAATACATGGACACCTCATTCTCACTGGCACTCAAAGTCTCTGGTTAGAAAATTCTTAGGAATATGAGGAACAACATGAAAAAGTAAGGAATGGTATCAACTGCAAGAAAAAAATGGAGAAGGATCCAAGCAAGTTTCTTCATTAGGCTGCCAAAAATATTCGGCTTACTACAGTGCGGATACTTCTTTCCCAAAAGGCCACTCATGTGAATAGTAGGGATGACGATGAGTATACCCCTCTTCATCGAGAAGCCTACAGTGGACACTTAGGCATTGTCAGTGAGTTGGTGTCTCAAGTGGCACATGCAATAACTGTAGATGACTGGACACCCCTGCATAGTGCATATACGTGGAATAATACCAGAGTGGCTTCTTTCCTACTTCATCATGATACAGATACCAATGCCCAAACTGAAGGCCTTTTGACACCTTCACATCTTGCTGCTGAGAATTGAGATAGCAAAGATACACTGGATCTCCTTCTTTTGAACCATTATATAAAACCAGGCCTGAAGAACAACATAGAAGAAACTGCATTTGATATTGCCAAAAAGATAAGTATGTATCTCTATGAAGTTTTGGAAGGCTGCACAAATTGTTCACCTAAGTCCTAAGAGCAATATCTTTTTTTATTTTTTGGTCCGTCATGGGGCTTGAACCCTGGGCCTGGGAGCTATCCCTATGCTTTTCAGCTCAAGATGAGTGCTCTACCACTTGAGCCAGAGCTCCACTTCCAGTTTTCTAGTGGATTATTGGAGATAAGAGTACCACAGACTTTCCTTCCCAGGCTGGCTTTGAACCATGATCCTCGGATCTCAGCCTCCTGTGTAGCTAGGGTTTATAGGCATGAGCCACAAGTGCCTGGCAACACCAATATTTTACTGTAAAAATTCATGGATTCCGCAGAATTCTTCCAAGTGAATTGCCTGCATTGGATGTCAAAATGTATTCAATAGTTTTTGTATACATGTACAATGATTTCTTCAGGGTTTGTGATTTTTTAATCAGAAATAATTTTAACTTACCTGTTGAAATGAGTAGTACAGAAGATAAAATATTTCTGGTGCTTGCATGAAAATGTATATTTTAAAATATTCTATATTCTATGTTTACATAATGTTCATAATTTATTTTATTTTCTCCTAGATATACTTTGAATTCTACATTATTTTATAATATATATGTCCTTTCCGATTGCATTCCATATAGAAACAGTTTTATTCCTTTTTTTTCTAGGTCTTAATATTATTTTTCTTTGGGATAAAATGACAATGTTGTCTAATTTGAAAATTTTTGTAAAGTTTATGTTATGTAAACGCCTATCTGAGGTGAAGATTTAATACACTGATGTCAAACTAAATTTAATTATATGAATTGTGTGTATTGTTATACTTGTAATTTTGTAATCAACTTTTTAATAACTGTTTTTCATTTCTTGCATCTGAAGAATGAAAAATATGGAATACTTCTCAAATTTTCATATTATCCTTGTGCAAGTGCCATGTTAATATCTGTATTGTAATTTGAGTATACATGCTGCTGAAGCATGTAGTATCCTCTAAATTATGTAGTTAATGAAGCAATCTTTATACAGGCTTATACCTATGGGTGCCTACTTGTAACAAGGAAACCTTATTGTTCCTAACAATGCTATCGGTCTTATTTCCCTAAAATTCTGTGAATAGTGGAAAAAATTATATTGATCAGTTGATTACTCACATTTGCAAATTTTTTGTGAATGACTATCTTAAGTCTTTTGATTTGGAATTTGATTGTACTCTCAATTATTTATAGATAGGTCCAAAAGTGATGGCTTTTTCAAGTATTTATTTATCCAACTGAATTAGCTTTGTGGACCTAATGGATTCAAAGTAAGCGTTGCTTGAGAGCTACTTCTAAACTTCTTCAGCTGACATTTTCCCAAATGAGGTGTTACTGGCACAAATGTCTACCTGAGCCTTTACACTTTTTCCATGTGGGAACAGACCAACCAGAACATCTTACCCTGACAGCATAGATTGTCTTACTGGAACAAAACTAATCTTGGTTACAAGGGATCATGGAGAGATGAACAGTTCAAACAGAACTGTTCAGACTAGAAGGTATTTTATCAAAATATAATTGTTTATTATACCTTCCATTTCAAAAGTAGCTAAAGCCAAGAAGGTGAAAAAATTGTTGGTATGCATGATTACTTAATGTCCTGGCCTGTCTACCATCCAACCAGGCAGGAACTTACACTACTGCCTTTTTATCACCAAATATTTTCAGAAGTCCATATATTTCTCCTCATTATTAGGCATTAAATTGATAATGTTTTAATCACAGTGTTTTCTATTGCCTCCATGCTGTAAATCTACAAATGGTAAAGTTTTAGGTCTAACTCTATCAAACACTGAGGTAGAGATAATGGAATAATACTTTAAAACAAAGTTGCCTTTGATACAGTAACTACAACAGAACAATGCAACACACGTGTCTTTTAATTATATTATATATAGTTATATATTTTATATTTATATGTGCTTATTTTATATTTCACACAGTGAAACTTACTGGAATTAGTTGATAATTGGACAAATAAATTGATATTTATTCCAATAAATAGATTTGGAATATAAATAATTAGGTTTAAAATATATATTAGACTATAAAAAGTATCAATGCAATGTTTTTAGTATAAACTTGTGATACATTGTAACTGTTCTTGGTCTTCTGAACCCACATGGTAAAAAACAGTGTTTTCCTCTAATCTATAATGGATTTTACTCTGCTGCTCTGTTTACTGTTTTAACTCTCTTGTCCCAGGCTGTTTTTCTCCATATTTCTGAAGCATTCCTACTGATTATGCCCAAATTTTGCTAAGATGTCTAAAAAATATTATTCTTCTGCAGTAACCATGGGTCCTAGGATCCCAGGTCCCAGTTGCCTGCATCATCAGATAATAGGGGCAAGTCTTCCCACCAAGGCCCATGCAACATGTCAACACAAATTATTGAATACCCATCTCAATTTCTCATTTCCTACATTTCAGGGCCCCAATTCCTTGAGATGCAGGAATTAGCAGTAAGCAATTGTGAAATGCAAGGCAATTTAAAATGAAGGATGAGATCACAAAATTTGAGAGAAAGTACTGTAATTCAAACATTCAACTTACAGATGACCAGCCCATATGAGTGAACAAGTTCACAAAGTGTCATAAGATTATTTTTAATACCCCACCCCTATGATTAATGAAAGATTTTATTCCAACATAAATTGGCCAAAAAATAGTTCCTGGAAGGATAAATCCATAATTGATCTACCAAAGCCCAGAAAACTTGACTTAGAGGTCAAATGTAATTCAGAAAAAAATATTTGAAGCACTAAGAAGTGCTTCAAAACACTGGGACTTCAGTACAACATGGTTCTGTGGTATAAAAATGTCACTCTCAAACCAATGATAATCTACATTGAATCTCCTAAAAGTGTATTCCTTTTCAAATAAACTTTTCAAAATCACATTCGCCAAAATAACATTTGACAAGTTGATGATACTTAGTGACATTACAAGTTTTTCAAGTGTAGGGAACAAATTACAATAGAATTGAATTATTTACACAACACAAATGCAAAACACGTTCAACCTTTCATTAAAGTGTAGAAATAGTACCACCCACAATTTGTGTTTTTCAGTAAGGGCCTTCCAGAAATGTGATAAATAGATCAGCCTCCTAAATTTCAAACCCAAACATTAGCTAATAAATTACATCATTTAATAAGTTACATTTTAAAAAGTCAAAAATAGTTGCCTTATCATATGTTATTTTATGTTTTCCCTCTGTCTAACATAGTAAGAAATGTGACATCAAGTCTTGAATATCGGTACTCTTCTGAGATATGACAAACATAATATCTGTCTTCTATTTCTAACATATTCCTCTCTAGGAATAAAGTCAATTTTCTTCTTTTTCCAAAACTTATAGGTAGTAGAAAATATTATTCCATGTAAAATAAAAGAATCTCACCATTGTACAAAGCCATTTATAAAAATTCATAGTTAAGAATACATTCTAATCCGTTTTTAACTTTCTTTTCGACTAAAGATTAATCTTCTAAATGAATGAGAATAAAATCATGTTTAGGTGCTTCACGTCTCCAGTCTTGCAAATTGTTGCTGCAGATGAATCAATTATGGAAATATAGGCTGACATAGTTCAAGAATATGCAGGATTGAAAGTCCATGGAATGTATATAAACCTTTCAAAGTATTAATACACAGTTTAACAGAATGACAATCAGGAAGTTGAAACCAGAGAGGAATTATAGTAAAGACATAGAATGAATGAATAATGAACAAGTGGCAAGTACAGTTAGAATACTCAATGTGCACATATGATAAAGGAAGTGGTAAATTGGAAATAAATCTTGGAGAACGGGTTGGTGAGGAATGATGGAAAGAATGACTCTAATCTAGGAGCATTAGACAATTAGATGGATATATTTAATTGTAACACAATTGCACAACCTTTTAAAATTCAGTTAAAAACACAACAAGAAACAAAAGCACACAAAAATTACAACCTAACAACAATCTCTAGAGAGTATGAATATGACATCTCAAAATTTTAATCAGTTAAAGTAGGGCTGTATTGGTAAAAGCATACAAAGCTGTTCAAAATGGGAAGTTTGGGATAGGGGAGAAATTTAAACAGAATTAAATAGATTATCTAAGGTTATAAATCACCTACATCTGCTGCAAATAGTATCTTTCTTCTAAGAGTTTTCTGTCTAAACTGGATAATCCAATCCTGAGACACACTTGGTAGCTTGTGAGGATAGAATAGAAGAAACAAGATCAAGAACCCATTACTCCACTGGAGAGAAAACAATCCTCTATTTTCTCTAATCTCTCTTCACTACTCTTTCTTCATATTTTAAGTCAATTGATTTTGAATTATATTTTTCCTTCTTTCTTCTGGCAAAGTAATTGGTCGTCAAAGTAATTCATTAAATATTATTTGCCCTTTGCTTCTTTCATGCTGTTTAATTGGCCAAGTGAGTCCATTAAACTTCCCTCTTGCATTTGGTTGCCATGAAACAACATATATGTTAATGAGGAGAAATCTAATGTAAAACAATGTCTCCAGAAAACTGTCCAAGAAGCTGTGATCACAAATATTTGGCTATATTTTTTCTTTTACCTTGAAAGACTTCTTGTGTCTAAATTCAAAATTAAGTACTCCATCACATGTTGGTTCAATCAGAATTGTCTAACCTCAAAGATATATTTTGCTAACAAGATGTTTAGAGGAAACCAAAAAATACTGCACTTTTATCTTCTCTCTTAAGATTCTCCTGAGATACCATATCAGGAACAGTGAAGTTATTCCATGCAAAATTAATTCTATAGATTATTTTTTTCTTGGTCTTGCATTTCTTCACCAAGATGTATGGAGGAGAATAGAGTTAAATCACCCATACCTTGGAAGACAGTGTCTGTTACAAAAGGACAATGCTTCTATGTCCTACTTCTATGTCCTCCTCTAAGCTCTTGCCGGATTTCTAATTAATCACAGCTTCTTGGCTTCAGGTCTAGTGAACCTGAAGGACTATATGGACTCCACCACTGCTACATCTTCATTATTTCTCTTTTAAAACTCTTTAAGTTGCCTCATTTGGATGTGGAATTTATTTTCATGTCTTCATTCAATCAGTTCTGCATTGTAGTGAGCTAAATGGGCTCTGTAAAATCACTTTAGGGAGTAAAAATACTAACACAATTTATATAAAAAAGTTTTGACCTCCCTTCACTGCTAAAGACAATACACTTAGCTAAGGCTTCTAAGAAAACTTTTTTTAATTAACATTTCCATTTGCTCAATTCTTTTCTGAACTTTTTGGCATATGTAATAACAGAAGTCTTCACTATCTGATATTAATAAGGATATTATTTTTTGTGAGTCACTTAGAAATGTGAAATCATTGGTTTGAAGTATACAATCAGATTTTTTTCTGTGTTTCACTGCTTTATGTCCAAAGACATTGTGGAAAGTGTTACAAACAGAAATGTGTAATCCCAACACCTTCTTCCATTATGAAGGGCACTTTCTCCCTAAATATTTTGACTCAAATTATCTTTTTCAGAGAATAACTGCTTGGAAATTAAAGGTAAATTCACAAATTTTGAAGCCTCATTTTTTTAAGAACTTTGAATTTAAATTGCAATACAACCTTGTTTCAAACAGTGAGAATATAGTTCCTGGGTAAAGACAATTCCAAGGGAACCTACAGGACTTACAGCAAGGATTCTGAGGTCAGATTGTTTAGTGTGAAAAAGAGCCATCTTCATCCACATTTCTTCCTCTCTACTAAGTTTCCTTGGATTTCTTTGCATGAAAGCCTATTCTTCCAGGCAATTTTAAATTTTCTTAATAGGCTAAGTTGTTAAAATTTTGAACAATTAAAATTTACCTGTCATAACTTTAAAACTCTTGAAAATCCTTTTTCAGAACCACGAATTCATCAATCTTAATTCCACCCTTACCATCAAAAAGTTAACATGCTGTTTCATGATATAGTATCCATGCAGCTATTATTTTCCAGTGGCTTTGTTATGCGTATATATAACCATATTAGCTGATGCTAAGCAAAATGAATTCAAATATATGGAACCAGATTTTTTTCATTTGTGGTTGTTGTTTTTGATGAACTATGTGATTTCTGATTTCTTTGGGTTTTTCCCCTATGGTTTATCCCTGCTGTATTTCATTTTGTATTGTGTATATATTTACCTTAATTAGCAAAGGGAAGAGGAAAAGCATAATGGTGAGACAAAGGAAAAAAGGAAAACCAATGCAATAGCAATACTCACAAGACAATATGTTGGAAACGTACATTAAAACTTGTGAAGGGTGAAGGGGTGAAGTAAAACTGTGAGAAAAATGAGGGAGTGTTAACAAGTTTGAAAAGTTATGATTTAATTCCTTACAATTAATGTAACACCACTGTACATCACTTTGATAATAAAATTGAAAAAATAAGCTGCGTAAAATATACTTTCACTGTATGGGCACAGTAAATAATATTCTTTATGTAGTAATATTTTAAAAATCAATACTATTTGGCATCTAATTTGAATTAATTACCCCTTCTTTATCAGCGGGTCATCAACTTGAATGTTATCCAACTAGAAAATATTTTCACAATATAATTGCCAAATTTTTCAAAAAAGAATAAATTTAGTATTTTCTCATTCTAAAACAGAAAACAATTTAATGCTATGGAAACCCATAACTTTTAAAAGTAAGTAAGTTGTTAAGAGGACAGAATATATGTGTTCTTCAAAATTCGTATGACTAATAACTACACATTTTTAAATTCGCAACATTCCTGAGAGATTCAAAACAGTACCTGTTTGCATGTTATGTAATTCTGCAATAGATGCATTTTCTAATGGGGTGTTACAGATTGAGAAGTCAACAGAAAAATAGCCACATTCTGGTAGAGGATAAGGCTATGAAGCATGTGTAATAATTAATTCAAGAGTAAACAATTGTTTATCAGACTAAGCTATTATTTCTATGACCATCAATCCCAAGATTTATGCCATAAAGTCATCCTAGCCCAACAGTTTCCAACTTGTAAGGGGCAACTTTAAATTCCTTAATTCATATCATGAATACCTTATCTCTATTTTGAAAAAATACTACACCTCTGCTAATGTGAGGCCCTCCTTGTTCTGAAAAGAACACCACAATAAAATGAACTCCATCATTTTTCCTCCACTGGTATTCTTGAGATCAGAACACATGCAAATATTATTTATATTTATACTTTTTTAACTATCATAGATATTCAGGATGCAAAGATAGGAAAATTATGGTTCAAAGCCCACCCAGGCAGGAAGGTTTCTTAGAATCTTATCTCCAAAAAACTTCTCCACAAAAGCCAGACTCAAGTGGCACTGAGGTTGAAGTGGTAAGGCACGAGCCTTGAGTATAAACAGGCTCAGAGACACTGCCCAGGCCAAGAGTTCAAGCTCTAGGACGAACCCATAAAACAAAAACAAAACGGAAAACAAACCCCAAACCTAGCATTTTTCTTCATGTATACAGAGGCACGTAAATAAGGAAATGGCTTCCTGTACTACATATAGGTAGAAGAAAGTAGATGTCACACAATTACTCTGTTCATACCATATTAAAGCAAACCCTTAAAATATTGATTTTTCTAAATTTATAAATTAATGTCATCCATTTGTTGGCAACTCTGCTGGATTATTCACATTAACATGGTATACATGAACTGGGTGAATTATCTATTAACTATGTTCTAATTATAACTCTCTTGAAAGAATATCTAGGCAAATAGAATGCCAGAATCATTTGTGAATTTTTCACTTAATCCCTCTACTTAAAAAGAATTTTGTAGTATCCTATAGAATATGAAATTACAAACAAAACCAAAAAATATATTTTAAATGTAAATTCTAATTTAACAAGGTCTACAAAGTCCTACATTAGGCAAACGTTACTATTTCTCCAGACTTAAGCTTTTGTAATCTTTCAACATTTATTTGGAATCCAACAGAATGAGGCTTTCTTACTTTTGCAAATTTTTGGATGGGAATCATGAGCTATTTTGCATCTAGGAATGTTCTGTAATGATGAGAGCATTTAAAACACAAGTGAGGATATATATGAGTTGCATTCATTAGGAACCTTGACTTCTCAAAACATAATGACACAATTAGCCCAAGCTTCCAACTGTATATTCCTTTCTTGTTGTTTGGTTTGTTTTACTGAGACAAAATTATTCACGTGGTCCAGGGAAGGTATCCTTATGTAATTCCACTTTCTAATCTCCTGTCTGAGTGCAAGAATTCTAGACTTGTAGCACATTGCCCTGCCATAGTTTGTTTATATAATCTATAACAGACTAACAATTCTGAAATTCTCCTCTGATCTTATCCATTAGACTGACTGCTCAGACTGTTTATGTACTATTTTCAAAGATGTTTTAACATTTGACACAGGATATGAACATTTTCAGATGCATCTGCAGGGTTCCCTGATTCATTCCTCCATGGATCCTATCCCATTAATAATGATTGTTTGACTCTCTTACAATCTCTGGTCCGTACCAATGTAATATTCTCAACTTCTTGGGGAAAGTTCAGGTGAGGGCTTGCTAATAATAATAATTATCACTTGATTCTAATCTTACTCAAGACCTATTTTCTATTGTTTTCTACGTATTCTGAGCGTTGTTTCATTTGTGTATTTTTGTGTGCACCTATAAGTGCCTCTGTGTGTATGTGTATGATTGTACGTTTGTATGCAAAAACCTAAAGCTGTTATTCAGCAATCTTGCTCGTGAGTGGTATTCCAGCTTTTGCCTGGTTAATTATAGGTAGTGTCGCAAAGCCTATACTGTCCAAGCTGGATGCAAATTGAACTTCCCAGACTCCTTTACATTCTTAGGTTTTATTTTTCCAAGAGTATCAACTTTTAAACTTCAAACACTTTTGTGAGTGTAAAGTCTAACCTGTAGCCCAGATTTTTAACTTGAGAATTCATGTAAAGATAGATGAACATTATACATTACATATCCTGAGTGTACACTGTTAGAAATGTGATCATAAACTCAGGTGTTTTGAGATCTGAGGATTGGGTTTAAAGCCAGCATGGGTAGGAAAGTCCTGGAGACTCATTTCTCCAATAATTACCAGAAAACTGGAAGTGGTACTGTGGCTCAAGTGGAAGAGCACTAGCCTTGAGCTGCATTTCGGAGGGACAGCAACCTGTCCCATATTTCAAGTGCCACGAACAAAAAAAAAAAAGAATATAAGAAAAGGAAAAAAAGAAATGTGATCATAGCCACCAGGTTCATTGCTAGTATAATTCCTGTTCTCCTAAGGTGGACTCTTTTTTTCCAGTTAAATCTATTCTCCCATATCTGACTTGCGTTGGAAACCGAATCATTCTTCCATTTTCCTTTTTGCACATTTAGGTGAATAGCAAGCGTGATTTAGAAAAGGAGTGGCCTCATGCTTCATGTTCCACTTAGCAATAATGCTTTCTCTATATCACTCCCATAAATCTACATACTGGACTTGGCTTTATTGTTTCAATGTTATCGTTATCTTATTTGTAGAGTCTTCTATATTGTAGTGAACACTTATACATAAACACAGAACTTCTTTTTCTCCTATAATTGCTATTGTTTCTCTTACTGTTAACTCATGTACACTTGGGAAATTAATGCACAGCATATAGACTCAAAAAAAATGATCTGAGAACATTCTTCCCATTTAAAATTCACCTTAATTTACAGAGCACATAAGAAGTTTGAACAAAATGTTCTCATGGATAAAGTATTTATAAGCAATTTAAATTTCATTTCTCTTCACTAAGTTGGCTCTGAAACACATGTTACCTCATGTCCAAAAGTGTCCTTGTGCTATTTCAATGAAGCAAGAAAACATTCATATTTTTCCTGGAGCAGCACCATAGTTTGTTACTGGAAGAAAATGGAAGTAACTTTTAATGGATGTGGAAACTGATCCCAGGAGAGAGATTGAACATAGAGAAATGACAAAGTTGAAGTTATCTATTGCTTTCCTTTTTACTGTACAAGAAAAGAATCCAAGGCTTGAAGGAAACTATGTCTCTGAGTTTTTTGAGTGTGTCCTTTACTCATGTAAAACTTGTCTGTAAATTTCCGGTTGAGAGTATTATAAAAGGAAACAATATACCATTTAAAGGCTAGCATAGAACAAAAGAAAGTAACTTTGTTTTAAAAGTGTTCTATTGCAAAGAAGCAAAGATATGGAGGTTTTAAAGTGTCTTATGGATGGATGTTTCACTCCTGAGATGATTCTCTTGTTGCAGGAATCAGTTATCAATTCCTTTATTCTGGTCCTGTGTTTTCCATAACAATAAGGATTCCAGAAAAGCAAGATCCAGTGAGTATGATCAGCAAAAGCAGCCTCTTCTCAGATCACCATTATTTTAAGGAGAGTCCCAAAGAAACACCCAGGGTTTGTTTTGTTTGCTTGTTTGTTTAGTTTGTGCTTGTTCTGGGGCTTGAACTTAGAGACTGGCCCCTGTCCCTGAACAGTTGTCTTTCTTTCCCACCTGGCCCGAAGCTACTACTCTACTGCTTGAGCCAAAACTCCACTTCTGGCTTTTTTGGTATTTAATTACAGATAAGAGTTTGACAGACTCTCTTGCCTGGGTTGGCTTTGAACTAAGACAGTAATAAAGCTAAGTGACATCAACTGTATGGACTTCTCTTTTGAACCAAGAAATATGAGATGAAGTTTATTATATAGCTAATATCTGACCATTTTTAAAGAAGAGAAATGTTTAGCAAGAAGCCATAACAAATAACTCAGCCAAAGTAGGTGCACTACTAAATCATTTGGGAAGATTACTATTGACTTCACATTCCTTTGGGGGAAACTTAAAGCCATATTTGCACTTTTTTGTTGGTTGTGGGGATTGAACATTGATCCTGGGCACTGTCTCTCAGCTCTTCAGCTCAACTGAGCACTCTACCACTTTAGCTATAACACAATTTCCGGGTTTTGGGGGTTAATTGAAGATAAGTGTTTCATGGACTTTCCTGAACAGGCTGGCTTTGAACCAAAATCCTCTGGTCTCAACCTCCTGAGTAGCTAGGATTAGAGGCATGAGCCACTAGCACCCGGCTCATATTTGCATTTATGTAGACTTAATGTCACTATGTAGACAAAGAATGGAAATCTGAACCAAATGATGTGACATTGCAGCTTTTCAGAATAATTGAGGTAGCAATAAATATGTCCTCCTTTCCCATTTTGTTATATTAATAACTCATGAGCTATGGGACTCTTATATTAGCATCCCCTTTCATCTTTGTAGGTGTATTTAGTATCAGAAAATGTTCATAGAGAAATATAGAAAGACAGATTTTTAGGAAGCAAAGGAGATCAGGTATGAAAGAACAGCATAGAAGGAGATACATTTATCACACAGAGATTAAGAACTAACCTAGGATATTTTGAATGCTAAAGGCAATGAAGAATAAACCTAGTTGATAACTAGTTTTTCAATAACCAAAAATAGTTCCCTAGAACGCTTTCTGCTATACCTTAGTTATTATTATTTTTTCTTTCCATCTGGAGTTATTCCTTCTCTTCTGTCACAACTGTTAATTAGCCTCTGCCTTTTTGGTGCGATGACTTGCCAAAAGAGTTTCCAAATCTCACTTAGACTACCCTTCTCATTGTGATTAGCAGTGACCACACTCAAAAGCCTGGAATCTTTGAATTTCCAGAAATAATCACCTAACATCTAAGCACATTCCTGGCATTAATTGATATGACCTAATGAACAAAATATTTTTTCAACACAGTATCCTAACACAGGTAAAGTACGTTAATTAGGGACTATTGTCAGGTATCAGTATGGAAGGAGCAATTATACATTCCAAGTATGGGTTCTTTATTTTTCATTCACTAATTAAATGTTCATTGTTGTTGTTGTTGCTGTTGTTGTTTTGGCAGTCCTGGAGCTGACACTCAGCGCTTGGGAATTATTCCTCAGCTTTTTTTTTTTTTTTTAATTTTATTTTATTTTATTTGAGAACATACTTTACAGAGGGGTTACAATTACATGGGCAGGATAATGCATACATTTCTTACCAAGCATTGCAGCCTCCTCCTTTGTTTACCCTTCACCTCCCTTCCCAGCCTCCCCCCTCCCTCCCACCCAATCATACCCCCCCACCCCCCCCCCACCGACATTATAAAGCTGGTTTTGACATGACATTTTGTACTTCTCATTGTTGCAACAGGTTCAGCTTTTCTTTTTTATCTCAAGGCTAACCCTCCACCATTTGAGGCACAGGACCACTTCCAGTGTTTCCTTTGCTATTTATGAGGAATTGAACCCAGGGTTTCATGCATGCGAGGCAATCACCATACCATGAAGCCACATTCCCAGAACCCTAAATGACTTTCTTAAGATGCACTACCTTTTCATTCTGTAACTATGTATCATAATTTTAACCAGAAAATTTTTGCTAGAAAAGAGCATTGACCACAGTACGTAGTCCAGGAAGGCTAGATGGACAATGGATAACTGTCACCTTGTAGACAGGGCACAGAGGGACTTACCTCATGGAGCTGGTACAATAGACTGAGTGAGACAGCTCCTGACCCACAGCCTACCTCCAGAATGAGAGGGCCACCTTGGTTCCAACCACATGGGGATGCTGGGTCACCTCCTCCAGCACGCATTGAATCAGTTCCTGAGAGTGAAAGAGAAAGAAAGAAGGTCAGAATTACACTTAAGCCAGGTGCTGGTGGCTCAGGCCTATAAGCTGAAGTACAATTGAGGCTGAGATATGAAGATCGTGGTTTATAGCCAGCCCAGGAAGGAACACCTGTGAGACATTTATCTCCAAAGAACCACCAGAAAATTGGAAGAGGTGCCATGACTCACGTGGTAGAGTGCTAGCTTTGAGCTGAGGATCTCAGGGAGCTGCCCCGGGTCCAAAGTTCAAGCCCCGTGACTGAAAAGAAGTGGACTTCCCACCACAAGAAGTGGACTGAACAGCACTCATTGTCCTAGGAAGGATGGCAGAGAAGTCAGGCCGAGCTTCCTGTCAGCTGGAAGTTATTAGTAGGTCACCCGGCTTCTCTGTGCCTCAGTTTCCCCAGCTTCATAACTGAACAAAGTGAAGGATCCCGTTACTCATGGGGATAGGGTAATAAAGAAAGAGAGCCATGTTTTGTTTCACAATCCCTTACCTGTTGCACCATTAATAACACACACCATCGTATATCTTTCCAGGTATCTTCCTAACATATGCTCACAGAATTGCCAAGAACAGTATCAGATGGTCCCTCCCTCTGTGCCTGTCCCTGCTCCAGAGATCCCTCTGTATTAATCCCTTGTTTCCTCACAACTGTCACATGAGGAGATTGAAGTCGAATGGTCAAGGTCCAACCCAGAGATTCACCTCTGGTCAAGAATCGGCTGCCATGGACTGAGTTTGGGACAATCCATCTAAACCAATGACTGTGCGTGGCGCTATATGTCTACCATCCCAACTACAGAAGACCGGGCCTAGTGGTTCATGCCTGTCACAGATAGGAGGACCATGGTCTGGCCCAGCCTGAGCATATATTAATTCTCCATCTCAGAAATGCCCAAGACAGAAGAGCTTGACTCGCATGGTAGAAGACCTGACTGGCAAGCCTAAGGCCTTGAGGTCAAACACTAATATACCATAAAGAACCAGAGTCCCAGTGCCAGATGCTCATGCCTATAATCCTAGGTACTCAGGAGGCTGAGATCTGAAGATCATAGCTCAACATTTAAAATAGGGCTGGCCTCGCCCATCAGACATCATGATGAGAAGACCCAGAGTCTGACCTATGCTGTTGCGCTCCATACTAGCATAACTCATATCCTCACTAAGTGTTGGCCTTGCTCTCTGTCCCCCTAGGAAACTATCCCCTGCAGGCCGCACTCCCAGGTCCTCCCAAGCTCGCACTGCCACCAACCAGGCCCAAGGGAGTACACAGCTCCATTGCACACAGATCCCTTGTTCTTGTAATTTAAGTGTGCTGTGTCCCCTTCACGCCTCTCACCATTCCAGGCCCCCAGACCTCATATGTGAAGCCCATACATGCCCCAAAGATAGCAGGTAGAAGTTACCAAAACATTCAGCCTCCTTTTGACAACCCACTTCTACACACACACACATACACACACCCTCACACACACACACACACACACACACACACACATACACACACACACACACACACACACACACACACACATCCAGACCGGTGACAGAAGTCTCATTCATGCAGCACCTGCAATTTGCCAACTCATTACGCACCTGAGCACAGTCAGGCTGTACAAGGAAAAAGATGATCTCTCTCTCTCTCTGTACCTCTCTCTGTCTCTCTGTGTCTCTTTGTCTTCAGGTGAAAGATTGACCGAGCACAGAAGACAAGGGCTCACACAGCAAGGGTGTCTATCTTCTGTATCCAACATCTCCCATCTCCAGAAAAAAAGGAATAGACCCCAGAAGGCAGGTGTAGACATGCTGCTCCCCACCTCTGATTAAAGCCACTCGGTTCCCACCAGGGAGAGGAAGGGCGCTGATGTGAGGCTGTGTGGTTCCCACTGCTCCAGGCCAGAGGATCTGTGGCACCCACTCTTCACCCAACCCTGCATCTCCCTGTATCCTGGGACACTAGCGGCTGGGAATGGTGGTGGGATACTCGGGTCAACACCTACCCCCACCCCTGGGGCACATTTGTGTCAGTGTGTGGGCCAGACTGTGGGGCACAGGGGAGGCGTGGTTCCAGGTCAGAGGTGAGGGGGATATGGAGTAGCAGGGTGCGGGGCTCACATGTGTTGCTGGCAGAAGTTGTTGGCAACTGCTCAAGGTGGGGCAAGCAGCAATGGCAGAGGCATGACAGACACTCAGGCCCTGAGCAGAGAACAGGGCAGCCAGGACCAGGTCAGAGCCACAAGCTAGCTCGTGGCACACCATTACACCATTGCCTGAGGAATCCATGGGTCTGAACCCATAAGCACCAGGTTTGAAATGCTGCTCCATGGGGAAGGGGGGAGGGGCAGGGGCTCAGGCGGGCACATGGTGGGCCTGAGGAAGGCCTCTCCTCCTAGGTCTGGAATCTCTTGCTCACCACTCAGCCATCTCTACCTTCCTCAACTGCTGGTAGTGTTGTCAACAAACAGAGGGAATCACAGTGCTACTGAGCAGCATGGAATGTGGGCGTGGCCACCATTCTTGTATCCCATTGGTTAGAAAGAACAATGAAACAATGGGGGTGTGGCTGGAATCCTGTGATGCAGGCAGAATGGGCCGAGTCAATATGACAGCATCCCCTTTCCCCAGAACTCTGTCCAAGCCAGTTGGGGACAAGAGTGACCTGCTTTAGCAGGATGGCTGCACAGATTATTGTGTATGACTGTTTCTTCCCAGACCTTGAACTTAGGATCTGGGCACAATCTGTGAATTGCTTTTGATCAAGGCTAGCTCTCCACCACTAGAGTCACACGGCTTTACTTCTGGCTTTCTTGGCACAAGTTGGACAGGAGTCTCAAGGACTTTCCTGCCTAGGGTGACTTTGACCATGATCCTCCTTTCACAGCCTTGTAAGTTTTAAGGAGGACTGCTGAGAGCCACTGATGCCTGGCTAATCATTGGTTTTGCTGATGTTCTTGGACAGACCTGTGGGTTACATATCCTCAGATTTAAGTGGTAGGAGCTGGAGCCCACAGTTTGAATCCTGGTCTGCCACCAACAAATGGCAGGAGATCCTATGAAACTCATTTCTATTCATATGATTACCAAAGGAATATGATGTTTGTCATGATTAAATGGGCACTACTTGAATGATTCAATGATAAAATTATACACAATTACATTATAGAACACTGGTTGATATTAATTAATACTTTATGAAGCATTTAAACAATCACATTCATTAAATGTAGGCCAAATGAAATACCTACGAATTGGGCATCACATATCATGGAGGTGCCATTTTTTTTCTGCCAGGACTGGGATTTGAACTCATGGTCTAGGTAACCCTGCTGTTTCACTATCTGGGAAGGGGAAGCTTGCCTCCTTGAATTCAAGAAATTCAAGTCTGTTCCTTTGGCCTGAAATCGATGTCCACCACTAGAAAACATCCTTTTTGTGTACATTTTAAATATATGATTTATATTTATATACATATGTTGATTCCATATTGCATTCAGTGTAGTTATTAATTTTATTTTTTGTTTTATTCATGTGTTGACTACTCATTTTATTGACTATTATGACACGTAGAACAGTGATTACATTGATTACATAGGATATAGGTTTGCATATGTATTGCACGTCCTTCCTGACACTAACGACTTTCACAGAGAAGGAAAACATGTGTCACCATCAGCTTCTTACTACACGATTCATTTTTTGGGAGTACTGGCATCTGAACTCACAGCCTACAAGGCCTAATTCATGAATGAGTGAGTGTCAGCCTGCCATCATGTGGCAAATTGAACTGACAGGCAGTTACGAGTACCTGAGATTGAGCCCCAGCGGTTGACAAAATAAGAACAGATTGACATGCAGATGGCAGTACACTAATAAATATATATCTTTATAGAGTGCCAGAGATGTCTATACATTATTCAGTTATATAGACTACATTCCTACCAATTCATGGGTATTTATAATGCTACATGTAATTAATGTTATTGTTTCAACTCTTATCAAACAATTAAGTAAATCAATCAATATCCTGAAATTATTGCGTTCTGTAAGTAATAGTATTCTTTTAATGCTTCATAAATATTAAATAAAATCAGTCTCCTGAAATGATGCTGTTTAATTTTATAGGAGCATCATTCACCATCAACTCATTCAACTGTGACATTGATAATATTACCTTGTTATTCCCTTGGATGGGAACGAATCTCTTAGTATCTCCTGCCATTGATTGGTGTCAGGACTGGGATTCGAAATCAGGGCCTACATTGCCATGTTGACCTATGACTTCCTCAATGGTCTGACAACCTTCAGCAATGCAAGGTGAAGTACCCTTTGCAACAGTGTCATTCAGACCCAGGAGGGTCACCGTGCAAAGGAAGAAAACATAAAAAGGCCATCTCACTGCATTTTTTTTTGTACATTTTTGCCACACAAGGCCTGGGGGTCTAAGATTCCAGGATCTACTGTGGGTTCAATGGCTGTACCCCCGCATAGAGTGATCAAAGCTGTGGCAGTTACCACAACCTGAGTTCAATCCCCCTGCTGAGCAAAAAATAATTAAAAGAGGTTAGCTCCCTGGCTTGCAATTCACCCCCTTTATTCTGCCAGGCTTTGGATTTGAACTCAGAATCTGGGTAAATCTGCAGCACTGCGGAAGAAGGGGGAAGCTCACTGTATTTGAAGATAAGAAAGTCAGGCCTGTACTGTAAGCTAAAATTCAAGCCCTAGCCTTGGAAAACATGCTATTTATATACTTTGTAAATACATGATTTGTACTTACCTATGGATGTTCAGTCCATACACGTTTGGTGTGGCTGTTCCTTGTATTTTTGTTTTATTTATTTATTTACCATTGATTTTACTATGATGACACTCATTCCCTTTATTACATTGATGACATCCTATCACATGGAATCTAAATTTGTAGACGTGTTCTCCATCATGCCTGACACCTAGGACTCTCAGAGAAAAGGAAAAAAGTTTCACACTTGGCTTCTAACTAAGCTGACATGGATAACAACCTATTCGAATGGCTATAGAGTTGTCTATATAGAATTCTCCATCCTCGCTGAGACCCAGGACTTTCACAGGACAGAAAAACAGGTGGATCGATTGGCTTCTCAAATCAAGGTGAATCTTTTGTCAGTGATGGGATTTGAACTCAAGGTCTAGCAGGCCCAATTGGTGAATGGGTCAAAGTGAACACACCAGCCTGTGAGGCACTAAGGAGGTAGGCCGTTCCCAGGACCTGAGATGAAGCCCTGGTGGGCGCCAGTATAGTCATAAATTCATCATTTAAACCGAAGATCTATATTTCCATACATGGATGGGCAGCATCTTGCATTCGGTGTAGTCATTCTCTTTATTTTGTGTCATATTCATTGATGTACTGTGTATTTTCTTGAGTATAGGATAATAGATATAACTGTGGTGACCTGGATGACAACCTATTCCCTTGAGTATAGAGTTGCCTATGCATTCTCCATCCTAGCTGAGACCCAGGACTTGCACGACACAGGAAAACTGGTGCAATGACTTGCTTCTCACATCAGGGTGAATTGTGGCAGTGCTGGGATTTGAACTTTGGGCCTAGGAGGCCCAACTGCCCAATGGGTCCACGTGATCACACCAGACTGTGAGCCACTAAGGAGCTGGTCGGTTCCCAAGAACAGATATCGAGCACCAGGGGGGCCACAATTGTCCAGAATGCATCATTTAAACATGGGATGTATATTCAAATCCGTGTGTGGACTGTATTGTGCATTTAGTGTAGTTATTCTAATTTGTATTCTATTCATGGATGTATTGTGTATTTTCTTCAGTGTATGATGACAGGTATAACTGGGCTCACATGATAACAACCTATTCCCATGGCCACAGGTTGGCCAATGCATTCTTAATCCTATCTGAGACCCAGGACTTGCAGAGGAAATGAACACACGTGCAACAATTGGCTTCTGACATCAGGATGCATATTTTGGCACTGCTGGGATTTGAACTCGGGGAAGACCAGACCCAATTGAGGAATTGGTTTATGTGAGCAAACCAGCCTGTGTGTCACTAAGGAGCAAGGTCGTTCCCAGGACCTGAGATAGACCCCCAGGTGGGGATGTCAGGGGAGGGCACACAACAGTCATCTATTCATAAGTTGTAGGTAGTATGCAAATAAGTACACATTTGTATAGAGTAGGAGAGATGATAATCTGTGATGGAATCCAATCTACCATGTGTCTACTGATTCTTGGATCTTTCCAGATGCCTTCATTTCATGACTGTGATGATTATTGTCATGCTTAATCAACACTGCTTTAAAAATAAGCGAAACCCCATGAGTCTTGCCTATCATTTCCTAGTCACATCATGCATGAACTACTCATTCGATGAGATCGATCGAATTTCATGACTTTTCCTGGTCGAGAAACCAGTATCTCAGGATTTCCCGCCATTGCTTTCTCATGGGGGTGGGCTGAATTCAATCTTCAGGCAGGGAAAACAAACTCCTTGTATAGATTTTAAAGATAGGATTTATACTTCCATACCGATATTCAGTAGATACCGTGTTTAGTGTGTTAGGATTTATACTTCCATACAGATGTTCAGTCCATATCATGTTTAGTGTAGTTATTCGGTTTATTTCTTTTTTTATTCATTTATTTACGATTTATTTTATTGACTTTGATGACACCTATAACATTTATTACATTGTTTACATCGTATCACATACCATCTAGATTTGTAGATGTGTTCTCCATCATGCCTGACACCCCGGACTCTCCCAGAAAAGGAAAACATGTGTAACACTCGGCTTCTTACTCAAAGATTAAATTTTTGGCCATGCTGAGATCTGAACTCAAGGCCTAGCAGTCCCAATTCATGATTGGGTGAGTGTGAGCATGGAAACCTCTAGCCAAGTTGGTTCCCAGTCACTGAGATCAAGCCCCAAGTTTGGCCAAAACAGCAAAACATAGATAGGCAGAGGGTGGCATACAAATAAATAAATATTGTTAAAGACTTCCAGAGCTGTCTATCTATGACTGAATGGCATCTACTACGTTTCTACCAACTCTTAGGTATTTATTATATCTCCATTGAAACAATATAATTCTTTTCATGCTTAATAAACAATTAAGGTCAATCAGCATCCTAGGATTATTGCATCCAATTTTAGACTTGACAAATGCATGAACTACTCTTTCAATCTGTATTCTTATGCATAGGAATGAGTCTCTTGTGATCTCCTGCCATTGGTAAGTGTAAGGATTAGGATTTGAACCCAGGGCCTATGTTGACATGTTGGTTTATGGCTTCCCTGATAGCCTGCCAGCCATCAGCAATGGCAGGCCAGGTCTACTTTGAAACCATGTCATTCAGACCCAGGGTGGTCAGCAAGCAAAGAAAAAATTTTAAAACCCTGAGCCCTCTACAGCTCCCCACATTTTGTGCTGTTCTGCTTTTTTTTCCTTCCACAAGCCATCTGGGCCTAAGGTCCCAGGATCAACTTTGGGTCCCGAGGCTGCACCCCATCCTAGGGAGAGTGAAGCTGAGTCAGAGTTGCCATGACCTGAGTTCAAGCCCCGTGGTTGCAAAATTACTTAACTAATTAATTCATTAACTAACTAATGAAATTGAAATAATAAAGCTCTTTGGTATTTCTGCCAGTTTTCTTTCCTAGCCTGGGATTAGAACTCAGAGTCTTGATGAATCATAGAAATGTGACGGAAAGCGCAGAGTTGCCATTACTTGAGTTCAAACCCCATGCCAAGCCAAAAATAAATAAGTAAGTCACTGACCTCAGCAGGGAAGTTAGTTGTGAAGATGGGAGGTAAGGGATGGTAGGGGAAAAACAAACGAGGAGGCAACAATGCTCAAATGTACTCATTACCTTGGTCATGTAACTGTGACCCCTCTGTACAAATTTTTTTTTTTGGTCCAGTCGTGGGGCCTGAACGCTGGGCCTGGGCGCTGTCCCTCAGCTCTTCAGCTCAAGGCTAGCACTCTACCATGAGCCACAGCGCCACTTCCGGATTTTTTTTCTTATGTGGTGCTGAGGAATCGAACCCAGGGCCTCAAGCATGCAAGGCAAGTGCTCTACCACTGAGCCACCTTCCCAGCCCCTCTGTACAAATTTTTAAAATATAAAACGTAAAACAATATTATGTAGTGCTCAAGAAGCACTTTGGGGGTAAGGGATGGATGTCTGAATAGCTGTACAAAATTCTACACTGATTTTTTTCAGTGTTCAGTATGGAACTTAATAAACAAAACTGTTTCTGTTACAAATATTAAGTCACTTTCTTGGAACTGGGGCCAGTATTTCTGCCATTGTTGGGATTTGAGCTCACTGTCCAAGTTACTCTTTTGCACCTTGAGTGAAGGCTACGCTCCCTGTCCTTGAGGAAAAGATTTTCAAGCTAGAGTTCCCAGGACCTGAATTAAGGCCCTGCAATAGGAAAAATATTTGTATACATGTGTAATATAAGCTATATAGGTACATATGTATGTTTATTTCATATTATGATTATTATTATTGATTTTGTATTTAATTTTTATTTTATTCATTTTATTGTTTATTGTATTTAGTATTGTTATACACATAATATTTATTATGTTGTGTACATATATTATAAAATTATACACAATAATTCAGTACATTGAATCATTTTCATTAATACTTTATTAAGTGTTGAAACATGATATATAATTATATGGAGGCATTTGTCAAGTAATCACATGGTTAGAGTCTGTCCCCAGTATGAGCTTTGTCTTATTTATCTTTGGACAACTTCCTATAGGGATTTGTTTAGATGATTTATACTCAGAAGCCTTTTCTGGTGGATAGGCAAGTTCAGGGATAAAATTGTAAGGTTGGGCTGGGAATGTGGCTTAGTGGTAGAGAGCTTGCTCAGCATGCATGAATGCCAGGATTTGAATCCTCAGTGCCATATACTCAGAAAAAGCCAGAAAGTGTGGTGTGGCTTAAGTGGTAGAGTGCTAGCCTTGAGAAAAAAGAAGCTCACAGACAGTACCCAGGCCCTACTTTCAAGCCCCAGGTCTGGCAAAACAATACGCCAGATTCCAGTGGCTCTGGAAACCTACTTTCTCAGGAGGCTGAGATCTGAAGATCACAGTTTGAAGACAGCCTAGGGAAGGTAAGCCTGTTAGACTCTTACCTCCAATGAACCATCAAAAAAAACCACATATGGCACTGTGGATCAAGTGGTAGAGTGTTTGCCTTGAGCTGAAGGGCTCAGGGACAGCACCCAGGTTTCAGTTTGAGACACACAACTGGAAAAAAGAGTGAGGGATAATCAAAGTAATTTTCCTATTTGCTATTTATGAGAATATTTTTTGGAAAATGTATGCTGATGTACAGAGAATTGGAGTCAGACCTCAAGATTCAATTGTAGCACATCCATAAGCCCAGCCTCTCAGACTCTAGCATTATAAACTTGTGTCCTACAGGGTTCTGAAAGGCACACTGTTGAAAGGCTTAATATGTTCCCCAAACCGTTTGTGATAAGCAGTTAACTTGTCTTGTCAATGTCATTACAGTTCTGACCACAGCAGAGAACCAATAGCTCATGCCCATCACGCTAGCTCAGGAGGCTGAGGTCTCTATCACTGCGTGAAACCAGCAAAGGCAGGGAAGTCTAGGACACTCTGACTTTCTGTTCTGAAAGGTCAGATGCTCAAGAAATTCCTGTGCTTCCCTTGGTGATGAGAAGTTACTTGCACTCTAAATGTTCTGGGAGTTCTTGAGCTACAGAAGAAGGAAAGAAATATTATTGACCTATCTGGGATTCAAATGAAGTTCTCAGAATCCAAGCCCTAGCTCTGTTAGCAGGAAGAACTCCAGTGTAACACTGTATTTGAAGGACAGAAAACAGTTTCAAATGCAAGGCTAGGTGCAGAGAACTAGGCCTGCAGGATTAGGAGGCAGAATATACACACTCAACAAGGAAGTGAACTGCGAAACCATTTCATTCATTCCAGGCACAGCCAGCAATGGTGGAAACCTGAAACATTTGATAGAGTTACAGCAGGGTCAGGCTTTTCTCAGCCTCTTCAAACGATGACTAATTAACCTTCCTCCCTCAGGTGAAGGGAGTTTCAGGCTATCTTTAAGTTACCAATAGAGAGCCAGTTTACTGGGGGAGAGGGGAGGAACAGAGTAAAAAATCCTGCTCTCTGGTCTTAGGGAGTGGGGTTTTGACTCTCCATTTGTCACATTTGAAGGTCCTTCAATCTCTACCAATCCATTATCCTTACTTCATGCTCCACATCATTAATGCAAATCCCCAGTCCAAGGAGGGGCAGGGCCATTTCTCTTCTGTCTCCAAGCACCTGAGTTAGAACCAGGCTCTGCCATCTTGACTCTATGGTTCTTGGCTGCCTGAGAAGTGGGACAGAGACAGTCATCCTGCTCTGCATTTGTGTGAAGGTGATGCTGGTGTCCTGGCACACTGCAGAAAGCTTCATCACTGGAAAATGTTCC
This sequence comes from Dipodomys spectabilis, assembly GCF_019054845.1. Classification (NCBI taxonomy): domain Eukaryota; kingdom Metazoa; phylum Chordata; class Mammalia; order Rodentia; family Heteromyidae; genus Dipodomys; species Dipodomys spectabilis. The sequence goes on from NW_024870945.1 coordinate 2,192,337, forward strand.
CTTCTTTCCTTCTGACTTCAAAATCAGATTCATCTATCAATATTCTTTTTTTCTTTCTTTTCTTCCTTCTTTCCTTCAGTCTTTCCTTCCTTCCTTCCTTCCTTCTTTCCTTTCTTTCTTTCTTTCTTCTTTCTTTCTTTCTTTCTTTCTTTCTTTCTTTCTTTCTTTCTTTCTTTCTTTCTTTCTTTCTTTCTTTCTTTCTTTCTTTCTTTCTTTCTTTCTTTCTTTTTTCTTTCTTTCTTTCTTTCTCTCTCTCTCTCTCTCTTTCTTTCTCTTTATTTCTTTCTATCTCTCTACCTACCTTCCTACCTAGGTAGCTATCTCTTTGACAGTTGTTGGGTTGAACTCAAGGCTTGGGCACTGTCTCTAACACTCTGCTACTTGAGCAACAGCACATATTGTGGCTTTGTCTGTGTACTGGTGCCTGCGGAATCGAACCCAGGGCTTCTTGCATGCTAGGCAAGCATTCTCTCATTAATCTATATTCCCAGTCCCTTCATTTTTTCCATAATAGCAATTTTTACATAAGTATGCTAGCATTTTATGTTCTCAAGTTTATTTTTCTGAATACCGGTTACTTCTAAGAAACCTGATCTTCTCTTCCCCTGCCTGATTTGTGATTGTTCCTGAATTGCCCTCATAATAAAATGTAAATAAAGGCTGCTGAGAGCTTCAGTGTGCATCATATAAAGACACAGGCCTAGAACCCTGGAAGAGAAAAAGCAATGGGCCTGAAATGAAGAGAATGATGCAGCATGCACAACTAGCATATCTGAAAAATAAACCAGTAAATAAAAGCAGAGTTTGCACTATGGGAGGTAATATACATACACACATAAGTAGGTAGGGCACTGATATATAAACTTGACCTTCCCTTTTTGAATTTTCTTGTGGCCATCCCAGGGCTTAAACTAAGGGACTGATGTGTTCCTGAGCTGCTTTGCTAAAGGCTGAAGCTCTACCTCCACCACAGCTACACTTCCTGCCAGCTGGTAGTTAATTGGACATAAGCAATTCCCAGGCTTTCCTGCCTGGTCTGGATTGTATCTCCTGCTCAGTTTTCTCTCTCAAAGCTGGAGCTCTACCCTCTGGGCCACTTCTCCACTTCTGGTTCTCTCGTGGTTTATTGGAGAAAATAGTCTCAGAGACTTTCCTGCTCGGCTGGCTTGAATGGCGTTGTCCTGAGGAGGCTTCAAGTGGTTTCCTCAGGGATTCACCGAGGATCCGCTCCACACAAACCCTTAGTCTAAATCTCTAGGAGTACTAGAGAAAAATGGAAACATTGTTATACCCCAGTTGCAGAACCCCCACCAAAAAGACCACTGAGAGTCAGACTTTACAGCTGTTTTAAGGTTTTATATAAACGGGCTGCAGCTAGGGCCTTGTCCTACACTCTAAACAGCAGCACCTAGGAGGAGAGCCCCAAGGTAAAGATTTGCAGGGTTTATAAAGGCACACAACCAACCAGGTGTATGGATTACCACCATGTGATGCTCAGCTAGAAACAAGGAACAAGTGGTCACTGCCTCACAACTTTAACCCTTCATTCCCCCCATTGACTTATGGTCCTGAGACACAATTTTGTGGCTCCAGCCCCAAACTAAACTCCAACTGCTCTTGATCTTGAATGGGTATGGTCCTTAACTGACCTAACCATACTATTAAACAACAATACCAGTAACAATCAGTTCATTTTTCTTTTCTTGAGGTGTATGCAGAGTGGTTGGGTAGGATGCTTGGAGAATTCCCATGTTTCCTCACGGTTGTCCAGGGCAAAGGGATCAGCCGTTCTGGTGTGGGAGCAGTGGGTCCAAGCAACAATGCCATCCACCTTAAGGGCAGTAGGTGTAGCCATTAGCACCATGTAAGGTCCCTTCCACCGTGGTTCCAGAGATATTAGGTTGTGCCTTCGAACAAACACCCAGTCCCTTTGTTTATTCAAATGGAGGGGGGGTAGGAATAGAAGCAGAATCATATAATGCTCTAAGCTGGGGCCACATCCTCTTATGCACCAGCTGTAAATAGTCAAGCTTACACAGAAATTCAATATCATCCAAATCAGCAAGCAATTCAGTCTGAAGGCTAGGGATAATGGGTGGGGGGTGTACATACATTATTTCAAAAGGAGTAAAGCCAAGCTAAATGGGTGAATTTCTTACTCTAAACAGGGCAAAAGTAAGCAGCGATACCCAGTCTGGGCCAGTCTCTAAGGCCAATTTAGTTAAGGTCTCTTTTAGAATCCGATTCATTCTTTCTACCTGCCCTGAACTCTGGGGTCTATAAGCACAGTGCAATTTCCAATCCGTCCCCAGTGCCGTGGCTATTCCCTGAATTACTTTTGAGAACAAAGCCGGTCCATTGTCCTACCTGATGGTGGTTGGGAAGCCATACCTGGGTTGGATTTTTTCCACGATCTTCTTAGCCATGATGTTCGCAATCTCATGCGTTGTTGGGTAGGCTTTAACCCATCCTGAAAAGGTGTCTACAAAAATTAGCAAAAATTTATATCCAAATTTTCCAGTTTCAATTTCTGTGAGGTCTACTTCCCAATACACACCTGGCCTATCTCCATGGAGGCAAGCTCCTTTTGTAACCAGTTGATTAGGGGCATTGGTGAGCTGACAGCCTTTAAAATTTTTAACAATGTCCTCAATGAGTTGATTTCCTTGCCTGATTTTTACTTCTGAGTTTAGGAGCAAGTCCTCCATTCTTCGGGTTCCCATGTGAGAGACCAGATGGATTCTCCTAAGAATCCTCTTGCCCAATCTTTGTGGCAAGATAAGTTTCCCCTCACCAGTTTTCTTCCAGTCTTCAATTCTTTCTCTGTCCATGGAAATTTTCTTTATCTACCCCAAGTCTTCTTGGGAGTACTAAGGCTCAGGAGGCAAAGCTTATGGCCCTGGGTCTACTTCCGCTCTGGGCTGGAGATCCACATCCTTAGCTGCCTGATCGGTCAAGTTATTTCCTCAGTTATTGAATCCGTTACCTTTTGATGTCCAGGACAGTGGCAATATTTACTGGTTCCCATGAGGCACGGATGAGGCTTAAAATTTCTTGTTCGTTTTTAATAGCCTTTCCGTCAGCTGTCAACAGCCCTCTCTCTGGGTAAATAGCTCCATGGACATGCACAGTGGCAAAAGCATACCAACTGTCAGTGTAAATGTTTAGTCTCTTCCCTTTTCCCTTCTGTAGGGCTTTTGTTAGTGCCACTAGTTCTGCTCTTTGTGCAGACGTTCCCTGGGGGAGTGCTTCTGCCCACACTATCTCAGTGTCCGTTGTGACTGCTGCACCGGTGTACCTTTTACCATCTCAAATGAAACTGCTGCCTTTTGTGAACAAGGTATGATCAGCATGCGGTAGTGGCGAGTCCAACAAGTCTGGCCTCTTTTCTTTCACCTGGTCACTCTTTTCACACTCAATTTCACGTTCTCTGTCTTTCCTTTCCTGTATTTGCTACTCTATCTCTCTCTCTCATTGTAAACCTTTTCACCGCAGCTTCGAGATCCCTAATAGACTTTTCACCAAGTCTGTCTAGAGCCTGCAACTTTCACTTTATGTCTGGTGCAGCTTGATTTATATAGGCAAACATAATCATCTGAGCCGACTCCTGGGTCTCAAGATCATACGGGTATATTGACTAAAAGCTTCCATGAGCCACTCAAGATATGCTGTTGGACATTCACTTCCTTCCTGTCTAACATCATAAACTTTGGCCATATTAGTACTTTGGCAATCCGCCACCTTGAGACCTGCCAACAGAGCCTGGCGATAGACGAGGAGTTGCTCCCTACTTTCAACTGTATTGTAGTCCCATGTTGGTCGCATCTCAGGAAAATAGGTAGTGATTAGGGCAGGATCTGTGATAGGTGCTCCTGTGGGGCCAGGGATATATTTCTGGGCCGCCTCTTGGATACAGTCTCTCTCTTCGGTGGTAAAAAGGACCTGTAAAAGCTGACTACAATCATCCCAAGTGGGCTGATGAGTAAAGAGAATAATTTCAAGCAAACGAATTAAATAGTGGGGTTTCTCAGAAAAGGGGGCATTTTGGGTGTGCCAATTGTATAGATAACTGGTAGAAAATGGCCAATATTGGAGTTGCTGTTGACCATCCGCATCCACAGGACCTATGGGGCATAAGGGAAAAACAGGTGCATTAGAAGGAGGATTGATACGATGGCATTGTCGAGTGACTGGCCCCTCAGAAACTTTAAGGGCAGGTGCGGAGTGTTCTATAGCTCCCTCCTCCTCTTGATCATTCACAGGTTCTGCAAAATGAACCTGGAAAGGAGAGTATGGGGGAGGAAACATTTCTTCATCCAAGTTATCTCCCTGAAAAACCAGGGGGGTACTTTTCTTTCCCTCTGTGTCAGTTTCTTTTTGTAAGTCTAGGGGGCTAGATGGAGTGGTGCCTATGGTTTCCAGTCCCGTCAGACGTACAGTCCAAAAAACAATAAACAGTACAAACAAAACACACTCTTGCCCTACAGTTACAAAAAAAAAGCCTTACAAAGTGGAGATCTCCCAAATTGGTCCACTGACTAAAGTCACGATGGGGTTTCACACCCACGCCACACAGCAGAAGGAGCAGAGCCACAGTGGGCCTCCTAACAGAGGCCCACTTGGTCAGTTCCAGCCCAAAACTGAACGGACCCCCGGCCTACAATACACACAGCAGTGTTCCAAGGACCGCCCCCGCCGCCACAGACAGCGGGGTTCCAAGGACTCCTGCCCCACATGGAGGGGTTCCGCCCCAAAAGATGATCTTGGACATCTCCCAGTTGCTCCAGGGTTGTGGTGCAAGCACTTCTGCTTCAACAACCCCTTATGAATCGGAGTGGCCATCCTCACAAAGGAAAATGAAAGTAAAACAGACAAATGATAGGACAAGACAAATTAACAAAGACAGCTCTGTTTTACCTTTGGAGTCTGAGATCTGGGGGGTTTTTGGGGGGGATCCTGGACGAGCCCCCACTAATATGTTATACCCAGGTTGCAGGATCCCCACCACGAAGAACATCCACAGTCAGACTTTACAGCTGTTTTAATGTTTTATTTAAACGGACTATTGCTTGGGACTCATCCTATACTCTCACACAGCGGAGCCTTGGAGGAGAACCCCGAGCTAAAGATTTGCAGGGTTTATAAAGACACACAACCAACCAGGTGTTTGAATTACCAGCACGTGTTGCTCTGCTAGAAACAAGCAACAAGCGATCACTGCCTCAAAACTTTAACCCTTCACATGAAGATGCTCCTAGTGGGTTCTAGACACTTAATGTTGGAGACACAAAACACTCATAATTATTAGATCATTTTATAGGCAAAAGGAGCAATGCAGACTGTATGAGGATCACTCCAGCTTTCGGCCCTCATATGCTGAGACAGTAAATTCACAGCAGCTCAATGCTAAGTGACAGAACTGGCATGTACTGTGGATATTTGCTCCCAAATCCTGTGACACTCATTTCTCACTTTTGGCCTCAAACCTGTGACCAGAGGGGAAAATGAGGAGAGAAAATCCTTCTAAGGGAAAGCAGCTATAAAGAACATTTGGTAGTTTACTTATAAATTAAACCTTGGGAATGACCCTGTTAAGAAGTCAGATTGTCCAGATTAAGAAATGAAGAAGAGAAGAAATAAGGTGCCAGTGGCTGCTGTCTGCAATCCCAGGTCCTCAGGAGGCTGAGATTTAGAGAAACTTAGTTTGAATGCAGCCAGTGTAGGAAAGTCCATGAGACAGTTATTTCTAAGAGATCACAGAAATACCCAGAAGTGGGGCTGGACTCAAGCTTAATGCAATACCCTTGAGCAAAAGGAGCTCAGGGACCTGCATAGGCTCATATTTCCACCCCAGGACCTGCCCCCTCAAAAAGAGCCTGTACTTCCATGTCTTTGTCTATGTATTGTATTCTTATAGGTGAAATTCCCGAGTAGCTATGATGAATAGCACCAACCTAATAAATTTGTATTCAGTACAATGAGTTCATAACAGAGAGACTTCTTTCAAGATAGTGCATGTTCCGGGGGTCCCCTCACTGTTCACAGTGTAACCTGAGGGTTTCTCTGCATCACAGTCCTGCTGGAGGAAAACTTTCTCATTGCCTGAACAGGCACACAAAAGCCCTCACTCCTGTACAGTTCGGTAACAACTCCATCTGTGCCAGTTAGTGAGGATGAGTGAAGGTCAGGAGAATAAGACCTCTTTGTACCCTTACTGATCTCTATCCCCAGTTCTCTGTTTTAATAGAAGACCTTCATTTGTGCCACCTCCGATGGCAGGCCAAGTTCTGTGTGCTTATCCTCCCTTTGTGAGACTATATTCTGGTGTTCAGTTACAGTGTTCAATATAATTCAGGAGTCCTTCAGGCAGACAACTAGGGCACTGAACATAATGAAACGATACATTGCAGGCAAAGTTGTGCCTATGATGCCTCTCCTATGTTTGCGGAGGCTTGGGAAATCCAAGCACATGTTGGATATCACAAAGCTCCCTGACATCTATGATTGGTGAAGCTCATCAGGTTTTGAAACCTTTGACTTCTCCTAGTTTGGGTCTGGGATCCTAGGTTTTGGGTTTGAACACAGGGCCTGGGTGCTGACCATGAGCTCAGTTGCAGAATCCCAGTGCTTTATCATTTTGTGTAACAACATTTCTTCTGGTCTGTGAGTGTATGTGTGTGTGAGTGTGTATGTGTGCACACCACGGTGTGTGTGTGCACAGGTGTGTGTGCATGCACACATATACATGAGTCCTGAAGCTTGACCTTAGGACATGAGTACTGTACCTATTTTCTCTTGTAGAATGATATCCCTCTCCCACTTGAGCCACAGAGCCACTTCAGGCTTTGTCCTAGTGACGTGGTCCTGAGAAATGAAGCCCATGATTTCATATATGCAAATTATTCTACCACTAAGGCACATTCCCAGCCCTCTACGTCAGCTATGTTAGTTTATTTCTGCCTTTTGTTCTTGTTGTTGTTGTCGATTGAAGGAGTTGAAGTCTTGGCATGGGTGCTGTCCCTGACCTCTTCAAGTCCATTCTTGTGCTCTACCACTTGAGCCACAGAGCTACTTCCGGTTTTCTGGTGGTTCATTGGAGCTAAGTTTCTCAAGGACTTTCCTGCCTATGCAAGCTTTGAACCATGCTCTTCAGATTTCATCCTCCTGAGTAGGTAGGATATCCTACATGAGCTCAAGCACCCAGCTTCCCCTTCAGGTTGTTAGTAGTGAATTAGAGATAATAGTCTCATGGTACCTTTTGTGTCTGGGATAGTTTGGAACCCAGATCTTTAAAACTCAGCTTCCCGAGAAGGCAGGATGACAGACTTCAGCTACTGCCCCCTTGGCAATGGCCTCTGCTGCAAGGGGGTCCATGGCTCCACGTGGTGGAGTGCTAGCCATGAGTCCAAGAGGTAAGAGTCAGTGCCTCAGTCCCGAGTTCAAGGTCATGACCAAGAAAAAATTAAACCAAACCGTTGTCTGCTGTAGACAACTCATGAGTCTTCAGTAATACATAATTTTGTTCCTGACATGGGGACCTATCTGAGCCTCAATATTCATGTCTGTATAATCATCAAAGTTGTGGAGCTCTTACATAGACAACATGTAAGAATGCACTCTGTTATGGACATAGCACATGGCAGTCTTTGCACCACTCAGCACACAACATCCTGTGAAATATTCAGCACCCAACTCCCAATGCAGGACTTAGTACACTGCATCCTGTGAAAGACCCAGCACATAGCAACATGTGCAGGCCTCAGAACGGAGAACCCTATGGAGGACTCAGCACATAGCTCCATTCCACAAGCTGTCACTAGAATTAGGGTGCTTTCATCAGTATCACCATTCTTGGAGGAAAAATTTCCAAACCATACAAGCTCACATCTAAAGGTTTAGTCGGGTGTTTTTCTTGGGAGGGGTTGTTAGCCATGGGGCTTGAACTCAAAGCTCTACCACTTGGAGCAACAATTTGAGATGTCTCTTAGACTTCCTGCCAGGACTGTGTTTTAAAGCCCCTGAGCAGCTAGGATGACGGGCATAAGCCAGGATGACATGGGTAACCCGTGGAGCTGGGTTGCAGCGATTTACCTGTGGCTAAGTCAGGTTAGGTGGCAGCTGTCAGCACCAGATTACTAGCTTGCTCTTTAATGAGGTTTTTGAAGTTCTGTTCTTCTATAATTACAGTTAGAGGATCCTACCTTTTTTTGGCATCAGACCTGGGGCTTGATTAAGAGCTTAGACACTGTCGCTAAACGCTTGTGCTCAAGGCTAGCACTCAATTGATTGAAAGATAGCAGAACTTCTGAGTTTTCTGTTTTGTGGCACTGAGGAATCGAACCCAGGGCTCCATGCTTACTATGAGAGCACTCAACCACCAAGCCTCAGGAGTGAACAAGGTATAAATAGATAGCGATTGCTGTATATAAATATTTTGTACACAAAAAGAGATTTCTGCATATCATTAAATTATAGATAATATTGCTACCAATTCTTAGGTATTAAATTATGTCTCCATTTAATGATGTCTCCCAGTTAACAACTAATAAAGCATTTATTAATAATTACTCAATATCTTATAATTGTTTATCATATATATACATATATCTATACATATAATTAGATATTTCATAGAATGAGACCAATGTCTATGTATTATTAAATTATGCATCATGTGTTACTCCAAATTATTAGTTATTTAATTATGTCTCCATGTAATTTTTATTCTGTTAATGCTTAATAAAATATTAATTAAACTTAGTGCACAAACTATACTTATTGCATCTAATTTTATTCTAGAATGATTCACTACTGATTCAATCTGTTTATCATTTATTGTAGTGGCAATTCTTCTGCCTATGATGTTTTTTAACTTTATTACATCCTATTACATAGCATATAGATTTGCATCCAAATTATACATCCTACCTGACACTGAGAACTTTCACAGAAAAGGAAAACGTGTGTCATGATTGGCTTCTCACTCCAAGATTACATTTTTGGGAGTTATGGGATCTAAACTCAGGGCAAAGAATGCTCTGTTCATGAATGGGTGACTGCCAGCACAGCAGCCACTAGCCAATTCAGCTGCCAGACAGTGCCCGGGCCCTGAGATTGAGCCACGTATGTTGACTCCATATTGTGCTTAGTGTAGTTATTCATTTTATTATTTTATTCATTTACCATTTATTTTATTGACTGCTATAACACATGGAATATTTAGTACATTTATTACATAGGATATAGAATTGCCTATGTATGAAACTTCACACCTAGGACTTTCACAGAAAAAAAAAAAAAAAAAAAAAAAAAACCATGTGTCACCCTGTGTCTTACTGCATGATTCAATTTTTGTCAGTGCTGGCATCTGAACTCACAGCCTACATGGCCCAATTCATGAATGGGTGAGTGTCAGCACGCCAGCCTGGGGCATATGGAGCCAACAAGCAGTTCCCAGCACCTGAGATTGAGCCCCAGGGGTTGACAAAACAAGAACATATGGACATGCAGATGTTAGTACACAAATAAATACAGATCTTTATAGAGTACCAGAGATCTCTATACATTATTTAGTTATATAGGCTATGTTCCTACCAATTCTTGGATATTTATTATGCCTCCATGTAATTAATATTACTGTTTTCATCCTTAATGAATTATTAATTATATCGACCACTGTCCCGAAACTATAGTGTCCATGTAATTAATAGAATTCTGTTTATGTGTCAAAAAATATTCATTAAAATCCACCAGCCTCCTAAAATTACTCTCTAACTTTCCATCGGTATTCCTATGAATAGGAACAAGACTCTTAGGATCTCCCTCCATTGGTAGGGGTCAGGAACCTGCTTTGAACACAGGGCCTATGTTATCATTTTGGCCCATGGCTTCTCTGGAAGCCCAACAGCCTTCAGCAATGCCAGGTTACCATCACTTTTCAGCCCTGTCATTTATACCCAGGATGGTCACCTTGAAAAGAAAACAAATGTAAAACTGGCAGCCATCAGCAAGTTGCTGTTTTTTTTTTCTGTGTCATTTTATTTATTTATTTTTCCTGTCAGAGTTTGAGGCCCAGGAACCTAAGCTCGGCTGTGGGTCCAGTGGCTGCAACCCAGCCTAGAGTGATCAAAGCTGAGGCAGAGTTGCAATGCCCTGAGTTCAAACCCTGTGCTTGACAAAATAAAAATACTTAATACATACATGCATACGTACATATATACATTAAAAATATTTAAACAATTATTAGGCTACTTGGTGTTGTATTCACGTCATTTTTTCTTTGGGGCCTGGGATTTGAACTCAGGGTCTGGGTAAATCTGCAGTACTGTGGGGGAAGGGAAAGCTCACAAGGCTAGAAGACAAGAAAGACAGGTCTGTTCCTAGCACTCGCAATAATAATATTCGTAAATATTTTAAATACATGATTTATACTTACATACACATGTTTACTGCATATTGCAGTTAGTGTATTCATTTTTTTATTAATTTATTATATATTTTAGAGAGTATAATTACATGTATAACATTTTTTACATCCTATTACATTGAACATAGATTTGCCTATGTAAATCATTCCTGAGACCCAGGAATTTCACTAATAAAGAAAACAAGTCGGACAATTGCCTACTTCCACCAGGATTAAATTTTTGGCAGTTCTGTGATTTGAACTCTGGGCCTAGAAGGCTCACTTCATGAATGGGTCAATGTTAGCACACCAGGCTGACGTAAGTGAAGTTGTCGGGCAAATTTGAGGACCTGAGATGAAGCCCTAGGAGTGGCCAATATATAAACAGATAGATATGTAGATTGCAGTATGTGTGCATATTTACATATGTATATGAATCTCTAAATAAAGTTATATAGAGAACCAGACATTTATGTCGATGCTAGTTTATAACTCTATATAAAGAATGATGACATATCTTATTTTTATATATTCTATTACTATTAATTATTTGGTCTAAAATTATGCCTCCATTAATTAATCACGGTAGGAGACTTAATAAAGTATTAATTAAATTAATCAATGACCTGTATTTGTTGCGTACAATCTTATACTACAGTGACTAGCTAATCAGTAGTTCAATTGGTACATTACAAAGATTCTATTATTGTTCCTATAGATAGGAACTAGTAGGTTGAATTCCTAGGATCAAACTCAGGGCCTAGGTGTCTTGGTTGGGCTCAGGCTTCCCTGACAGCCAGCCAGCCTTCGGCCATGCAAGGACATGTGCAATTTTCAAGCCGAGTCATTGAGAGCCAGGATGGTCACAGTGCAAAGGAAACAAAGGTAAAACTGTTGTCTAAAACTTCCAGGTTTTTCTTCCTCCATCTTGGTTGGTTTATTTTTTTGCCAGAGCTGGAGTTGAACTCGGGTTGTAGGATCCCTGGATCATCTGTGGGTGTAAACGCTGCACCGCAGCCTAGGGTAATCAAGGCTGAGGCAGAGTTGTGGCGACCTGAGTTCAAGCCCCGTGCCTGCACCCAAAAACAGTTAAGGTCCTGGCTAGCAGTTTGGGCCATTTTATCTGCCACACCTGGAATTTGGACTGGGTAACACTATTGTGCTTTGGGTGAAGTAAAAGCTAACCTCCTAGAAGAAAAAAATCTGGAGCATTTCCCAGTGTGTGAATTCCAGCCCTATAACTGGCAAAAATAATATTTGTATACAAGTATAATATATGTCATATATATGTATTTGCATAGATATTACATGTTGTACCTAGGGCACAATATTTCCACAGAAAGGAAATCAAGTCAACATTGGCTTCTTACTCCACCTATTGACTTCGGCACTGCTGGGATTTGAATTCAGGGCCTGGAATGTCTAATTCATCAAGGGGTCAGTTTAAGCACAACAACCTCAAACAAATTCAATGCCAGGCAGTTCCCAGGACCAGAGTTCTAGCCCGAGGAGTGGCCAATATATAAAGAGATAGATGTGTAAATTGTTGCAAATACGTGTATATAAATGTAGAGAGAGAGAGAAAGAGAGAGAGAGATGTATATGTATATTCTACTGTACATTTAAATATAAATATATTTGTAGAATGTTAGATGTCTATATATTATTAAATTACATGTAATATATTACTAATAATTATTAGATATTAAATTATGCCTCCATTTAATGAAGTATCATGGATTAAGGCACAATAAAGTGCTCTTTGTGTAAATGGAGCTCAGGGACAATTTCTAGGCTCATAGTTTAAGCCTCAGGATCTCCACTAAAAAAAAAAAAGAGCCAGTAACTGCATGTGTTTGTGTATATATACATGTATTTCTATCAGTGAACATCCATAGTTGTTATCAAGAATAGCACCCAGCTAACAAATTTGCTTTGAATAGAATGATGTCATAGCACAGAGAGTGCTTTCAAGATAGGGCAAGTTCCTGGTCAAAAAAAATTTAAGACCGTCCTTGGAATTTGAACCATTTTTCTGACAGGACTGGGATTTCAACTCAGGGTCTGATTAACTCTCTGGCACTGTGGGGGAGGGGAAACCCACCATCATTGAAGACACACACATACACACACACACAACCCATATGCATGCAAAATCAGAGATTTCTACACTGTAACCTTTGGGTGTTCTCTACCTTTTTCCCCACTATGTCTAGTGGTTGTTGGCCTAGGAGTTTGATGCATCCAACACCACCTGACATCTATAATTTTGGGGAAGAGAATGGCTTCCCCGATCAGCCTTTCCCAATCCCAGCTCCTTGATTGGATCATGGTCTATCCAGACCCTTTGGGGTTCCTTTTACAGACTTGCCAAGATCCTTTAAAAAGGCATCACATTCTGGGTACTGGTGGCCCACGCCTGTCATCCTAGCTACTTAGGAAGGTGAGATCTGGCTTCCAAGCCAGCTTGGGCAGGAAAGTGTGTGAGACTCTTATCCTCAATGCACCATCAGAAAACAAGAAGTGTCCCTGTGGCTCAAGTGGTAGAGTACAAGCCTTGAGAAAAAGAGGTCAGGGGCAACAGCTCATGGGCAACAACAACAAGGAGAGGCATTGCATGTTGGCTTTGGGATTGGCATGGGCCAAATATTAGAAATTTCAAGTGCCCCAAGATAAAGCAGTACCTCCTTTAGTCCCGTGCTCCACTATCTTGTCCACCTCGTGGCCTTGGCCGTGCTTCAGTTCAGGATGGCTCTGGATTGACAGGATGGCTCCAAGGAGGAAGATCCCAGACCAATTGCCCCGGCTCCTTCCTCCCTGCTCACACTGCTGCTTCTGCTATTTGACATAGACCTTCTTCCTGAAATCCATCCATGAGATCATTGACACCAACACAGTGATGAGTGGTGGGTCCAGCCTAACTCGGGGAAGTCAGAAGTGGAAGTCAGCCTGGGACTAGGAGCTTCTACTCTGGGTGTGGGCTGAGGCCAGGGCTGACATTTATTTCATTCTGAGCCTTGCATGGTTAGGGAGACAGTGTAGACACGACATTGAGTCAGGTAAGATGGGAATCTGTAGGACCACTTGTGTGTGGGAGGCTGTGGGACTCAGGGGGCCACTGTTCTTGGTACTCCTCTCTCCGACGTCCCTCTCCCTCTCTCATCCCTCAATAGTAAAAGAGAAACTTTAAATAAGGGTGTCGAAGAGGGGGCAGAGGAGTATTTCCATGTGAACCAGACTTGTGCTTCATATTCATCCTAGCCCCTAATTCCTATTTATTTGAGGACTGGCCATATGGGTTTGGGGGCAGGGAATCATCCTAGCTGAGAATGTGGCTCAGTGATAGAGTGGTAGCCTAGCAAGCCTGAAGCCCTGTGTTTGATTCCAAAAATGAAAAAGCTGGAAGGGGAGTTGGGGCTCAACTTGTAGACTACCAGGCATGATCAATTAGAGATCAAGGAGAGTGGTCAGGCCCTGTGTTCAAGCCCCATAACTGGAAGAACAAATCTTTGTGGAGGCTTTATTTTCCCTTTGGAAACAATTTATTCTTTGTGATAAGCATACCATAGGCCTCTTTCCTGACCACCAATGGGCCATTAGATGTCCCTGGAATTTGGACCTCCTCCCAGCAGCCTCTGCTCTACTCGGCCCGGAGTTTACGCTTCCTATCACCAGGCAAATGGAGGCCTAGAGAAGCCCACCTGGCCACCTAGTTCTGGTGGCTGCTGAGGATTTTGGGACTCAGTATGTCACATAGGGAGTCATCATCCCCATCAGTCTACAGAAAAAGGGACAGAGCACTGCAAGCCTGAGCGCACCAGCTGTGGGCAGTTCTGGATGTGGGGATCTGCAGCAGGACATGCTCTGTGGGGGAGTCCGGGGAAGGGAACCCTGACCTCTCCTCTTGCAGTTTCCACACTATCCTGAATTTGCAATTCTTCAAAACCTTTCTGCTTCTCCCTCATTTTGACCACCCAGGAGCCTGAGGCCTCTGAAGCAACTGCACTTGTGGGGAGCTCAGCCTGTGTCAGCATTTGGAGCCCTGTGTAAAAGAGACCGCAGCACTTGCAGTTATCTACTCTTCATCTTCTCCTGAGACAGCCGGCACCTGCACTCTGCTTTCTCCTGACACAGCTGATCCAGAATGAACATCTGTCCTTTAAATGCCAGGAGGGATTCCTGGATGGTGCGGATATGTGCTGACAGCTGGTTGCATCGGTGCTGGAGCTCATCTGCAGGACTTTGGAGGTCCACCTCATCAGACAGGTTGTGGATGAAGCAGATTTTCTTCTCGGATGCCCACATGTCCCACTTCCCATTCTCTCACATGTTGTGGTGGCAGATCACGGGGCAGGGGACCTGTGGCTCTGGCTCTATCTGGCACTGAGCTGTCCCAGGGAGGAGGAGTGCCTGCAGCAGTCCTGAAGGAATTGCCCCCTGTGGATCTCAGCCTCTGAGAGTGCTAACAGAGCCAAGTCCCCCTCAGTTTGGGAGACATCTCCATCCTCTGCCATGGGCACATCGAGGAGAGTCGCTTCCTCACCTTTTGCTTCTCCAGGGTTCACATCTTCCCCTTCCCCAGGGAAAGCCAGGAAGCTCAGCTGGGCCTGCAGGTGGACTTGTCACTTCCAAGCACTTGAAACTGTCCTGCCACTTTGGGGGCACCACCTAGCCCCCCAAATTGGTCGGACACTGCACTTGTTTCAGCTGCTCCAACAGCTGGGTCTACCTCTGCAGTTGCTACTGCAGGACCTACTACTTGGAGCACAGCTGCTCATTGGAAGTGATGTGCTGCTCACAGGTGGCTCTGAGCTCCTTCAGCTAGGCCAGGGACTGCTCTTGCTGCTCCTGCAGCCCCCGAGCCATTTGGCTCTCTCTCAGCCACCTCTTTCCATTCCTCTATCTTCTAATCTGAGCAGTCCAACTGTTCCCGCAGATATTTCGTCAGCTGCTGTTCTGAGTCCACGATGCTGGTAAGATCCTCCTTCTCACTGCTCACCATGGGGAGAGCATCCCGCAGCAAGGCCAGCTGTTCCTCCATCTGTGTGTTGCACACACATGCACATCGTGGGGTCTCGGGGATCTCCTGCCGATCCTTGGTTTTCTCCTCTAGTCTTCCCAGTTGCTCCCGCTGCTCCGCAATCTGGAGACGGAGTCTCTGGTTTTCCTGGACCTAGATGTGCAGTTGTTCCTCCAGGTTTTTCAACCCCATCTGTGTGTGGTAGATGTGGGCGTGCAGTTGCTGCTCCTCCTGAGATGGACCCTCAGGGGGCAATGGCTCTGTCAGCTTCGTTCTCAGTTCCCCCAGCTATTCTCTAGGTGCATCACCTATCTCAATCCTCACTCCTTCTCCTCTGTCAGTTGGTTTACCTGGTCGGTCAGCCACCAGTCCTCCTCCTTCTGCAGGATCCTCTAAATGCTCAGGTTCTGCAAGAAGGTGTCTGTCTCCAGATTTGCTGTGGTCACCATTCAGCTCAGGTTGTCCTGTAGTCTCTTTAGTACATCATGCCTCTGCAGCACTTGTTGGAACTTGCAGATTCTGTTCTTCCTGTTGCTCCTCTATGTCCAGAGTGCTTCCAGCTTCTCCTAAAACTCTGTGTTCACTTGCTCCATGTCATAGAAACTTCTGGTCTTTTCCTTGAGCTGAAGTATTACATCATTCAGCTGTTGGAACAACATTTCAGTCTCCTTCTGTAAGTAGTAACCACAGAAGCTACCATCTCCAGCTCCCCCATGTCCTGCTCTATGGCCTGTAGGCAGCTGGTGAGGGCTTCGTGCTCCATTTCTGTCATCGGCTGTAAGCAGCATGTGGGCTGGTGCCGATTCTAAATCACTTTCTGCCGAAACCAGCCTCTGTATGGGTAGCTTGTGGATGTCTAGCTCAGTTTGGTGCTTTGTGCACTTGGGCTGCCTTCTCCTTCTCTTTCTCTTGTCAATCCTGCACGTCTGTCTTTTCCTTCTTCAGTGGTTGGATCTTGTCACAGAGCACCTGGTTTCTTCTTTTGCTGTAGTGCAGGGCAGGCACCACATATCTGTAGCACCTCTGCAGATTCTTGGTGGTATCGGGACCATTGAACTCTGGACCCTGGTGGCTGTGACTATGTCCAAAAGCAGGGGAGGCCTTTGGCCAGACCCTCCATTGAATCACCCTCCCCAGTGTAGTTTGTCTTTGGAATCCTTCCCTTTTTTGTAGTCTTCGTTTTCTTGAATTTTGAAGGTCTGACGATGGGATTTTTCTGCTGGTGTTCTGGCAGTAGTTTGTTGCCCACAGCTCTGTCTCAGATTCTTGTTGTTTGAGACATCTAAGTCCTGGGATGGGAAAGATGGGCTGGCCACATTCCCAGGCTCTGGGAAATCCTCTATTCTCCCACTCACTGACTAGGTCCTCAATTTCCTATTGTACTCCAAATTCACCTCGATACTCTTGCTTACCACTCAGTTACCTCTACCTTCCTCAACTGCTGGTAGTGGTGTTAACCAACAGACGGCCGGATGGTTGCACAGATTGTTGTGTATGTCTGTTTGTTGCCTGTCCTGGACATTGAACTCAGGATCTAGGCACAGTCCATGAGCTGCTTTTGCTCAAAGCTACACCTCTACCACTGGAGCCACACGGCTCTACTTCTGGCTTTGTTGATACTGAAGTTGGACAGGGGTCTCAAGTACTTTCCAGTCTAGGGTGACTTTGACCATGAATCTCCTTTCACAGCCTTGGAAGTATCATGGAGGACTGCTGAGAGCCACTGGTGCCTGCTTAATCATTGGTCTTGCTGATGTTCTTGGACAGACCAGTGAGTTCCCTAACTTCGGGTTTAAGTGTTGGGAGCTGGAGCCTACAATTCTAATCCTGGTCCTGCCACCTCCAAATGGCAGGAAATCCTAAGAATCTCGTTTTTATCCATATGAATACCAATGGAATGTGATATATGTCATGCTTGAATGGGCAGTTCTTGAATAATTCTAGGATAAAATTATATACAATTATATTCTACGATACTGATTGATTTTAATCAATACTTTATGAAGTGCTTAAAAAATTACATTCATTAAAGGAGAAATAATGAAATACCTAAGAATTGATTGTCACATAGCATAGAAATGCCATTTTTTTCTGCCAGGACTGGGATTGCAACTCATGGTCTGGGTAACTCTGTTGTATTGTGTAGGAAGGGGAAGCTTGCTTTCTTGAAGTCAAGAAATTCAAGTCTATTCCTTAGGCCTGAAATCGATCACCACCACTAGAAAACATCCTATTTGTGTACATTTTAAATATATGATTTAAAGTTACATACATATATTGACTTGATATTGCATTCAGTGTAGTTATTCATTTTACCTTCTGTTTTGTTCATGTAGTAACCATTTATTTTATTGACTATTATGGCACATAGAATATTGATTACATTGATTATATAGGATATAGGTCTGCATATGTATTCCACTTCATACTTGACACACAGGACTTTCACAGAAAAGGAAAACATATGTCACCATCTGCTTCTTACTCCACGATTCATTGTTTGGGAGTGCTGGCATGTGAACTCATGGCCTACAGGGCCAAATTCATGAATGATTGAGTGTCAACCTGCCATCCTGGGGCAAACTGAGCTGATAGGCATTTCTCAGGACCTGAGATTGAACCTCTGGAGTTGACCAAATAAGAATAGATTGGCACGCACATAGTAGTGTGCTAATAAATATATATCTTTATAGTGTGCCAGACATGTTTATCCATTATTCAGTTATATAGACTACATTCCTAACAATTATTGGGTATTTGTTATGCTTCCATATAATTAATATTATTGTTTTAATCCTTAATAAACTATTAAATAAATCAGTGTCCTGAAATTGTTGTGTCCCTGTAAGAAATAGTTGTCTTTTAATGCTTCATATTAAATAAGATCAATCAGCCTACTGAAATCATGATGTCTAAATTTATACAAGTATCATTCATGAGCAACTCACTCAACTGTGACAATTACAACATTCAATCATTACTCCCTCTCTTAGGATCCCCCGCCATTCAGAAGTGACATGACTGAGATTGGACTCTAGGTTTATATTGTCCTGCAGGACTGTCTTCCCCAGTACCCTGCCAGCCTTCAGTACTGCAAGGTGAAGTACCCTTTGTAGCCGTGTCCTTCAGACCCAAATGATCATGGTGCAAAATGTTAAAACTCCATCCCACCACTTCTTCTCTGTGCGTTCCCCCCCCCCATAAGGCCTGGACGTCTAGGATCCCAGGATCACATGTGGTTCCAGTGGTTGCACCCCAGACTATGGTCATGGAAGTTAAATAGAGTTGCCTTACATGAGTTCAAGACCTTGTTTCGCAAAAAAAAAAAAAAAAAATTATCTCCCTGGCTTGCAATTGGTGCTGTTTTTTGAACTCAGGGTCTGAGTAACTCTGCAGCACTGTGGACAAAGGGGTAGCTCACCGTGCTTGAAGACAAGAAAGTCAGACCTAGGCCCTAGGCTTGAATTCAAGCCCCACCCCTGGGAAGCATACTATTTATATACATTGTAATGATAGGATTTGTACTTACTCATAGATGTTCAGTACATATCCTGTTTGTTGTGGTTATTTATTGTATTTCTGTTTTATTCATTTATTTACAATTTATTTTATTGACCATGGTAACACATATTCCATTTATTATTTTGATGACATCCTATCACATAGCCACATAATATCTAGAGTTGTAGACATGTTCTCCAACATGTCTGACACCCAGAATGCTCAGAGCAAAGGAAAACAGGTGTCACACTCTGCTTCTTACTCCATGATCCAATTGTTGACAGTGCTGGGATCTGAACTCAGGGCCTAGCAGACCCAATTCATGAATGGGTTTGTCAAAACGGCAACCTCTAGCCCAGGAAACTGCCAGGCAGTTCCCAGACCCTGACATTGAGCCACAGGGGTGGACAAAATAGACATACATGGATAGGCAGGTGGTAGTACACCAATAAATATATATTTGTATAGAGTGCCAGAGACATCTACCTAGGATTCAATGACATCAACTACATTCCTACCAACTCTTAGGTAGTTACTATGCCACCATTGAAGGAATAGGATTCTTTTCATGCTTAATAAACTATTCAATAAGATCAGTCAGCATCCTAGGATCATTGTGTCTAATTTTAGACTAGACCCATCCATGGGGAAACTTCTCAATCAAGAGTTTGCTCACATTCCATCGGTATTCTGATGCATAGGAATGAGTCTCTTGGGAAATCCCCCGATTGGTTGGTGTCAGGACCAACTTGAACTCAGGGCCAACATTGCTGCATGGGACTATGGCTTCCCTGATAGCCCACTAGCCTTCGCCAATGCAAGGTGAAGTACCCTTGGTAGGCGAGCCATTCAGAGCCAGGATGATCACCGTGGAAAGGAAACCAATGTCAAAAATCCATCCCGCGGCTTTTTTTCTGTGTGTGTGTGTGTGTGTGTGTGTGTGTGTGTGTGTGTGTGTGTGTGTATTTTCCTGCAAGACTTCAGGGCCTAAGATCCCAGGGTTGGCTATGGGCCCATGGCAGCCAGCCACCCTGAGGTTACTGAAGCTGAGGCCATTATATTCCTAAATTCATAATTTAAACATAGGATCTATATTGACATACATGTGCAGATAGCAACTTGCATTCAGTGCATTTCTTCTCCTAAATTTGTGTCTAATTCATGGAGATATTGCGTATTTTACTGAGTATGGTGACAGTTATAACTGTGCTGACATGGATGACAACCTGTTCCCATGGTTATACGGTTGCCTATGTATTCATTCTCCATCCTAGGTGAGACCCAGGACTTTCACAGGAGAGGAAAATAGGTGCAACGACTGGCTTCTGACATCAGGATGAATCTTTTGTCAGTGCTGGGATTTGAACTCAGGTCTGGGTAACTCTGTTGCACTGTGGGGGAAGGGAAGGCTCACCATCCTTGAAAACAAGAATGTCAGGCCTGGTCCAGGGCCTTCTTCGATGCCCTCGCACTGGACAAAATAAGAAGCCCAGCTCTTTTATGCATAGCATCTCTATTTACGTACAGGTGTGGTATGCGTCTTATATTCAGTGTAGTTATTCTTTTTATTTTGTGTCTTTTTCAAGGATGTATTGTGTATTTTATTGAGCATAGAATGACATATAAAACTGTGCTGACATGGATGACAATCTATTCCCACAGGTGTAGAGTTGCTTATGCTTTCTTGATTCTTGCTGAGACCCAGCACTTGCACAGTACAGGGAAACAGGTGCAAGGATTGGCTTCTCAAATCAGGATAAACCTTTTGGTAGTGCTGGAATTTGAACTTGGGGTCTAGGAAGCCCAACAGCCAAATAGGTCCACATGAGCCAATCAGCTTGTGAGCCACTAAGGATCTAGACCATACCCAAGACCTGAGATCAAGCCCCAGGGTGGGGATGGGGCAAAATATTCATCCATTCATAAGCTGAAGCTAGTATGCTAATTACCTATTTGGATAGAGTAGGAGATGTAGTGAGCTGTGTTCCTATCCAATCTACCATTTGAGTACTGATTCTTGGATCTTTCCCAATGCCTCCAATTCCTGAATGTGATTCTTATTGTCACACTTCATGAACTCTTAATTAAAACTAATTGTTGTGCCATACATCTTGCCTATCATTTCCTATGAGAATCATGCATGAACTAAATTCTTCCCTAGGCCTGAATTCAAGCACCTCATAACATTTATAGACATGTTAAATATATGATTTATACTTACATCAATATATTCAGTCTATATCATGTTTTTTGGAGTGATACATTATATTTTATCATTTATTTATTTAGTTAGCATTTATTTTATGGACTGTGAGTACACCTATAACATTTATTGCATTTATTCCCATCTATTCCATAGCATGTAGCTTTGCAGACATATTATGAACTTGTACAGAAAAGAAAAACAGGTGTCACTGTTTAAATCTTACACCAGGAAGAAATTTTTGGTAATGATGAGACCTGATGAGAAGGCCTGAGAGGCCCAATTCATGAATGAGTGAGTGTCAACTCCGCAGCCTCTAGCCCATTCAGCTTCCAATTGGATCTCAGGACCTGGGATCAAGACCCAGATTTGGCCAAAATAGCAGTAACTTTGTATGACGATGGTGGTAAATAAATAAATATAAATTTATTTATTTATTTATTTTGGGGTTGCATCGTGGGGCCTGAACTCTGGGCCTGGGCGCTGTCTCTCAGCTCTTCAGCTTAAGAATAGCACTCTACCATTTGAGCCACAGTGCCACGTCCGGGTTTTTACTTTTTGCTTATGTGGTACTGAAGAATTGAACCCATGGCCTCAGGCAAGCAAGGCAAGCACTCTACCACTGAGCCACTTTCCCAGCCCAAATATAAATTTAGATATTTAGGTACTGCCAGAGGTGTCTATCTAGTATTCATTGACATATATTACCTTCCTACTGATTCTCATGTATTTAGTTAGGACTCCATTTAATCAATAGTATTCTTTTAATGCATAATAAACTACGAATTAAAATCAAACCCTGTCCAGTGATTATTGGGTCTAATTTTATGCAAGACTGATTGACGGACTACCCTTTCAACCATGACATTAATCACATTCCTCTTGTGTTCTTATGTACAAGCAATAGTTTCTTAGGCTCTTCAACCCCTTGTAAGTGGCATGACCGCGGTTCGAACTCAGGGCTTAGTGTCCACGTTGGCCTATGGCTTCACTGACAGCGCCAGCCTTCAGAAATGCCAGGTGACCTACAGGTTGCAGCCATGTCATTCACACCCCGGATGGTCAACCTGCATGGAAGGAGAACAGAAACTGCTGACCTTCCGCGGTTTGTGGCTTTTTTTCTATGCTGTTTTCATTTTGTTTTCCTGTGAGCCCCTGAGGCCTAGGACCCCAGGATGAGCTGTGAGTCCAGAAGCTGCACCATTCCAGCCTAGGGTGATGGAAACTGAGGCAGAGTTGCCACAACCTGAGTTCAAGCCCCGTGCTTGGCAAAAAATTAATTAATTCATTAACAACACTATTGAATCTCCCTGTCTTGGATTTTGTGCCATTTTGTTGTCTACCAGGCCAGGGATGTCACCTTGGGATCTGAGTAACTCTGATGCACTTGGGGCAGGGGGTGGAAGAAAAGGGAAGCTCTCCTCCCTTGAAGACAAGGAATTCAGGCCTGTTCCCTAAGCTTGAATTCAAGCCCCAGCCTTGGAGAACATAACATTTATAGACGTTTTTATTATATCATTTATACTTACATCCATACATTCAGTCTATACCTTGTTTGTTGGAATGATTCATTATATTTTATTATACATTTATTTGTTTACCATTTATTTTATGGACTGTGAGTGCACCTATAACATTTATTACATTCATTCAAATCTATTCCATAGCATGTAGCTTTGCGGACAAATTATAAACATCATACCTGACACCCAGCACTTGCACAGAAAAGGAAAACAGGTATCACACTTGCAATCTTACTCCAAGAAGACATTTTTAACAATGCTGGGACCTGAACTGAGGGCCTAGAGGCCCAATTCACAAATGTGTGAGTGTTAGCACGGCAGCCTCTAGCACATTCAGGTGCCAGGTGGATCCCAGGACCCAGGATGAAGACACAGGTTTGGCCAAAGTAGCAATACTTCTCTATGCAGATGGTGGTATAAAAATAAACATATATTTAGATATTTAGATATTGCCAGTGATGTCTATCTAATATTCAATGACATATACTACCTGCCTAGTGATTCTCAGATATTTAGTGACGACTCCATTTAGTCAATAGTATTCTTTTAGGGGCTGGGAATGTGGCTCATTTTGATAGTGCTTGCCTTGCATGCATGAGTCCCTGGTTCGATTCCTCAGCAACACATGATCAGAAAAACTCGGGAATGGCGCTGTGTCTCGCATGGTACCGCGCTAAACCAGAGCTGAAATGCTGAGGGACAATGCCCAGGCCCAGAGTTCAGGCCCTACTACTGAAAACACACACACACACACACACACACACACACACAGAGATTATTATTTTAATGCATAATAAACTATAAATAAAATCAATCCACATCTTGTGAATTCTGGGTTTAATTTTATGCTAGACTAATTGACAAACTATTCTTCCAACCATGACATTGACGACATTCCTCTGGTGTTCCTATGGACAGACAATAGTTTCTTACGCTCTCCAGCCCTTTGTAAATGTCATGGCCAGAATTCAAACTCAGGGCCCAGGTGTGCAGATTGGCCTATGGCTTCGCTGACAGCCTGCTGACAGCAATTCCAGGTGACCTACAGGTTGCAGTTGTGTCATTTGGAACCGGGATGGTCACCATGCAAGGAAGGAAAACCGAGAAACCTGTAACAGTTCGCAATTCATGGCTATTTTTCCTTGCCATTTTCACTTTTTTTTCCTGTCAGCCCCTGAACCATAGGATCCCAGGATGGGCTGTGGGTCTAGAGGCTGCACCAACCCAGACTAGGGTGATGGAAGCTGAGGCAGAGATGCCACGACCTAACTTCAAGCTCCGTACTCGGCTAAATAAATAAATAAATAAATAAATGAAATATAGAAAATAAAATAAATTTTAAAAATTTAAAAATATGGCTTGGAATGCGTGCTCATTTTTTTTTTCTGCCAGGCCTGGGATTTGAACTTGGAGTCTGGGAAACTCTAATGCACTGTGGGGAATGGGGAAACTCACCCTCTTTGAATACATGCAATTCAGGTCTGTTCCCTAGGACTGAATTCAATCCCCAGCCCTGTAAATTAATTTTCATCCACATTTGAAATTATTAATATCTACATACTTATATTTATTGCATATTGCTTTTTTGTATTATTCAGTCATTATATTTATTGACTATTATTACACTTATAACACATTTTAATTTACTACATCTTATGAAAATTATACAGATTTTCATATATATTATATATCTTACTTCAGACCCAGGACATGCACAGAAATACTATAGTAGATGATGCCATGCTTAGAAAAGCAGAAAGAATACAACAACTGAAGTCTAATTTACTGAAGTCTAATTTATCCCTAGGCACCACAGTGGCTCTCATCTGTAAGCTACTCAGGAGGCTGAGAACTGGAAGATGAAATTTCAAAGCCAATGAATGCAGAAAAGCCTGAGAGATATCATCTCCAATTAACTGGCAAATGCCAGGCTACAGGCATAGCTGAAGTGGTAGAAAATCAGCTATGAATAACAAAGCCAAAAAGAGCAAGCTGACTTCAAATGTGAGGAGAGGAGGTAGGGGAATAAAAGGCAGAGAAATCCTCCAAAAACAGAGAACAAAACGACAACACATAAATGCCACCTAATTTAAGGTACCAACCAAACTGAAAAAAAATGAAGCTTGTGCAGTTGTATAACTGTACATGAGCACATAAGCTCTTAGGTGCACTTCAAAGCTATGTTTTTAATAATATATATGTATATATATTTATAATGCATGTATATATATATATATATCTTTAAATAAACTAAGAAACCAACCAATGAATAAATACTTCTGAATTAGTGCCTTAACCATGGCATTATAAATTATTTATATTAAAAGTGTATTCCAAGTTTCTTTTCTCAGAATCAATCTTTAAGAAGTTTGTTCATGTTCCTGGCACCAGGGACTCAAGCCTATAATCCTAGCTACTCAAGAAGCTGTGATCTGAGGTTGCTGGTTCAAAGTCAGCCCAGGAAGGAAAGTCCGAGAGACTCTTATCTTCAATAAACCACTAGAAAACCGAGGTGGCACTGTGACTCAAGTAGTAGATCACTCGCCTTGAGCTGAAGAGCACAGGCATAAACCCTGAGTTCAAGCCCCAGGACCAAAAAATAAATAAAAAACGAAGTTTGTTCATGCAGATCATAAAATTCTAATATTCTGAGCTTTAGGAAACTTTTCTGCCAGGGTCTTATGCTCTTTAGGCAAGTACTCCACTACTGAGATACATCACAGTCCCATTGTTTTGTTTTTCATGTTACAATCCAGTTTATTCCCAAAATGCTTAGAAGTACCTACTGTCCTCACAGAAGTGAGGTTTTATTCAGAAACCCAACCTTTTGTGCTATGAGGACTCCCCTAGTGTATTTCTTGGTAGGCACTGAGGAAAACTCATATGACACAAATGCAGAGAGTTTATAATAGTAGAAATAACTGTAAATAGAAATAAATTCAACAGTCCGGACATTCTAGGGAGAAATGATGTCCTTATTTTCATTCTCATTCTTCAAGGCAGATGGTCAAAATAGAAACACCAATGTGCTATACTGAAATGTAAAAGTTTAAACTCTTTTTTGAAAAATTCTCATGTTATAAAATCAATATGTATCAAATAAAGGCAAAGTGAACTTAAAAAAATATTAAAAATTCTAATGAAGCTCCCTGGCTTGGAATGTGTGCCATTTTTTTGTCTGCAAGTCTTGGAATTTGAACCCGGGGTCTGGGTAACTCTGTTGCACTGTGGGGAAAGGGGAAGCTCGCCGTGCTTGAAGACCAGGAAGTCAGGCCTGTTCCCTAGGCCTGAATTCAAGCCCCAGACCTGGAAAATGTACTCCTTATGTACATTTTAAAGATAGGATTGAACTTCCATACAGATGTTCAGTCTATATTATGTTTGGTGTAGTTATTCACTGTATTTTTTTATTGTTTTCATTTATTTACCATTTATTTTATTGACTGTGATGACACTTAACTATGTATTACATTGTTTACATCCTATCACATACCATCTAGATTTGTAGATGTGTTCTCCATCATGTCTGACACCCAGGACTCTCCCAGAAAAGGAAAACAGGTGTCGCACTTGGCTTCATACTCCAAGATTAAATTTTTAGCACTGCCAGGATCTGAACTCAGTGCCTAGCAGGTCCAATTCATGAATGAGTGAGTGTGAGCACAGCAGCCTCTAGCCAATGAAGCTGTTAGTTGATTCCCAGGTGCTGAGATCGTGACCCAGGATTGGCCAAAACAGCGATACAAGGATAGGCAGACAGTAGTATACAAATAAATATATGTTGGTAAAAAGCAGCATAGCCGCCTATCTATGATTGAATGACATATAATATATTCCTACCAACTCTTAGGTATTTATTGTACCATAATTAAACGAATACTATTCTTTTCATGCTTAGTAAAGCATGAAATTAAGACCAATCATTGTCCTAGGATTTTTGTATCCAATTTTAGGCTCGACCAAT
This sequence comes from Dipodomys spectabilis, assembly GCF_019054845.1. Classification (NCBI taxonomy): domain Eukaryota; kingdom Metazoa; phylum Chordata; class Mammalia; order Rodentia; family Heteromyidae; genus Dipodomys; species Dipodomys spectabilis. The sequence goes on from NW_024870945.1 coordinate 2,218,953, forward strand.
GCACAAACTTCTCTTTCAATTGGTATTCCTATGCATAGTAATGAGTATGTTGTGATCTCCTGCCATTGGTAGTTGTCTTTACCTGGATTTGAACCCAGGGCCTATGTTGACAGGTTGGCCTATGGCTTCCCTGCTAGCCCGCCAGCCTTCAGCAATGGCAGGTCAGGTATACTTTGCACCCGTGACATTCAGACACAGGATGGTCACCACGCAAAGAAAAAAAAAAAACACCCATCCCTCTGCAGCTTGCCACCTTTTGTGCTATCTCACTTTTTTCTTTCTGCAAGCCCTCTGGGCCTAGGATTCCAGGATTGGTTAAGGGTCCCGAGGCTGCACCCAGCCTAGGGTGGTCGAAACTGGGGCAGAGTTGCCAAGACCTGAGTTCAAGCTCCATGATCAGCCAAAAAAAAAAAAAAAAGGAAAAAGACAAAAGACAAAAATTAATTGATTAGTTAACAAAATTTAAAAATAATAGAGCTCCCTGGTTTTGAATTTCTGCCAGTTTTCTTTTCTAGACTGGGAATTAAACTCAGGAACTTGTAGCAATGTGAAGGAAAGTGCAGATTTGCTACTACTTGAGTTCAAATCCCGTGCCAGGACAAAACTAAAAAATTAAGTCACTGAACTTGGCACGGGGAGTAGTTGTGGAGATGGGAGGTAAGGAATGGTAGGGGGAAAAGAAAGGAGGAGGCAACAATGCTCAATAGGAAATATACTCATGACCTTGCTCATGTAACTGTGACCATTCTGTACAACATTTTTACAATAAAAAGCATACAAAAAAAGGAACAATGTAGTATTCCAAGAAGCACTTTGGGGTTAAGGAAAGGATGTCTGAATAGATGTACAAAATTCTACACTGCTTTTTATTTAATGTTCAGTATGGAACTGAATAAACAGATTCCATTAAAAAATTAAGTCACTGTCTTGGAACTGGGGCCAGTATTTATACCATTGTTGAGATTTGATCTCACCATCCTGGTAACTCTTTTATACCATGGGTGCAGGAAAAAGTTACTGTCCTTGAGGAAAAGAAATTCAGGCTAGAGTTCCCATGGCCTGAATGAAGGCCCTACAATGGAAAAGATATTTCTATACATGTGTAATATATGATATATCCTTACATATGTATGTTTTTTACATGTTATGTTTTTCATTATTGATTTTGTATTTATTTTATTTATTTGATTCATTTTTTTATTTTTTATTTTACTTATATTATCATTCCATTTACATTTTGCACATCTATTATAAAATTATACACAATAATTTAAGACATTGACTCATTTATCATTAAAACTTTTTATGTTGAAACATGATACATAATTAAATGGAGGCATTTGTCACAGTCTTCTCACGTTTAGCGTCTCTCCCAAGAATGAGCTTTGTCTTACTTATCTTTGGACACCTTCCTATAGGGATGTCTTTAGATAATTTATACTGAGAAGCCTTTTCTTCAGGACAGGCAAGTTGTTGGATAAAATTGTAAGGGGGAGGCTAGAAATGTGGCTTGGTGGTAAAGAGCTCACTCAACATGCATGAATACCAGGGTTTGAATCCTCAGTGCCACATACTCAGAAAAAGCTAGACGCAGTGGAGTGGCTCAGATGGTAGAGTACCAGCCTTGAGAAAAACAATCCCCAGGACTGTCAAAAACAATAGGCCAGATGCCGGGTGGCTCACACCTAGAAAACTACCTTCTCATTAGGCTTAGATTTGAAGACCACCGTTCAAAGACAGCCTAGGCAACAAAAGCCTGCTAGATTCTTATCTCCAATGAACCACTAAAAAATCCCATGTGGAGCTGTGGCTCAACTGGTAGAGAGTTAGCATTGACTCAATTGCTCAGGGACAGTGCCCAGGGTTGTTACAAGACACACAACTGGAAAAACATTGAGGGTTAATCAAAGTACTTTTCTATTTGCTAATTACGAGAACATTCTCTGGAAAATCAACGCTCATATACACCAGAATTGGAGTCAGACCTCCAGGCTTAAGTGTAGCAGATCCACATGCCCAGCCTCATAGACTCTAGCATTGTAACCTTGTGTCCACAGAGTTCTGAAAGGTCCAATGTTGAAAGGCTTAATATGTTCCCAAAGCCTTTTGTGATAAGCACTTGGCTTGTATTGTCAATGCCATTACACGTCTGAACCTAGCAGAGCACCAGTAGCTCTTGCCAATCACCCTAGCTCAGGAAGCTGAGGTCTCAGGATCACACCAAACCCAGCCAGGGCAGGAAAGTCTATGACACTCTGACTTCCACGTCTGAAACGTCGGATGTTCAAGAGCTTCTTGTTTTTCCTTTGATGATGAGAAGTTACTCTAAATGTTCTTAGTGTTCTTGACCCATTGACCCATCCTGGGTTCAAATGAAGTTCTCAGGATCCAAGCCCTGGCACAGTTAGCCAGAAGAACTCCAGTGTAACACTGCATTTGAAGGACAGAAAACAGTTTCAAAAGCCAAGCTAGGTGAAGAGAACAAGGAGGCAGAATATACACACTCAACAGGGAAGCGAGCTGCAAAACCACTTCATTCATTTCAGGCACAGCCAGCAATGGGGGGAAACCTGAAACATTTGTTAGAGTTACACCAGGGTCAGGCTTTTCTCAGCTTCCTCAAATAATGACTAACCTTCCTTCCTCAGGTGAAGGGAGCCTCAGGCTATCTTTAGGTTATCAATAGAGAGCCAGTTTAGTGAGGGAGAGGGGAGGAACAGAGTAGAAAGGCCCTGCTCTCTGGTCTTAGGGAGTGGGTTTTTTACTCTCCATCTATCAGATTTGAAGGCCCTCCTTCTACCTCTGCCAGTCTTTTCTCCTTCCTTCATTCTCCACATCATTTATGCTAATCCCCAGTCCAAGGTGAGGCAGGGTCATTTCTCTTTTGGCTCCAAGCAGCTGAGTTACACCCTGGCTCTGCCCTCTTGGCTCTGGGGTCTTCAGCTGCCTGAGAAGTGTGAAAGAGACATTCTTCCTGCTCTGTGGTTGTGTGAAGATGATGCTGGTGTCCTGGCACACTGCAGAAGGCCACATGACTGGGAATTGTTCTCTTCTTTCCTCTTGAAGTCCAAGACCAGATTCATCTATCATTTTTCTATCTATCTATCTATCTATCTATCTATCTATCTATCTATCTATCTATCTATCTATCTATCTATCTATCTATCTATCTATCTATCTATCTATCTATCTATCTCTCTGTCTATTGACTTTCCTTCCTTCCTTGCGTCCTTCCTTCCTTCCTTCCTTCCTTCCTTCCTTCCTTCCTTCCTTCCTTCCTTCCTTCCTTCCTTCCTTCCTTCCTTCCTTCCTTCCTTCCTTCCTTCCTTCTTTCTTTCTTTCTTTCTTTCTTTCTTTCTTTCTTTCTTTCTTTCTTTCTTTCTTTCTTTCTTTCTTCTTTTCTTCTTTCCTTCTTCCATTCTTTCCTTCCTTCTTCTTTCTTTCCTTCCTTCTTTCTTTCCTTCTTTCATTCTTTCCTTCCTTCTTTCTTTCTCTCTTTCTTTCTCTCTCTCTTTCTTTCTTTCTGTCTTTCTTTCTTTCTTTCTATCTTTTTTCTTTCTTTCTTTCTTTCTTTTTATGTATCTATGTATCTATCTATGTACCAACCTACTTAGCTGCCTACCTACCTGCCTACCTATCTACCTACCTACCTACCTACCTACATAGTTATCTCTTTCACATTTCTTGGGCTGAACCCAAGGCCTGGACACTGTCTCTAGCACTCTGCTACTTGAACCACAGCACCAATTCTGGATTTTTCTGTGTATATGTTACTAAGGAATCGAACCCAGGGCCTCTTGCATGCTAGGCAAGCACTCTCCCACTAATCCACATTCCCAGCCCCCTCCTCTTTTTTCTTAATGGTAGTTTTTACATATATATGCTACCATTTTGAGTACCCAAGTATAATTTTCTGAATACCGCTTATTTCTATGAACTATGATCTTTTCTTCCCCTGCCTGATTTGTGACTGCTCCTGCATTGGCCTCATAATAAAATGTAAATAAAGGCTCCTGAGAGCTTCAGTGTGCATCATATAAGCAAACAGGCCTAGAAACCTAGAAGAGAAAAGCAATGGGGCTGAAATGAAGAGAATGATGCAGTATGTACAATGAGCATAGTCTAAAACATAAATCAGTAAATAAAGCAGAAGTTTTGCATACAGCCACTTTGCAGTTAGGGAAGTAATATACACATGTAAGTAAGTAAGACACTGATACATAAACTTGGCTTTTCTTTTTGAATTTTCTTTTGTGGCCATCCCGTGGCTTAAACTGAGGATGCAATGCATTCCTCAGCTGTTTTTCACAAGGTTGAGGTTCTACCACTGCCACAGCTCCACTTCCAGCCATCTGGTTGTTCACTAGACATAAGCACCACCCTGGCTTTCCTGCCTGGTCTGGCCCTGTATCTCCTGCTTGGCTTTCTCTCTCAAAGTTGGAGCTCTAAACTCTAGGCCACTCCTCCACTTCTGGTTTTCTGGTGGTTTATTGGAGACAATAAACCTTTCCTGCTAGGGCTGGCTTTGAATGGAGATCTCCCGAGGAGGCTTCAAGTGGATTTCTTCAAGGATTCACCTAGGAGCCACTCCACCCAAAACTTTAGTCTAAATCTCGAGAGATACTAGAGAAAAACGGGCACAGGAACATGTTTCTAGTGTGTTCTAGATAATGACGATTTGAGACACACAACTCTCATAATTATTAGATCACTTTTTAGGCAAAAGGAGCAATGCAGATAGTGTGAGGTTTCGGTCCTCATATCCTGAGACAGTAAATTCACTACAGCTCAATGCTAAGTGACAGAACTGGCATTTCCTGTGGACATTTGCTCCTAAATCCTGTAACAGTCATTTCTCACTTTCGGCTTCAACCCTGTGACCAGAGGGTAAGATGAAGAGAGAAAATACTCTCAGATAAAGCAGATATAAAGAACATTGGGAAGTTGACTTATAAGTCCCAACCATAGGAATGACCCTATTAAGAAGTCATTCCAGATTAAGAGCAAAGAAGAAAGAAAAAAGGTGAAAGTGCCTGGTGACTGTAATCCCACCTCCTCAGGAGGCTGACATGTAGAGAATTTGAGTGGAAGAAAGTCCTTGACAATGTTATCTATAAGAGATCATAGAGAAACCCAGAAGTGGGCCTATGACTCAAGCTTAATGCAGTACCTTTGAGCAAAAGGAGCTCTTGGACCAGGCGTAGACTCATAGTTCAAGGCCGAGGACCAGCCCCCTCCAAAAAAACCTGTACCTCAGTTTCTTTGTGTATGTATGGATGTATTCCTATAGGTGAAACTCCTGAGTAGCTATGATGAATGGCACCAAGCATGGAAAATTGTATTCAATACAATGAGTTCATAACACAGAGACTGCTTTTATGATATTGCATGTTCCAGGGCTCCCCTCACTGCTCCCAATGTAGCCTGAGGGTTTCTCTGCATCCCAGGCCTGCTGAGGAAGTCTCCCTCATTGTCTGGACAGGAACACAAAAGACCTCACTCCTGTACAGCTGTGTACCAAATAACTCCATCTGGGCCAATTAGTGATGATGTGTGGGCGGGCTCTGAAGGTCAGGAGAAAAAGGATTCTTTTAACCCTTAGCTATCTCTCTTCCCAGTGCTCTGTTTTAACAGGAGACCTTCATTTTTGCCACCTCCCATGGCAGGTCAAGTAGTGTGCTCTTATCCTGCCTTTATGAGACTATATTCCGGTGTTCAGATACAGTGCTCAATACAATTCAGGAGTCCTTCAGGCAGACAACTAGGGCATCTGAACCTAATGAAACATTTCATTGCCAGCAATGATGGGCCTATAATGTCTCTCCTAGATTTCCAGAAGCTTGGGAAATCCAAGCACATGTTCGTAGCAACAAAGCTTCCTATCATCTAGGACTGGTGAAGCTCATGAAGTTTTGAACCCTTTGACTTCTCCTAGTTGGGCCCTGAGTGGCTAGGTTTTGGGGTTGTACACAGGGCCTGACGTGCTGACCATGAGCTCAGAGATGAAATCTAGTGCTTTACCACTTTGTCACACCTTCACTTCTGCTTTCTCTCTGTGTGTGAGTGTGTGTACATGCATGTGTGTATACATACACAAGCCCTGGAGCTTGAACTCAAGACAAGAGCACTGTACCTAGTTTCTCTTGTATAAGGTTTGCCCTCTCCCACTTGAACCACAGAGCCGCTTCAGGCTTTTTCCTACTGATGTGGTTCTGAGAAATCAAGCCCAGGGTTTCATATATGCAAAGCACTCTACCCCTAAGGCACATTCCCAGCCCTCTACTTCAAGTTTGTTTGTGTATTTCTGTCTTTTTTGTTGTTGTTGTCATTGTAGGAGTGGAAATCTGGGCCTGGGTGCTGTCCCTGAGCTCTTCAGCTCAAATCTTCTGCTCTACCACTTGAGCCACAGAGCCGCTTCTGGTTTTCTGGTGGTTCATTGGAGCTGAGTGTCTCAAGGACTTTCCTGTCCAGGCTAGCTCTGAACCATGATCCTCAGATCTCATCCTCCTTAGTAGTTAGGATGACCAGCATGAGCCACAAGCACCTTGCTTCCACTTGAGTTTTCTTAGATGTGAATTGGAGATAATAGTCTGATGGTACCTTTTGTGTCAGGGATAATTTGGAAACCAGATCTCAGCTTCTTGAGAAGGCAAGATGACTGACCTCGGTTATAGAACTCTAAGCCGTGGCACTCTGCTGCAAGGGGTCCTTGGCTCCATGTGGTGGAGTGCTAGCCATGAGCCCAGGAGCTTTGGGTCAGAGCCTAGGCCCTGAGTTCAAGGTTCATGACTTAGAAAAAACAAGACGAAACAATTGTCTCCTGTAGACAACTCACTAGTCTTCAGTAATACATAATTTTGTCCCTGCCCTGGGGACAGATCTTTGCCTAAATATTCTTTTCTGAATAGTCATGTCAGTTGTGGAGTTCTTACAAGAACAAGATGAAAGAATGCAGCCTTTGAAGGACAAAATACATAACACTCTTTTTTTTGTCGGTCATGGGGCTTGAAATCTGGGCCTGCAATCTGTCCTTCAGCGCTTCAGATCAAGGCTAGTGCTCTAGCACTGGAGCTATAGCGACACTTCCAGTTGTCTGGTGGTTTATTGGAGATCAGATTTTCAGCGACTTTCCTGCCTGGGCTGGCTTTGAACCACCATCCTCAAATCTCAGCCTCCAGAGTAGTCAGGATTACAGGTGTGAGCCACTGGTGCTGGGCTCCAAATAACCCTCTTTACAGGACTCAATACACAGCATCCTGTGAAGGACTCAGCACCCAGCACCCAATGCAGGACTCAGCACACTGCACCCCGTGAAGGACTCAGCACATAGCATCCTATGCAGGACTCAGCACACAGCACCCCGTGAAGGCCCCAGCACACCAGGAAGGACTTATCACATAGATGTATCCCACAAGTTGTCATTAGTATTCAGTTGCTTTCATCAGTATCACCATTCTTTCAGAAACACATCACAAACTGCACAAAGTTCACATCTAATGATTCAGAGGGGTATTTTTTTTGGTGGGGGAGTCAGCCACAGGGATTGCACTAAAATGTTGGGGGTGCTGTCCTAAGATCTTTTGCTCAAGGGTAGAGATGTATTACTTTGATCCACACCCCTGCCAGGACAGGATTTTAAACCCACCAGTGTCAGATCTCAGCCCCCGAGAATCTTGGATGACAGGGGTGAGCAAGCCAGCAGCATCTTGTTCTGTGTGGCTGAGTTGCAGAAGTATACCTCTGACTAAGTCAGGTTAGATGGCAGCTGTCAGTATCAGTCTCCCGGCTTGCTCTGTGATGAGGTATTTGAAGTCCTTTCCTTATAGAGTTGCAGTCACATTCAATCTTTTTTTCATGCCCATCCTGGACCTTGAGTAAGAGTCTAGACACAGTCCCTAAGTTTTGTGCTCAAAGCTAATGCTCAACTGCTTGAGCGAGAGCACAACTTCTGGATTTTTATATGCATGTGGTAGTGAGGAATCAAATCCAGGGCTTTGTATGTACTAGCCATCATTATACCACTGAGCCCCAGGAGTGACAAGTGTATGAAGAGATAAATGTGTAGATTGGCATATATGTATATATATATATATATATATATATATATATATATATATATATATATGTATAAAACAAGAGAAAGGAGTCTGTAGAGTATGAAATTACATATATTATATTACTACAGATTATTGACAATCAAATTATTCCTTCCACTTTTAAGTATCATGGTTATGGTTGAATACATAATAAAGTATTAATTGAAAATTAGTCAATGTAGTATAATTGTTGTGTATAATTTTATAGTACACTCATACACTAATTATTAATTTGTTACTTTTATAAAATTCCATTCGTATGGATGTATATGGGAATGGGTTTCTTAGAATCTCATGCCAATACTTAGTGGCAGTCCGGGGATTTGACTTCCAGGCCTAATTTGAGGTTTTGGCTATAGCTTCCCTAATAGCCAGCCAAACATCAGTATGCTATATCACGTACACTTTCTGGGTCTTGTCATTTACATGCAGGATGGTCACAATGCAAAGGGAAAAAATGCAAAACCACCTTCTTGAATTTCTCCATTTTATCCTTCTCCTTTTTATTTTATTTCTTACCAACGCCGAGATTTGAATTTGGGTCCTGGGATCCCAAGGTAGCTGTGGCAGAGACGCCAAGACCTGAGTTCAAGCCCCATGCTTGGCAAAAATAAACTAAAATAAGGCTCTGGCTTGAAATTTGCACCATTTTTCTGGAAGGCCTGGGATTTGAACTCAGTATCTAGGTATCTCTGTGGAACTGTGGGTGAAGGGTAAGCTCACCGTCCTTGAAGACAAGAAATTCAGACCAGTTCCCAGGGCCTGAATTGAAGCCCCAGCACTGGAAAAATACATACATGAGTTTAGTGAGTATGAGGTTTATTACCCTTATTCATTTAGTATTATTACACATATAACATTTCATTTATTATATCCTATCACACAGGATATATTTGCATATGAAGTATACATCATTATGAGACCCAGGACAGTTTTTCAGGGAAAAAAAATGTGTCAAAAGTGGATTCGTAATCCATGAATAAATTTTTGGCAATGCTAGGATTTCAACTCACAGCCTACAATGCCTAATCCATAAATGGGGTCACAGTCTTAGCACACCAACTTCTGACAAACTGAGGTGCCAGGAAGTTCTGACGACCTGTTATCAATCCACAGTAGTGCCAAATATATATATATATATATATATATATATAGAGAGAGAGAGAGAGAGAGAGAGAGAGAGAGAGAGACAGAGACAGAGACAGAGACAGAGAGACAGAGAGGGGGGTATAGATTGATGTATATATATGCATATATATATGGAGAGAGAGAGAATGTGAGGATATCATTAGATTATATATATATAGTTACCAATAATTAGTTATTAAGTTATGTCTCCCTTTAATGAAGTATCATAGTTGAATACTTATAAAAGCATTAATTAAAAATTAATCAATATCCTTCCATTAGGGGAATCATAACATGGTGCTAGTAAGGAAAATGAAAATGTAATAATTTTTGTGTGGCTTTCTAAAATAGAATCATGAAGTAACTTCAAATTTAATTACTTTTATAACATTCCACTACCATTCACATAAATAGGAATGAGTTTGTCAGGATCTCCCTCCATTTGTGTGTGGCAGTCCTGGCATTCATACTCCAGGCCTGGGAAGTTTACTTCGAATGCAAATCATTGGAATGACACTGAAGATTTCAGATTGTCACGATTCAAAAAAGAACAACAAGAAGAAAAGAAACCCAGGTGTCAGTGGCTCCTGTATGTAATCCTAGCTCCTCAGGAGGCTGAGATGTAGAGAATGCCAATTTGAATACAGCCAGGGCAGGAAAGTCCACAACACTCTTATTTCTAAGAGATCACAGGAAAATATCCCCAAGGGTTGTGGCTGTGGCACAAGGGCTGAGAGCTACCCTAGAGAAAGAGGAGATCAGGGATAGTGCCTACGCTCATATTTCAACCTCAGTCCTGCCAAAGAAAAAAAAGAAGGCAATAACTCCATGTCTCTGTGTATTTATGAATGATGTATGAATGATGGGCATTCATCAGGTTGCCCATGACCAGACCCCCAACCTGGCAAGCTGGGACAAACCCTCAGAAAGTACTAAGCCTGAGCCAGTAGCTTGAACAAAGCATCCTTCTGTGCCATTTAATAACTGAAGCCCAGAAGGCTTGACTTGGCTGGGGTATGCAACGGGTGCATTATGTTCTGTCTGAGGTGTCCCATTGGGACATCTAGCAGCCAGGGAGACCACTCTTCCTAGGCTGTAGGAGTTGTAGAACGTTCTGGCTCCATATTTCCTATCCCTCTGTAAGTTGTGAGCCTAGATCTCTGAGGCCTGATGGCTATCACTCATTCATCATTCCGCATTGCTGAGTCTCACACTGGTCCCAAATCCTGGCAAAGATATGAAATGGACAGCGATTTCTATGCTGAAAAGAATATGCCAATAAATTCCACCCTCATAGTTCCTGTTAGAGGTAAGCCTTGGGCTGTGAATGTGGCTAAGTGGTAGAGTGCTTACCAAGCAAGCTTGAAGCCCTGGGTTGGATTACTCAGTACCACATAAACAGAAAAAGCCAAAAGTGTCACTGTGGCTTAAGTGATAGAATGTAGCCTTGAGCAAAAGCAGATCAGGAACATACCCAGACCCAGAGTTCAAGCCACAACACTGTCAAAAAATGTGAGCTTGGTGAGACATACAGTTCTGGAACTCAGAGGACGGCCGAGGTTATAGGTAAGAGGTAGAGGGCTCACACTTGTGAGCTCACCATAATGGTGGTGGCTCACCCTTGTAATATTAGCACTCAGGAAGTTGAGATATGAAGATTATATGTGAAAGCAAGTGCAGGCAGGAGTCTTTATGAGACCTTTCTCCAATTAAGCACCAAAAAAAACAGAGCTGTGGTTCAAGTAGTAGAATGCTAGCCTTGAGCATAAAAACTTAGGGATAGCATCCAGGCCATGAATTCAAACCCCAGGACTGACACACTTAGACACACACACACACACACACACACACACACACACACACACACACACACACACACACTGGAAATTCTACTTACCCATCAAAAAGAATATTGTACCATTTGTGGCTCTCATTTCTCATGTCATCTGCCTGGTATCTCACTGCCACCGTATTGTCCCTGTACTGCACTAACTGACACATGCAAACTGATGTAAAAGATTTTCAGGGTTATGGGCTAACCATAGATTCCTGAGTATGAGTTCTCTGCTCATTCTCTTTGTCTATTCATGCCTATGAGTAGTGATTGTACAGATTCATTTGTACCACTTGCTACAAAGAAAGGAGATTAACCATACATATATATGTATGTATATATATATGATTATATACATACACACATTTATACATACATGGATATAAGCACACATATTGATATATATTAAATACTTGAGTACATTTTATGTTTTCAAGAATTATGTAGCTAACAAAAATCACATGCATTTTCCTTCCTTTTCAATTTTTTCAAAACATAAAGAACTTTGTCTCTTTTGAATACCTAATTTTTAAGAGAATGTCACCATCTCTGATTTGTCAGTGGCCTTGAAATTAGATGTTCAAATAGGACAAAATTATTTAGGCTTTTCGTGGAAGAAAGGAATATTACTAAGGTTCTATTCATGGGTTCTCTGCTTGCTAGACAGGAATTTGTCTGTATAGCACCAAGCAGCTCAACTACTTTCGCCATACTTCTAGTCCATTTTATTTACTTGAGGACTTGGACTTTTTGCCCTGGTCTGATCTTAGACTGACAGACTTTGCTACCAATGCCTCATAACATAATTAACTAGGATTACAGATATGAACCACTATGGCCAGTTCATTTGTTGAGATGGTTGTCTTGGCAGTTATTTGTCTGGACTGGCCTCAGACCATGATGCATATCATTTCTGCTTCCGAATCAGCTGGGATTTCAGATGTGGGCTACTATATATGGTGTACATGACACCTTCTGTTTTGTGTGTGTGTGTGTTTTTTTTTTGTCGGTCGTGGGGCTTGAACTCTGGGCTTGGGCGCTGTCCCTGCACTCTTCAGATCAAGGGGAGCAATCTACGGCTTGAGCCATAGCACCAGTATCGGTATTCTAGTGGTTTTATTGGAGATAAGAGTCTCAGGCTGGCTTTGTACCGTGATCCTCAGATCTTAACCTCCTAATACCTAGGATTTCAGGTTTGAGTCACCAGTGCCCGGCACACCTTCTGTTTTTCAGTAGAAGTTTTAATAGTAAAAATGCTGTATAGATAGGTTATATTTACATGAGCAAGTTAATGAGTATATTTTCTATCAAGCATTGTTACCTCCTCCTTAGTTTTCCCCTAACCTTCCCCTCCTACCTCCACAACTATACTCCCCCCTCTTCGCTTCCCCTCTTCCCCGCCTATATTGTAAAGATCCTTTTTCAAGGTAGTGTCTTGGCATCTCATTGTTGCAATGGATCAGCCTGTATCACTATTTAACTATTTTATCCCTTCCCCTCCCCAAGCTAGAGAAGGGTGTATACAAGACGCAGGGCACTGACATTAAATACAGTGAAAACAGGTGTTACACCATGGGGGAGGAACATAAAAAGAAAAAAAAACACATGGTAGATTATAAACCCTATCTTGGGGTTCATTTCGCTTAACATCATCTTATCTGGTCGTATGTACATAGCTTTTGAACTTTTATACTTGTCTGAGACATATAATAGTTATTGCAAATAAAGGAAACCATAGGACCTATGTTTCTTTGGGTTTGGCCTACTTCACTTTTTATAATTTTTTCCAGGACTCCACTGAGAGCTCCCCTATGATCCAGAAATCCCATTTTTGGCATTTGTCCAAATGTTCACAAACAAGACCCTACTAAGCTACCGGCAGAACTATGTTTATTGCAGCATTATTTGCCATAGCTAAGATATGGAACCAACCCAAATGCCCCTCAGTAGATGAGTAGATCAAGAAAATGTGATACACACACACACACACACACACACACACACAAACACACACACACACACACACACACACACACACACACACACACACAATGGAATTCTATGCCTCCATCAGAGAGAATGACATCGCCCCATTTGCTAGGAAATGGAAAGACACAGAAACAATTGTATTAAGTGAAATAAGCCAGGCTAAAATAACCATAGATCCCATGGTTAATCTTACTTGCAGTAACTAGTATTTGGTACCATATAACCATATAAGAGGATGTTATGTGAAATGAACCCCAAGATAGGGACACAAATGATTTTTATTCCGTGAGATTCTTATCTCTATATAATCCCCCAAATAAAGTTGGAAGGGGAGCTGTTGTTCAAATACAGAACACCACCCTTAAGGGAAAAAGCCTAAGTGACAAGGTAAGGTCCTGAGTTTAAACCATAATATCAGCACTCAAAAAAGGTGATTTCTTTTCCTTGAGGTTTTTATTAAATTGCTCAGAAAATAATCGACGTTGTATTTATGTTTAGCATTACTATTAAAATCATGTTATATTTATTTATGTTATTCTTTATTTTCTTAAATTTTATTTACACATTAATATCCAGTATTGATAAGAGATGATTACTGTTTCACAAGTTTTTATGTCAGTAGTATATATGGATGAGAGGTGCATACAAGGGGTTTGGACTGAAAATAGATATTTGCAAGGTCTTCACATAAAGAATTTATAAATGAAGGAGCTGTGGGCATGTATGAGATAAACTAAAGAAACCAGCAAGGAAAGATAAGGTATGATTCTGGAAAGCACACAATTTTGGAAGAAAAAATAAAACAAGGAAAATATGTGGCTTTTGATAAAAACTTTGTAAACCACCTACACATTTGATTCCTTATTTCTAGCAGAAGACATTTCAGTTAACTTTATATTACAAAGATAAACATGATTGACATTTAATACTAACTGGCCTCTGTCTCAGGTAAGCAATTTTTCTAGCCAGGTGCCAGGGGTTCATGCCTATCATCATAGTTATTCAGAGAGCTTAGACCTCTAGATCCTAGTATAAAGCCATTCTGGAGAGGAAAATTGGTGAGACTTTTCTGTTCAATTAATCAAGGGAAAATTGGGAGTGGCACTGTGGCTCAAAGTGGCAACACTAATCTTGAGTAGTAAATCTCAGAGACAGAACCCAGGCCCTGGGTTCAAGCTCTCTGAAATTATTCTTAAAATACTTGTTCTCAGTAATTCTTTAACTTGTCTAGAAGAATGTTTTAAGCTTAGAGATTTTTATTTCATGTTGTCAGAATTTATTTTTAAGATGTTCAGAGAAAAATTCTTTATAGTAAGAACTGGTTTGTATTGCTTTGTATTACATATTGCTTCTACACCAAGAGATCAGCTGGAAAGTAGATGGCCAAACCCCTCCTATCCCTACCAAAGTAGTAAAGTTCATTTTTCGACATAATGATTTGTACATCTCATTGATGCAACGAGTCCACCTGTATTCTTAGTTAAACGATTTGTTTTTGCCCTTCCCCTCCACAAATTATAACAACATCAAATACAGTGAAATCCGGGGTTATACCGTGGGGGAGGGACATTCAAAGCAATATAGAAATCATCTTATAAATATGTTAGAAACAACTGCATGAAAGAGAAAAATTGAATACTTATCTTGGGGTTCATTCACCTAACGTCAACTTCATCTGACCTTGTCTGCTTGACTCAGACATATACTACTTATTGCAATAAAGCAGCCATGGGACTTATGTATATTTGGGTCTAGCTTACTTCACTTAATATAATTTTTTCCAAGCCTTTCCATTTCCTAACAAATGGGGCAATGTCATTCTTTCTGATGGGGGCACCGAATTCCATTGTGTATATATACCACATTTTCTTGATCCATTCATCTACTGAGGGGTATTTGGGTTGGTTCCATATCATAGCTATGGTAAATAATGATGCAATAAACATAGTCATGCTGGAATTTTTAGTGTGTGTGGTCTTGTTTGTGATCATGTGGGTAAATGCCCAAAAGTGGGATTGCTGGGTCATAGGGGAGCTCTAAATGGAGTCTTTTGAGGAACCTCCATACTGCTTTCCACAGTGTTTGAACAAGTTTACACTCCCACAAGCAATGTAGTAAGGTTCTCTTCTGTCCACATCCCCTCCAGCATCTGATGTTATTAGAGTTCTTGATTATAGCCATTCTAACTGGGGTGAGGTGGTACCCCAATGTTGTTCTTATTTGCAATTCTTTTATGGTTAGAGAGTTTGTGCATTTCTTCATGTGTTTATTGGCCATCCTTCTTTCCTCTTCAGAGAAATTTCTCTTTAAGACTTTAGCCCACTTATTAATTGGGCATATGTTTTTTTGAAGATTTGTTGTTGGGAGATTTAATTTATTGAGTTCCAGGTATATTTTAGATAGGAGACCCTTGTTCGTTGTATGGCTTGTGCAGATCTTCTCCCAATCCGTGAGCTTTCTAGTGATCTTGCTATCTATGTCCTTTGCCATGCAGAAGCTCTGCAATTTAATGCAATCCCATTTGTCCCATTTGTCTTTGATTATTTTTGTATTTCTGGGTCTCTATTAAGAAAATTTCGGCCTGTGCCAAGGAAACCTAGGGTTTCTCCTATTCCGTCCTGTAATTTTTTCAGAGTAAGACTTGAAAATTTTAGAGTTTCAATTATTATAGGAAGATCTTTGATTCATGTTGAATGGATGTGATTAGATTAAGCTGTTGCATACATGCGTGTGTGTGTGTGGGGGGGGGTTATGTTTATTATTGAAATCAAGGATAAGGAACTTGGTTCCTTTTTCTAAGATATACATTATGGTGTTTCTTTGTTGGTGGTAGGCTCAGATTGCTTGTCTTTGCCTGATGTGTACATTCCAGCTCAATTTTTCAATTAATATTTCTTTATTATTGAACATATAGTGCTCTGATATTGGTTTTTCTTTAGTTTGCCATCTAGGATCTTCTTTTCCTCTTAAATGTTAACATTCGATGTAAATTTAACTCCTGACTGATTTTTCCCTTTAATTTGCATTTTGCAATAAGTATTATAATACCTTTGATCTCTGTATTCATGAAGAAAAACCATTTTGAATTCTTTGTTTAATGTAATAACACCTGGGTATATTTGTTAGCACCAAGACCTTACATTTTCTTTTGTAGTTTTAGTTTAAAATAACCCTCCTCCATTTTTATAGCATTGGTAGACAAAGAATTCCCACAATGCCTCACAACCTTTATCTTTCAATTTGTCTATGCTTCTTTGTCCCTGCTAAATTTTTCTGGATTCCTGTAATAGCTACCCCTACCCTTACAAAGCTGTTGCTGCTACCCAATTTCCTGCCACTGCAACTCAGCAATTACCCTATCCCCAGTACTCCCTTTCTCTGCTACTCATTTTGCTACCCATAATTCTTAACACCATGGTCCCAGCCACCTGATCGCTGACACGCCTGACTCTGCTACCACATTCCCAAAAAAAGCAAGGCAAGAGTAGGCACAGACAGTCGACCTGGGTATTCCTCTTGCAGGCACAATGGGACATTTTCCTCAGGTATTTATCATGAGGAACCAACTAGTAGTGGAAAGAAAAAAGCTTACTTAGAGGGGACTAATATCCAGGGATATCAACTTATAACTTGTTGCTAGGAAAAGCAGACCCTAAGGTGAAACTTAATGAGAAAAGAAAATTTGAAAAATTATTGGGGATGATATAAAAGGTTTAGCTTAGTCTCATGTACCAGTGATCTGAATTATTTTATGACATAGATATGTAACTACTTGGCATTTTAAAAAGTATATGAAGATGCACATTTATGTGGTACTTATATTAATTTATGAATTAGTTGCATATGATCATGTTAATGATATTCAATGGTTTATGCTTTATGATATGCTCATTACGCTGCCTTTGGCAACATGAATTGAGCTCTCTAAAAATAAATAGAATTTCATTGTCAAATACTACAAGGAGATTACTGAGGCTAATACCAAAACGCAAGCTGGTACAAGAAAATTGAACAAAGCTACAAATTTGAAGGGAAGGGGTCAGTGGTAAGGGCTATGATAAAAGAGAAATTCTTCACCGTGGAATATTGGAAGAAGAGAATGTGTCTTGTTGAATCACTAGCTTTTTAAAAATTCTTAGAAAGCAGAACATGATTTTTGATTCTTGCTTCATGGAACCTCTTTAATGAGTCGTTAAACAAAAAAAAATCGAAATGACTGAAAATCCACTGACATGAATTATTAGATTAACATTATACTCAAAGTTGCCTTGAGATGCAGGCAGGCTGGATTCTTTTCCTCTTAAATTAATGGAATAAGCTTCCTTTTGAATGGTTGGACAGTCCATGACACTTGTTCCAAAACAAGAAAAGATACTGGAGAGAGAAAAAAGGAAGGAGAGTCAAGGCTGCTGAAAAATTAGCATATTTCTCATTTGAACTTTAATGGGTTGTTACTACAAAGAATTAGAATTTCATCTTAAGATAATAATTTCAAAATGGATGTGCTAAAGGATAGCTTCAAAATGTAATATTTAATGCTGTTGGATTACTTGAAGACAAAAGTTTACAGAAAACTTTAAATTCCAGAAAACTGTAAGGTACCAATAAACACCTAGAAGAAATATAATTTAAAAATTCACCTGTTCAAGGCAAACCCTGGCAGGAAAGTCTGTGAGTCACTTATCTCCAAATAGGAAGTGGCACTGTGGCTCAAGTGGGAGAGAGCTCCCCTTGAGCTCAAGATTTCAGGGATATGTTAATACCCAGGCCCTGAGTTGAAGCCCCATGAGTGACAAGAAGAAATTTTAAATTATTAAACCATTAGGGCCGGAAGGAGACTCAGTGGTAGAATGTTTGTCTTGCATGAATGAGGTCCAGCGTTCAATTCCTCAGCACCGCATAAGCAGAAATAACGGGAAGGGGCACTGTGGCTAAAGTGGCAGTGCGCTAGCCTTGAGCTGAGCAGTTCAGGGACAGCACCCAGACCCAGATGTCAGGCCTCCCCACCACCACCACCAAAAACAACTAAAATTAAAGCATCAAACAGCCTGAAGATGTTGTCCAGAATAATGAATGCAGCATTATCCGCTTACATGACAGTGAATTGAAACCTAGTTTACCAGGGGAGATGGTGGGCATTTTGTGTGTGTGCCAAAGCCTGCAAAATTATTTTGTACTTTTCCAGCAGGGAGAAAGGAGGAAATGCGGGGGGAGGAGTGAGGTGTTTGGTGGACTTTCCTTTTGATTCACTGATTGTTTTCTGGAGTCAAATTCAGAGAAATTCTGCTTGCAATCTTAGTTGCATGGGGAATGAAGAAGCCATGTCCTGGAAGTGGTTTTGTCCTGTCCTTGGCCTGGTTCTAACCACCACTGGATAATCCAAGTCCCACTTCAGGACCAAGATGTCTTGAAGACTACTGATCCATTAGGCAGGTGGACCTCACCGCAGGCAGAATAGGCAGAAAATGCAATTCCGAGGGCAGCGCTAGAAATCTACACTAGGCAGAGATTTTTTTAATATATTTTAATTGTAAAAATACTGTACAGAGGGCTCAGAGTTACAGGACTAGGTAATGAGTACATTTCTTATACATCATTGTTACCTCCTCCTTTGTTTTTCCCCTGCCATCTTTTCCCTCCTCACATCTCCAACTCCTCCCTCCTCGACCCCTGCCTGACATTGTAAATTCATTTTCGACACAGTGTCCTGTACATCTCATTGTCACAATGGTCAACCTGAATCCCCATTTAAGCATTCTGCTATATCCCTTCCACTCCCCAAATTAAAAATATGTATGATATGGTATAAGATATATATTATATCATATATATATATATACATACATACACACACACACACACACATATATATATATATATATATATATATATATATATATATATATATATATATGATGCAGAACACTTGAATCAAATGCAGTGAAAACAGGGGTATACACTGGGGGGATGAACCTACAAAAGAATTACGTAGTGCATTATAAACATATTAAAAACAAAAGAAAGAAAGGAAAAACCACTTGTGTCTCTGACTTGGGGTATATTTTGCTTAACATTATCTTGTATGGTCATATGTTCTTTGCATATGATCTTCTTTCCTTGTCCTAGACATGTTCTAATCCTTCGAAGGCAAAACAAGGTAAACTATGGGCCCTATGTTTTCTTTCGGTCTGGCTTATTTCACTCAATATAATTTTTGCCAAGACATTCCATCTCCTAACATATGGAGCAATGCCATTCTTTCTGATGGAAGCATAGAATTCCAGTGTGTGTGTGTGTGTGTGTGTGTGTGTGTGTGTGTGTACCACATTTTCTTGATCCATTCATCTGCTGAGGTGCATCGGGATTGGTTCAATATCATAGCTATGGTGAATAATACTGCAAAAATATGGTTGTGTTGGTAGCTTTGTGATCATTTGGGTAAGTGTCCAAAAGTGGGGTTGCTGGGTCATTGGGGAGCTCTACATGGAGTCTTTAGAAGAAATTCCATACTGCTTTCCAAAGTGATTAAACAAGTTTACACTCCTACCAATAATGCAGTAGGGTTCCCTTTTAGCCACATCCCCACCAGCATCTGTCTTTATTACAGTTCTTGATTGTAGCCATTCTAACTGGAGTGATGTGCAATCTCAATGTTTTGATTTGCATTTCTTTTATGACTAGAAAAGTTAAGCATTTCTTCATGTGTCTAACGGACATTTTTTATTTCATCTTCAAAGAAGTCTCTCCTTAAGTCTTCAGCCCACTTATTTATTGGGCAGTTGTTCCTTTGAGGATTTGTTGTTGGGGGATTTAAGATTTTGAGTCCTAAGTATATTTTAGATATAAGACTTTGTCTGTTTTATGACTCATGAAGAACTTCTCCCAGTAAGTGTGCTTTCTATTGATCAGAAGCTCTGCTGTTTCATGCAATCCCATTTCTCCAACCTTTCTTTGATTTGTTTTGTTTCTGGTTCTCTATTAAGAACATTTTGGCCTGTGCTAAAGAGGCCTAGAGTTTCTCTTATCCTTCATGTAATGTTTTCATGGTGTCTGCTTTTATTTTGAGGTCTTTGATACATTTGGACTTGATTCTCATGCAGGCTGATATATATATATACGGATCTACCTTTAGTTTTCTACAGGTGTTTAACCAATTTTGCCAACACCATTTACTGAAAAGGCTGTCTTTCTTCTATTCTATTTTTTAGCTCCCATGTCAAAGATTAGGTGGCTATGGGTCACTTGATTGATTTCTGAGTCTTCAGTCCTATTCCATTGGTCCTCAGGACTGTTCTTGTGCCAGTACCAAGATGTTCTTATTACTATGGCTTTGCACTATACTTTGAAATTTGGAACTGATATTGCTCCAGTGCTGTTCTTTTGGCTAAGGATTGACGAACCTATAGCCAGCATTATACTTAATGGTGAAAAGTTAAAGTCATTTCTTATAAATTCAGGAAAGAGATAAGGATGTCTGCTCTCTCCACTCCTCTTCAAATAAGTATAAGAATGCGAGCTGGGAAAATAAGACAAGATGCAAGCTTAAAGGGAATCCAAATAGGGAAAGATGAAGTAAAACATATAAGATGACCAATGGAATAGAATTGAAAACCCAGAAATGAACCTACAGTCCCATAGGCATCTAATTTTCAATAAGGGAGCTAAAAATATAGAATGGAAGAAAGACAGCCTCTTCAGTAAATGGTGCTGGAAAAATTGGTTAACTTCTTGTAGAAAACTAAAGCTAGTCCCTTATTTATATCCCTGCACCAGAATCAACTCCAAATTGATCAAAGACCTCAGAGTCAAAGCAGACACTCTGAAAATATTACAGGATGGAATAGGAGAAACCCTAGGTCTCCTTGGCACAAGCCGAAATTTTCTTAATAGAGATCCAGAAACACAACAAAATCAAAGACAAATGGGACAAATGGGAATGCATGCAATTGCAGAGCTTCTGCATGGCAAAGGACATAGATAGCAAGATCACTAGAAAGCCCACGGATTGGGAGAACATCTTCACTAGCCGTACAACAGACAAGGGTCTCATATCTAAAATATACCTGGAACTCAAAAAGTTAAATCTCCCAACAACAAATCTTCAAAGAAAGAACTGCCAAATAAATAAGTGACTTAAATATTTAACAAGAAATTTCTCTGACGAGGAATGAAGGATGGCCAATAAACACATGAAGAAATGCTCTTTAGTCATGAAAGAAATGCAAATCAAAACAACATTGAAATAACACCTCACCCCAGTTAGAATGGCTATAATCAAAACTTTAATAACAATAGACGACGGAGGGGATGTGGACAGAAGGGAACCTTACTGCACTATTGGTGGCAGTGTAAACTTGTTCAACCACTTTGGAAAGCAACATGGAGGTTCCTCAAAAGACTCCACATAGAGCTCCCCTATGAGCCAGAATATCCCACTTTTGGGCATTGACCAAAAAGTTCACAAACAAGACCACACACACTAAAAATTCCAGCAGGACTATGTTTATTGCATCATTATTTACCATAGTTAAGATATGGAACCAACCCAGATGTTCCTCAGTAGATGAATGGATCAAGAAAATGTGGTATATATACCCAATGGAATTCTATGCCTTCACCAGAAATAATGATATTGCCCCAATTGTTAGAAAATGAAAAGACTTGGAAAAAATTATATTCAGTGAAGTATGCTAGACCTAAAGAAATATATCTCCCATGGTTTCCCTTATTTGCAGTAACTAGAATATGACTGAGTTAATCAGAATAGGTCAGATAAGTTGATGTTAGGGAAATGAACCCTAAGATTTGTATTCAAATGTTTTTTGTTTCTTTCATGGGATTGTTTCTAACACATTTATAAGATTATTTCTTTTTTGCTTTGTATGTTCCTCCCCCATGGTATAACCCCCGCTTTAACTGTATTTGATGTCCGTATAATTTCTGGGGGGGAATGGCAAAAACAAATTGTTTAACTAGGGATACAGGTGGAACCATTGCACCAATAAGATGTACAAGTCATTCTGTTGAAATCGAACTTTACAACTTTGGTGGGGGGGAGGAGGATAGGGTGGGGGCGCAGGGGGTAAATGGGAAGGGATGGATAGGGGAAACAAAGTAGGAGGCTACAATGCTTGACAAGAATTGTACTCATTATCTTGCCTAGGCAATTTTAACCCTTCCATACAGTATTTTCACAAGAAAAAATAATAAATTTTAAAAAGAAAGAAAAAAAAGAAAAAAAAAAACATGAAGATGACATGATCTTGTATTTAATGGACTCCATGGATTCCACTCTCAAGTTACTTGAGTTGATCAGAAACTTTGGCCAACTAGCAGAATATAATTTTGTCTCAATAAAACCAACCAAGAAAGGAATAAAAAATAAACAAGAAAGGAATACACAGTTGGAATTTTGGGCTAATTTTGTCATTATGTTTTGGTAGTCAAGTATCCTATAGAAATGCAACTCATGTATAATCCTCAGTTGTGTTGTAAATGTTGTCTTAATTACAGAACATGTCTAGATGCAAAAGAGCTCATGATTCCCAATTAAAAATTTGAAAAAGTAAACATCATTCATTTAGTTTCCAAAGAACTGAAGGATTACAAAAGTTTATTGGAGAAATAGGAATGTTCATTTAATGTAGGACTTTGTAGACCTGGCTAAATTAGAATTCAGATTTAAAATATATATTTTTGTTTATACTTTAATATTCGATAGGATACTACAAAATTCTTTTCAAGTAAAAGGTTTAATTTACAAATTCACAAATGATTCTGGCATTCTAATTGACTAGAGTAGTTAGTCTTTCAAGTGAGGTATAATAAGAACTTAGTTAATAGATAATTCCAACAGTTCATGTGTAAAATGATAATGTCAATAATCTAGACAAATTGCCAACAAATTGATTATATTAATTTATAAATATAGAAAAAGAGCAATCTTTTGAGACTTTGGTTTAACATGGTTTGAAGATAGTAATTGTGTGACATCTTTTTTTTTCTACCTATACATAACACAGGAAGAAATTTCCATATTTATGTACCTCTGTATACAATGAGAAAAATGCTAGGTTTGAGGTTTGTTTTTATTTTGTTTTTGTTGTTTGGTTTGTCATAGGGCTTAACCTCTGGGCTCGGGTACTGTCCCTAAGCCTGTTTTTTCTCAAGGCTATTGCTCTACCACTTGAACCTTAACGCCACTTCAGTCTGGCTTTTCCTTATGAGTTTATTGGAGATAAGAATCCAAGGAACTTTCCTGCTTGGGTGGGCTTTCAACTATAATCTTGAAATCTTAATATTAAGATATACAGATCTCTTGAACATCTGTGATAGATTATATATAATAAAATATATAAAAATAAAAATAATAATAAATAATATTTGCAAGTGTTTTAATCTCAAGAAAACTACTGCGGGGAAAATGATATAGCAAAGTTAGTGTAGTATTCTTTCCAAAATAGGAAGGGCATCACATTAGCAGAAGTGTAGTATTTTTTCACAATAGTGATAAAGTAGTCATGATGTGAATTTAGGGAATTTTAAGGTGCACCTTACGAGTTGCAAACTGTTTCGCTAGGATGACTTTACAGCATAAAAACTTGGGATTGGTTGTCATAGAAATAATAGCTTACTCTGATGAACAAATGTTTACTCTTACGTAATGATTTATAGGAAGTGGCACTGTGGCTCAAGTGGTAGAGCACTCACCTTGAGCTGCAGAACGCAGGGACAGCGCCCAAGCCCATTGTTCAAGCCCCAGGACTGACCAAAAAAAAAAAAAACGAAGAATTAATTATTATAGATACTTCATAGTTTTATCCTCTACAAGAACATGTCTATTTTTTCTGTTGACTTTTAAATATGTAATGTAGCATTGAAAACTGCATCTATGCAGAATTAAATAAAATGCAAACAGGTACTATTTTGAATGTGTCTGGTATGGCATATTCAGTATTTGAAAATGAGTAGTTAGTAGTCTTAGGAATGTTGAGGAACACATATATTCTGTCCTCTTAACATTTAGTCAGTTTTCAGTTTTTAAAGTTAGGGTTTCCATAGAATTGAACTGTTTTCTGTTTTAGTATGAGGCAATACTAAAATAATATTTTTTTTCAAAATAATGGCAAGTATATTCTGAAAATATTGTATAGTTTGATAACATTCCAGTTGATGTCCCTCTGATAAAGAGCTAACTCAAGTTAGCAGCCAAAATGTTCATTTTTTAAAAGGTAATACACATAGAATAATATTTACTATATCAATAAAGTGAAATTATATTTTATGTAGCTCATTTTTAACTTAATTTTATTGTCAAGGTGATATATAGAAGGGGTTGCAGTAATTGTAAGGTATTGAATACATAACATGTCAAAATTTTTACGCCCTCCCTCATTTGTCTCACACTTTTTCTTTACCCCAATACTCCTCACAAGATGTAATGTAAATTTCCAACATGTTGTCCTGTGAGTATGGCTATTGCTTTGGTTTACCTTTTGTCCTTTGTCTCACCATTTTATTGTTCTGCTTCCCTTGCCAAATGAAGATAAATGTATATACAATACACAGGAGACTGAAATCAAATACAACAGTGGACAAACCATACGGGAAAACACAAAACAAAAAAGAAGTCACATAGTACATTAAAAACAACAACCAAAAAGAAAAACCTCTCTTTCCATATCTAGGAGTTTATTTTGCTCAGCATCATTTTATATTGTCATTTATACATAGCTATTGAGCCATTCTGCTCATCTGCTAGGACTATCTTAGATATTTCCTAGTTATTACAAATGAAGGAAACCATGGAATCTGTTTCTTTGTGTCTTGCTTATTTTTCTTAGTAGGATTTTTCCAAGTCTTTCCTTTTCCTTATGAATAGGAAGCATAGAATTACTCCGTACATATATAAACCACATTTTGTCAATTCTTTCATCTACTGAGTGGCATATTGTTTTAAAACATGATTGCATGTAAATATCACTAAAGGCCATTCAAAAATGACAGATTCCACCTCACCAGATATAACAATATCATGACTTCTAAGTAAGATAGTATTTTATGCTGGTACAAGTGTTGAGATATAGGATGAGTCTAATATATATCTTAAACTGAATTAGGCAGGAAGATATCCAATATCATGTAGGATCAAAATGGTAGTGACAAAATATTCCCTTGAGAAAGATATAGGAGCCTGCCACAAGTATGAAGTAGTTCAGATAATTTTGAAGCATTTAGAAGTGCAAGCTCAATTATGTCTCTTGAAATGATAATTATGTAAGTGGAAAGGCAAAAGAAGGGTAAGAGAAGAAAATAACTGACAGTAGATCATTGTCCCAAGTTAGAGTATAAAAATACATAATCTATAACTTCCAAGTAAAAGAGAGACCAATATAATACGTACACTTAATTTAGGTACATGCAAAATATTTACTTGGCTTTTCCCTACTTAATGTTCCAAAATAAATGAACACTTATAAGAAAAGTTATGTGATTGCAATTGCTTCAACTTGAACATTAATAGTGATCAGCCCTCTTTTTCTCACTTTGCGCTTGGAAAATAGTTCCTAAGTTGATGATGTTGTTGCTGATTAGAGTCAGAGTTAGGGGCTTCTACTTTTACAGTTATCTCAGAATAGTTTAAAGCAGTTTTCTTCCCAAGATATCCAACTACCTTGTCTGAACCTGTACTTTGAACACACCCTCACACCTGAGCACATTATTTATACTTAAGCTTTTCTTGGCACATTCTACTTTGTGCCTTAGTCTTCTTTGCACATTCCTTTTGAGTTCATCGTTGCTCTATTTCCATTTCGTCTGTACAAACTGCTAAGAACATTGTTCAACTACCACTTCTTATTTGTACACGCCCAGTCTAAGTATGAAGGTACTTTGTCCATGATAAGCAATAGGGTAATAGTAACTCTCTGAGTAGAAAAGTTCCACAATATAACCCTGTGCCCACATTCGAGAATGCAGAATTTAAAGCACTTTGCGACAAACAGTGATATTAGAATCGAAAGGCTCCTTATGGACTTTTTCCTGGATTTCATTAGTTTACCCAGGAGAAATATAAATATCCACAAAATTTGGAGCTAATTAGTAAGTATCCGAATTAACATTAGATCCTAGATGTTGTGTTAATACAAGTCACGATTGTAGTATTGTTAAATCAGTATCCTTCACTCCTTGACAATGTGTATGAGAAAATGAAAGAAAGACATTAAAGCAAAATATCTTATCTTTTTAGGCATTTAA
Organism: Dipodomys spectabilis; assembly: GCF_019054845.1. Classification (NCBI taxonomy): domain Eukaryota; kingdom Metazoa; phylum Chordata; class Mammalia; order Rodentia; family Heteromyidae; genus Dipodomys; species Dipodomys spectabilis. The sequence goes on from NW_024870945.1 coordinate 2,245,257, forward strand.
TCCTAGTGGTGAGAGCAATGTCTGAACTTTTCCATTCAATAAAAGCTTGAATTTATAAGAACATTTTCCTACATATAAGAATTTGTGTCAGGTTTGTTGACACAGCATGGAGGTATACCTAACAAGAATTAGATTTCAATAGTGTATATGGCAGTTATGGTTTGTCAATGGCTATTGAGGCATTTTCTGTTCTAAAGTGGAATCAATTCCAGGAGTTTTCAGTCACATCAGTAAAGCTGTATGTTCAACCTAATACTTGGTGTTACTTGTCCTACATTTATAATGAGTAGGCTGATAAGATATCCAAACATATCTAAATATATTTCAATAAAATTCCAAACTGATATGGATAGATGGGTCACTAATTGGAACTGTAGGACAGAATAGGCTTGTCTGTGTTGAAATTCAATCTATAATCTCCTGGCTAAATAAAGTTTTCAAAAATATTCACAGAACATCACTAAGAAAAGTTCATGACATTTATATCTGTATAACATTTCCAAGGTCAGGATTAAAGCATTTGTTCCCAAAATTTAGAATCAACAGGATCTGTTGAATAAATGGATCCAGATTTTTATGTCTTCATATTCATATCTCGACGTTTAATCAATATGACTTTCACCAAAACACTGTTCTTATTGAACTTGTTTATGTCATTTTACCTTTCAAATCCAAATAGCAGATTTCCTTCAATATCTTCCTGAAAATTCTTTCCTTCCTTTTCTTCTGAAAATCTGTGTTTCTTAATTTTTTGTTTCCTTATTTATCTCTTTCCTCCAATCTTGTCAACACTGGTACTTACATTGTTCACACTTTCATCAGAACTTTCCTTTTCCTCTTCCCTTTAATAATGTCACTGATTTTATGATTATTTTTCCTATTCATGGTCGTGAATATTTTGATGATGTCCAAACAGACCTATCTTTGCATCTGTTTAACATAAACCTTAGAACTATCAGAGAGTTTTTTCCTCTAAATCCATCTCTTCCACCTGTAGTCCTTATCACCAAGAATGTAACTAACACAGTTAGAAGACAGAGATGAGGAAAACCTTTAGATTTCCTCTTACCCTACCTCCATCCATTAGATAGGATGAATGATCATGATTTTCTCAGTTTCTGTCACTAATGTAATTTCTATGTACTCCTTTTTATGCCCCTGACACCAGCCTATTGCAAATACTCATCACCAGTCACTCAGTCTTAAAACAACTGTTTACAAAGTATGCATTTCTCCCCATAGTCTTTTCATATTGTTCCTCTCCATCACCCAATGACTCTCTTTGTAAGCACACAGAGTGAAGAACTCAGACAAAAATTCTAGTATCATTATTTACTCACAACATTGACTGGTGATCTTACATTTCTTATCTGTAAATGGATGTAATCTACCAGAAATATTGAAGAATGTATTTGTTGAATTCTAGAGCAAGGAAAAAGAAAAGTGAAGAGTCCTTACATTGTCTACCTTAGCTTTCAAATAAGGAAAGTGTCAAATTCAGACTGTTGGTATATAGTCAGAAATACTTTCATGCAGAAATAAAAATAAATTTTAACTCCTGGCTCTATAGCCTGTGTCCTTTTATGGTAACTGCAGATATATAAGTAGTATTATGTAAATTGTGTTATGTGTTTACAGCTGTACTGAAGAACATACTCTTAATATATCATTGGAAAACATTGTTTATTGAATGATATCTATATGAGAATGTTATTTGAACTAATCACACAAAGTTGAAACCTACATCTTAGGCCATCAAAATGTGGAAATAAACGATTTTATTTATAAGAAAATAATACCACCAAGAAAAGTGAGTATACATTAGAAAGACTGCTGGAATAACATTAGGGTTTTTACTGTCTCTACCTGTTTATGTGATTGAATTTCTTGATAATCAAACTCTCCTCTTGTTATTCTGGTTTTTTTTTTTTTTTTTGGTTCGTCATGGGGCCTGGACTCTGGGCCTAGCACAGTCCCCCAGCTCTTCAGCTCAATGCACTCTACCACTTGAGCCACAGTGCCACTTCGCGCTTTTTCTGCTTATGGGGTGCTGACAAATCAAACCCAGAACCTCATGTAGGCAATGCCAGCACTCTGCCACTGAGCCACCTTTCCAGCCCTCCTCCTGTTACTCTTATTGTTCTAATCCAACGCTGTTTATAACTAGGCATTCAATGTGGAAAATCCATTTTCAAGTATGTCTAAGTTTTTTTTTCCTTTTCAATCACAACATCGTCATTATCAGGCTACACTGTGGTCATCATCTTCTTCATCAAAATTATTATTAGCATCATAAGTGCTAATCATTGAACATCGGATATGTGTCTATGATTTTATTATTATTTGTCTTTTGATTAATAATTTTAATCTTACCACTGTGGATGCATCCATATTGAAATTTTGAACAAATAAATAAAAACTTAACCATATCAGGTAGCATGACAATGTGCTTATAACAAATTACAGAATAGATTTTTGGAAGCGTTGCAAATTCCTAATCAGTATGAATTTATTTCCTCTCTCCCCCAAACTACAATCAAATATTTAAGAGTTTGGGCAGAACCTTTTCAAGTAATATACTGTAAATGTAACTACAATATCATTTCTATATCTAAAATTACCTTGAAAGTAATAAACTCTACTTTCTATTGAAATATTAGTTATTTTATTCTAGGAAACTTTTAGAAAAATATACTGTATATCTTTGAAATGAAAAAGGTCAAAAATTGTAGCATAAAAGTTTTAGAGGGAGTCTGTCTTCTCTCACTCTCTCTCTCTCTATATATATATAAATATTATGTGTAGAATAGTACATTTTTAGAGATAATTTGTCCTCAGATATATATACATATATCTAAATTTATGTGTAGAATTATATACATTATAGCGAAACAAGCATCTTAAAATATAATTAAAATAAAAAAAAAAAAAACTTCTTGAAACCAAGTGCCCATAATTCACCCTTATAATAAGAGCTATTCTGGGTGCTGAGGTCTTAGAATTGTTTTCGAAACTAGCCCAGACAGAAAAGTACTTGTTAGATTCTTATCTCCAATTAACCACTAAAAACAATACCCACAACAACAAAATGTATCACATTAATTTCACAAAAGCATGTTTTAACTGCTGTGAACATTTCTTAGAAACATGAATACATACCCCTGGAAAATATTAAGTAAAATAGTATAGAATATTTACGTCTATGTTAAAGACATGACTATTTAGATTGTTTAAGGTATTTAGGTAATGATTAGAATTTAAGAATAATGATAGGTAGGTCATATATTGGGACTGTTTTTTATTCTATTTTACAATAGTAATAAAATGATATTTATAATGATTATATAAAATTACTCTTCCTTGGTATTTGAATTATAATAAATGATAAATATTTTTAAATGATTTCAAAAGCAAAGGAGTATCAATTCTTTTGTAATTTCAAAACAATTAAGAAAATGATTTCTAGGCTGGTTCACTCTAAGTCTATATTTGTTTTCTTGTTCTAGTTTTCATATGTTAGTAGAAATTAAAATTCCAAAAATTTAATGGATATTAGCAGTCAGGAACATCTTCATATACACTAATATTGGAGTCCGTTAAGTGGAATTGTTTTATTTCATTTGTTACTTTCACAAATAAATCAAGATTATTGTGTATTTTGTTCTTTCACTGCTTTTGGCTTTACCTTGAGAACACGTTTTTACTAGCAAAGTAGAGAGAAGCAATTGGATTGAGCAAATAACATATGACTTTCATAAAATGCAGATGCATAGACTTGTGTCTTCTGTCATTTGCTGTAAGTTTCTTCCAGAAAAGTTTCTCAATTACTTAGAAGTTTTTCCCCTTCCCCTCCACAAATTATACCGACATCAAATACAGTGAAAGCAGGGGTTATACTGTGGGGGAGGGACATACAAAGCAACAAAGAAATGATCTTATAAATTTGTTAGAAACAATCACATGAAAGAAAAAAAATCTGAATACCTATCTTAGGGTTAATTTCCCTAACATCACCTTATCTGACCTTTTCTGCTTGACTCAGACATATACTAGATATTAAAAATAAGGGAAACCATGGGAAAAAATAGGGATACAGGTGGACTCATTGCAACAATGAGATGTACAAGTCGTTAAGTCGAAAAATGAACTTTACACTTTGGTGGGGGGGAATAGCGGGGAGGATTGGGTGGGGCGGCGGGGGAGGATGGAATGGGATAGGAAGGGGAAACAAAGGAGGAGGCTACAATGTTTGATAAGAAATGTACTCATTATCTTGCCCATGTAATTGTAACCCCTCTGTACAGGATTTTCACAATAAAAAATAATAAAAAAATACTTAGAATTGATGTAAAATTCCTAGGTACTCCAGTTATCACATATACTTTTGGATTGAGTTATTTCTGTATAAACTCAAACGGACAAAATACTCTCAAAATAAACAGAAATCATATCTGTGTTTTAAATGCAGTAGTTCACAATGAGTTTTTAGCCAACTCCAAAAACATCTTTTTAGCGATTCTGCATTTTGTATGAAGAAGTTTAAAAGTAGGTTTTTTTTCCTGACACTTACAATATATTATCTCCTTTTATTGTATACATTTTAGTGCTTTGGAAGTGAATTTTACCTTCATAGGTTTTCAAAGCCTAATTTTCACAAACTTGCATTTCTTCAAAGAGAAATGATGTAAATTTCAGAAGAGACGTTAAAATAGATATAAAATTCAGTTACAGGAATTTGCCCAGCATACGTCCTGTATAGTGTGTCTTTTCAAAATTTGTTTTTGGGGATCATTTCCAGGGTCTCACACATACTATTCAAGTTCACTGTCAATTAACTATATTCTCTGTCCAAAAAAGTTTTTTACTTCTGTTAAATACATTCATAGAAGTGTAATGCCTGAATCCTATACAATTCTCTTTCGCCTTTTGAAGGCTTGAAAACTTGTTTGCTAAAATGATTGCAGTATTATACAAATCGATCACTATAAGAAATATATCAATTTCTCCACAAATGAATTACTATATTTTGTGTCCTATTTTTTTTTTTTTGGTCCCGTCGTGGGGCCTGAACTCTGGGGATGGGTGCTGTCCCTCAACTCTTCAGCTCAAGGCTAGCACTCTACCACCTGAGCCACAGCGCCACTTCTGGCTTTTTTTCTTTTTGCTTATGTGGTGCTGAGGAATCGAACCCAGGGCCTCAGGCATGCAAGGCAAGCGCTCTACCACTGAACCACCTTCCCAGCCCTGTGTCCTATTTTTATATTATGGTCATAATAGTGATTTTTCTTTATTTCTTAGACACTAAAGAGGAGCTTATTTCATATGCTCCTCCTATTGACTATTAATTTACATATGTAATTTAAAGAAATATCCTATTCAGGAAAAAATTATATAGAATTAGAAGATATTAAAATACTTGTTTCGGAATCATTGTAGCATTAACATTGTAGCATTAACAAATATGTGCCCTCTATCTGTTGGATATGTTTTCATTTCTGTTATAGTGTCCTTTGAATTATGAAAGGTTAATACTTGATATAATACAGTTCTTGCTTTTCTTTAGCTACTAATGTTTTCCATGTCAAATTTTTAGAAACCTTTACTGAGCCAATGTTATGAATTTTTATATTTATATTTTATAGGTTTTTACATCTCACATTTAGGTTGATAATCATTCTTTATAAGGTTTGAGGTAGGCCAGGTGCCAGTGGCTCATGCCTGTATCCGAGCTACTCAGGAGGCTGAGATCTGAGGATCGTGGTTTAAAGCCAGCCCAAGCAGGAAAGTCCATGAGACTCTTATCTCCAATAAACCACTAGAAAACCAGAAGTTTTGCTGTTGCTCAAGCAGTAGAGTGCTCACCTTGAGCTGAAGAGCACATGGACAGTTCCCAAGCCCAGAGTTCAAACCACATGACCAACATACAAACAAACAAACAAAGGATTGAGGTAGTAGTCTAAGATCATTCTTTAAATCTAAAGAGGCAATTGTGCCAATACAACCATTTAAGATTCTGCTTTATTTCATAAAGTCATAGCATCCTTTTCAAAAGTCTGTGGTCCATAAAACTAAGAATTTATTTTTGAAAAATCTGTTACCTTCTTCTATGTGTCTGTTCTTATAGTAGAACTATGTTATCTTTACTAAACAAGGTAATACGATTCAAAGCTAGTATGAAGGCTCCAGCAACACCATTTTACAACATTGCTCTGACTGACCTGTATTCCTTGAATTTACACATGTGATTGTTGAGCATGTGGACCAATTTTCTCCAGAGATATCTAGATGTTGGATAGTCACTCATATTTCACACCTTGTGAAAACACAAACCCCCGATATTATATTTAGAAAAATGTCTTTAGTGATTGCTCAAAGCAAATAAAATTAATTTAGGAATGAGTTAGGTTTAGATAACATTATAGCATAATAAAGCTGAATGATAACGACTTGAGCTGTACTGCAGAACTGGGGGGGGGGGGGAAGAATGGTGGACCAATAGGAGCTGTATGTCATTGGTATTGTTTCAAAAAACAGTAAGACTTCAGAGAAGAGAAGGAGAAAAATAAAGTGTCCTGAATTAAGTTTCTTTTGAATCCACCTGATAGTTTGGACTGAAAGTCAGATAACATGGAAAAAATGAAATAGAAAATAAAGCATTGTATAGAGCTGTTACAATGTAAAAAAGCTGTAATAGGAATATAATTAATTTCCAAAGAAATAAGAGAAAAAATAACAATAACAATTGCTAACGTGGATAGAAGTTGGATCACATGCATGAAAGAAAAAAACCTTAAAATACATATCTAAGGGTTCATTTTCCTGACATCACATTATCTGACCTTTTCCGCTTGATTCATACATATACTAGATATTGCAAATAAGGGAAACCATTGTCAGTATAACTGTGGAGGAGATGGGGAAAAACCAGTTGTTTAAGGATACAGGTGGACCTGTTGCAACAATGAGAAGTACAAGTTGTCATGTCCAAAACGAGCTTTACAACGTCGGTGCGGGGGGGGGGAGGGGGGAGAAGGGGGGGAAGGAGAAGGATTGGGATTGGGGGGAGGGGGGAGGCTGGGAAGGGAGGTGAAGGGTAAACAAAGGAGGAGGCTGCAATGCTTGGTAAGAAATGTACGCATTATCCTGCCCATGTAATTTTAACCCTTCTGTACAGTATGTTCACAAATAAAATAAAATTAAATAAAAAAAAGAAGTTGGATCACATTTTATCATATATAATTTTGAAAAAGCTTACTAGGAATGAAAATTTAAAAGTCATAACTTAAAACACAATTTGTATTATAACTAAACAGTATAGTTCAGTGGTGAAACATTGGCCTAACATATGGGAAGCAATTGTGTGATTTCCTAAGCATTACAAAGTACACAAAAAGCACACACACAAAAAACCCACATAAACACACACACACCATATACACACATTTGGAATATTGTTATTATCATATGAAACAGAGGAAATTATCACAAACAGTAAAAGTATTTTAATATATGAAATCATAATATTGCTCATAGTATTTAAAAGTTTAGTAGAAATAAAATAGTCACAAGATACTTGGATTCTTATAGATTAAGTAAATTGAAAATTAAGAAATAAAAGACATGAGAACTTTGCAAACATGTTTTAAATAATAAACATTTTGAAACATGTATCCTTTTATTTTGACAAAAGATTGTTGTTACTGGTGTTTTAATTCAAGATTTAGAATATGATAACCAGGTGCTCTATATCTTGCTAGGGATGGCTATATCTCTAATGATTTCACTCTGGAAATTTATGATAAGGTCTCATAGTTTCCCATTCTCTCCCGAATTACTAACCCTATTTACACTTCCCACCATAGTTAGAAAATGGAAACCACAAATCACTATGCCCAGTTCAAAGAGACTTTTTTTTTTAATCTAAGTACAAATATTGCCAAAAAGTGACCATGTAATGAAGGCTTTTTTAATAAAGTATGTGCTTCTTGAAAATAAAGTATTTGTTACCTGGACAAATATGTTTAGAACTATGAGATAATAAATTTATTTAAATTCACCAACCATATAAAATTTAAAAAAATAATTTTTAAATATTCACATGTTAACTATTTTGAAAGCAAAATATATGTCTGAATAATTTACATGTATTAAAATTATGCAAAACTAAATTAACTAATCCTACAACTCTGAATAAAAGAATTACCCTAAAGAAACAAAAGAAAATAATTAAGCTCAAAATTTGAAATTTAGAAAATAAAATGAAGTGTACTCTTTGGTTGACTTAAGTAACTGTAAGCCTTCTGTATATCAATTTTATAATAAAAAATGCATGAACAAAGATAGCAAAGTACCTATTGATCAATGACGACAGGAAAAGCATCAGTAGTTTTTTTTTAATTTTTATTTATTTTTTATTGTGAAAATACTGTGCAGTTGGGTTACAATTAGATGGCAAGATAATGAGTACATTTCTTAACAAGCATTGTAGCCTCCTCCTTTGTTTCCCCTTCCCATCCTTTCCCAGCCTTCCCCCCTTTTCCCCACACAATCTTCCCCCCCACACCAAAGTTTTAAAGTTCATTTTCGACATGACAACTTGTACTTCTCATTGTTTCAATGGTCCACCTGTATCCTTATTTAAATGACTTGTTTTTCCCCTTCCCCTACACAAATTATACCGACATCAAATACAGTGAAAGAAGGGGTTATACTGTGGGGGTGGGGGGGACATACAAAGCAACAAAGAAATAATCTTATAAATGCGTTAGAAACAAATGCATGAAAAAAAAAACATTTGAATACATTTCTTAGGGTTCATTTTACCTAACATCAACTTATCTGACTTTTTCTGCTTGTCTCAGACGTATAGTAGTTATTGCAAATAAGGGAAACCATGAGACGTATGTTTCTTTGGGCCTAGCTCACTTCGCTTAATATAATTTTTGCCAAATCTTTCCATTTCCTAACAAATGGGGCAATGTCATTCTTTCTGATGGAAGCATAGAATTCTTGGGTTTTTTTTTGAGTGTGCAAAAAAATCAATGAAAGAGGTAACAATATTCCTTCCATAATAAATGTACTCATTACCTTATTTATGTAACTGTATCCCTCTGTACATTACCTTTACAATAAAATTAAACTGAAATTAAAAATAAACTAAATAATATACAAATTAAGAATTCATAGAGAGCTAGGAAGGTGGCTCAGTGGTAGAGCTCTTGCCTTACATGCTTGAGGCCCTGGGTTAGATTCCTTAGCATCACATAAACAGAAAAAGTGGTGCTGTGGCTCAAATGGTCGAGTGCTAGCCTTGAACTAGAATTGAGGAACAGCATCCAGGCCCAGAGTTTAGGTCCCAGGACCAGACCCCCCCAAAAAAACAGAATTACTAGAAACCATTGGTTAAAAACTTTTTAAAATACTGCTCTAAGTACCCAAGTAATATTATTTGATGATACTATTAAAATACTTCAACTTCAGCAGAGAAGCCAAATGTTTAAAAACTGTTACAAAATAAAGTAATAAATCAGAATATATTAATATTAATAATAATCATAAGATGAATTTATAGGGGTAGTCAAATATGTAAGAAATGAGGCAATTTGTCATTCGTTTGCACTTAATACGTGAGAAAGATTTTTCTAGGTCTTTTAATATATGATAAATTTAATGAAGAAACTATTTTGTTACATCATATGATAATTAGATGAAGCTGATATTAGAGCAAAGAGCAGATTGTACTAAGTTTCTGGATGTTAAGGTATATACTTATTTTGGTTGTGGGAAATTGTGTTCAACTTGGGGTCTTGTTTTTGTTGGATTGGTGTCATATCAGTGGTTAATTTTAGGATAAGGGTTCCCTTTCCACAAGAACATGCACCTGATCTGTCGTTTTAGCCTTCCCATTATCAATGGCATAAGAGTTGGACACCAACTTGTCTAGCTTCCTACCTTGGCTGGCCTGGATTCTGCAGTCCTTCCAATCTTAACCTGTAGATAGTGCAGGATGGTGGAAATGATCCAATGCCCCCAGCTATAGATTGAGAAGGAAGTCTACTAAACTTTTGGCCTGGGTTCTGTTCTCAAGCCTCCTCAGTAGTTAAGAGTTCAGATGGGAGCCCCTGGTGCCAAGCAGTAAGAGTATTTCTTAAGGCAACTAGACATATATATGACTTAGGCATGTGAACAACTCAGGACAAGAATAAAAGAGCAGTGAAGCATAGAGGACAGGCCCAATTTTAACTAGCTACTTGGAGGATGAATAAGCTTAGCTAGCTTCTCTGGAGGCTGAGATATGAAGACCACTATTCAAAGCCAGTCCAATCATGAAAATGCATGCGATTATCTCCAAAAAAACAGGAGTGGAACGATGGTTCAAGTGGTAAACCACTATCCTAGGTCACAGAAGCTTAGAGATGATCAATGAATGAGCACTTGCACATGCATGTGCGTGTATACACGTGCATGTGTACACACACACACACATAAGTATTGCAATGCGAAGTTCTTTTTTTACCTTTCTGTACTCTATTTCCCTGTATTAGTTTACAAATTAACAAAATCAGCTAAGCACCTATTTACATAAACTCATCATGTTTCTCTAAAGTCAACTCTCTTTTTGGAAGCATGCTTTTATTTGACCCAAATATAAACTATTCAGGAGTTTGATTCTTCTCCCTCAATTCTATAGAATTAGATGATTGTTTAGCTTCCTCCTAGCAAAATAATTTTGTGAAATCCTGCATCAAGCAACGCATTTCTTTCACTGGAAGGAAAGCCTCTTACAAACAATTAATAATAGGTTTTTCTTCTCTTTGCTTACATCTGTAGTTTAATTATCTGCATATATTTCATGATCTGACTGTATATGACAAAGACTGCTGTGAAAATAAAAAGACCCTTCGCAGCATTTATCATTTATATACCATCCATAGATATGATGGTGTTTAAATATTATTGAAATTGCTTGGGAATAAATCATGTTCATCTTGACTATCGTGAAAAAGAAGAAATGGTTTCTCAGCACTTTAGGTAAGAACTTGATTGAAAGAAACAAAAGGAAAAGTGAGGAACAACTCAACACATACATTGAAATGAAACACAATAAAAAAATAAAAATAACCCAAGAAAACAAATTAATTCAGTACTCATGAACCTGCAGGAAATGCAAAGACTTAAAAAAAAAACATCAGCTATGACGAGCTTATGAAAATCCATACTACCTGGGAGTCTACTGTTGTGAGGATAGAGGATAAAGCCCAGACTGGACAGTAAGATCTGTACACAATGCCATGCACCTGTTATTCTAAATTCCAGGAAGAATAACATAACATGGACTGAACCCAAGGTCATACACAAGTATCTGAAAAATAATAAGGATAATTTAGGGTTGGGGACATGACAAAATGGTAAGAACACCCATTTAGGGGGCATAAGACATTCAATTCAAACTCTAATATTTGGGTATTAAAGTAAAAATCTATGATTTTAAATAATTGGAAAAATTGTAAGATTTGAGTATTTGAGTGGAAAAATGAATGAGAGAATGAACCCATAGTGCAATCCTTTTAACTTAAGTGAAAATGATTTATGGTACTTCAGAAAAAACAGAGTTACCTTGCAAATGAGCATGGTTGTGCATTTGGGTGATGGAAATACTTTACTTACACATGTTTAAATTAAATAGATGTTTATTTGGGTAGATTATACTTCTTGAACTAAGAGCCCGGATGATGTCGCTGAGATTTTTCTCTCAAGGCTACCACTCTACTACTTTGAGCCACAGTTCCAATTCTGATTTTCTGTTGGTTGTTTGGTGATAAGAGGCTCCTGGACATTCTTGCCCAGTATGGGTTCAAACCATGATCGTCAGATCTCAGCCTCCCGAGTAACCAGGATGCCAGGCATGAGCCGTCGATAGTTTTAATAACTTAGTAAATTGTACAGTTACTGAAGTTATACATTATCATTATAACCTGTGTAATATATGTGTGTATGTATATATCAATGCATACGGATAGAAATATTTTAACATATTTTTGTATCTACAGTAGATTTATGAAATCATCCATTATAAAATTAAATGGAAACAAAAGTTAATAAGGAGCAAATCAAAGGAAATTATCACATGTTTCTTGTTGTTGAATGGAATGCGAATTGCGAGAATCAGTTTGGGAAAACCGTCTCTACGTTAACAAAATGGATAAGAGCTATTAATTCCAATCCATCTATTTGCCCATGTTGTGCAACTTCACACATGAGTGTCAAAATCAAACCACACTTTTTGCCTTTGTTTTAAACTCACCTGTTATAATTTATGGGTTAGATGAAGTAATCAAATAAAGATTAAAATAATATTATGTGAGGCTATGAATTAGAGCTGAAAATGATTTTAAATATGATAATAGTTAATTAAATTACATATTTTTTACTTTTACTCTGTCATGTCCCTCATTCCCACATTAGGAAAGTATATAGAAGGTTCTCACTTAATTATATGTCCAATTATGTAAAAAATGTATTGAAAGAATATGGGCACAGTGTGGTTTTAGCTTATTGAGACCTGTAGGGGGAAATGTGTTTCTGAGGACTTGCAATACATTGTGATGAAGATGAAGGGAGGGATATTCTTATTCTGGAAAACTAGCTAGAGGATTGCTCCTATAAAGGTAGTGATGAATTCTTCCAAAGGGTTACAGAAAATCACTTTCACAACCATGTTCACTGCTGCACTATTCACCGTAGCCAAGTTACGGAAACAGCCCAGATGTCCTTTGGTGGAGTGATGGTTGGAGAAAGTGTGGCACATATACACAATTGGATTGCACCCATCCATTTGAAGACTGTTACATTATTTGCAACGAAATGGATAGATCTAAAAATATATTAAGTGAACTAAGTCAGAGCCAGACACACAAAGGACCCAAGCTCTGTCTCATATTTGGAAGATAGAAATTTATACACGTTTACACAAAAATATTAACCAAAGCATGCTATTTGCAGAGGATTATTTCAAAGGTTTAATTTCTTATGAAATTGAACTTTACTCCAACAAAATGAATACCAGGAAACTATCACTTGGAAGATATGAGGGGAAGTCAAAAGAAAGGAATAAAGAGAGTTATGGAGGAAGAGAGTGAAGGTATAATATTTAATTCAGATAGTATGAAACTAGAAAAAATTAAAGTGGGGTGAGGTTTGGAAGGGTGTCGGAAAGCTATATAAAGATCCATTATACTTAAAAAACTGATTTGTTTAATGGAAATTCCCTTGTACAAGTATTTAAGATAATAAAAATATAATTAAAAACAATGGAGAGATTTGATCTTAAATTCTATTTCCATCTCTTTTAAAAATGAAATTATTTGCACTATAATTTGATCAGAGGGATGGATTTTGTGGCTAGCTAGATCATTGCACATCTGTCTCTCTCTTCCTCTCTCCCTTTCATGGTTCTCATAGATAATAAGATTGCTCCATAATTATCCTAATTTATTTTGCTTTTATATTTTTGGTTGCATCATTTCACTTTCTCCTCTGCCATTTCCCAATTCATTTACATAGAAAGCATTATTTCCTATTTTCTCATTCCTAGAATAAGCTGCTCATGAAGACACTAGTCCTCATTTTCATTCTGTACCTTTGAATACGGAGGAAAATCTTTCCTCTGCTCTCTACCAATTCCCTACTCTCCAGTTAGAATAATTTAGAATAGTAAAAATGAAAAAAGAGAAAATAAATAATAGTGAAAAAAACAAATGCAGAAAATTCACTGGATTTTTCTGACCATTTCATCCAATGTGAACTATTGGGAAAATACATGGACAGCTCATTCTCACTGGCACTCAAAGTCTCTGGTTAGACAATTGCTATGAAGTTGAAGAACAAGATGAAAAAGTGAGAAATGGTATCAGTTTTAAGAAAAAAATGGCGAAGGATTCAAGCAAATTTCTTCTTTGTTCTGTTGAAAATAACCGCCTTACTACAGTGCAGAGACGACTTTCCAAAAAGGCCACTCATGTGAATACTAGGGATGACGATGATTATACCCCTCTTTATCGAGAAGCCTACAGTGGACACTTAGACATTGTCCATGAGTTGGTGGCTCAAGGTAGATATTCCTGGAATAATTGTGAATGGCTGGACACCCCTGCACAGTACTTATACATGGAATAATACCACAGTGGCTTCTTTATTTCATCATGATACAGATACAAAGCCCAAACTAAAGTCCTCTTGACCCCCTTGCATCTTGCTGCTGGGAATAGATATAGCAAAGATATGCTGGATCTCCTTCTGGTGAACCATTATTTCAAACCATGTCTGAAGCACAACTTGGAAGAAGCTGCATTTGATATTGCCAAAAGGATAAGTATGTATTACTACCTCTTTGAAGTTTTGGAAAGCTGTACAAATTGTTTTCCTAAGTCCTAATGATTCAGTTAAGTTTCTTAAATTTCAAAATTGCCAGTCCATCCTATGTGTCCATACAAAATATTTTCACAATACAAAGCAACAGCAATATCTTACTTTAAAAATTCATGGATTCCATGGTATTCGTCCAAGTGAATTGCCTGACTTTGATGTCAAAATATATTCGAGTTGTTTGTATACATCTATAATGATTTCTATAGAGTTTGTGGTTTTTTAAATCATAAATAATTTTAACTTATCTGTTGAAATGAGTAATACAGAAAGTAAAGATATTTCTGGTGCATGTCTGAAAAAAGTATATTTAAAAATATTTAGTATTCTATTTGTGTAATGTCCATAACCTATTTCATTCTCTCCTAGATATAATCCTTTGAATTCGACATTGTTTAATAATATATAGGTTCAAACAGCCTCTTCAGTAAATGGTGCCATAGAGCAAAAGGAAATAACATTGTTTTAAAAATGTTCTATTGCAAAGAAACAAAGACATGGAGGTTTTAAAGTGTCTTATGGATGGATATTTCACCCCTGAGATGATTCTCTTGATACAGGAGTCAGTTATCAATTCCTTTGGTCTGGTCCTGAGTTCTCCAGAGCAAAACGGATTCCAAAAAAGCAGGATCCATTGAATATAATCAACAAAAGGAGCCTCTTCTCTGACCAGTACTTCTTTAAAGAAGGTCCCAAAGAAATATCTGGGATTTTTATTTGCTTGTTTGTTTATTTTTTGTTGCTTCTGGGGCTTGAACCCAGAGGCTGGATTCTGTTCTTGAACAGCTGTCTTTTGTGTCCACCTGCCCCCAAAGCTAGTACTCTACTGCTTGAGCCAAAACTCCACTTCTGGTTTTTTGGTGTTCAATTTACTATAAGAGTTGGACAGACTCTCCTGCCTGGTTTGGCTTTGAATTAAGATAATAAGAAAGCTAAGTGACATCAACTGTATATACTTCTCTTTTGGAACAAGAAATGTTAGATGAAGTTTATTGTAAAGCTAATATATGACAATTTTTAAAGGAAGATAATATGCCTAGCAAAGAAGCCATAACTTAAATAACTCAGCAAAAATAGGTGCACTGAATCATTTTGAAATCATTTTTTCTACTTGGGAAGATTACTGATCTTGTCCGTCCTTTTGGGAAACTTAAAGTAATATTTGCACTTTTTGTTGGTTGTGGGGTTTGAACTCTGATCCTGGCGGCACTCCCTCAGCTCTCCAGCTCAAGTTGAGCGCTCTACCGCTTAAGCTACAGCAACACTTCCGGGTTTCTGGTGGTTAATTGAAGATAATGGTCTCATGGACATTCCTGACCAGGCTGGCTTTGAACCACAATCCTCTGGTCTCAACCTCCTGAGTAACTAGGATTACAGGCGTGAACCACCAGCACCCAGCTCATATTTGCACTTATGTGCACTGAATGACACTATGTAGACAAATAATGGAAATTTGAATCAAATGATGGCATTGCAGCTTTTCAGAAAATGTGAGGTAGCAATAAATATGTCTTTTCCATGTTGTTTCATTAATGACTCATGAGCTATTGGACCCTTACATTAGCATCCTCTGCCATCTTTGTAGTTGTATTTAGTATCAGGAAATGTTCATAGAGGAATATAGAAGACTGAGATTTTTAAAAAGCAAAAAAGATAAGGTATGAAAGAACAGCACAGAAGGAGACACATTTATTACACAGAAATTAAGAAGTAGCCTAAGAGATTTAGAATGTTAAAGGCAATATGGAATAAGACTAGTTGATAACTATTTCTTCAATAACCAAAAATGGTTCTCTAAAACAATTTCTGGTATACCTTATTTACTGTCATTTGTTCATTAACTCTGGAATTATTCCTTCTCTTCTGTCACTACTGTTAATTTGTCTCTGCCGTTTTGGTGACATGAATGACCAAAAATATTTCCAAATCTCACTTAGACTACCCCTCTCCTTGTGATTAGCAGTGACCATTCAAAAACCTGGAAACTTTGAATTTCCAGAATTAATCTTCAACTGACTTGTAAGCACATTCAAGCCATTAATTGCTGTGACCTAATGAACAAAACTTTTTTTTCAACACAATATCCTAATATAAGTAAAGTACATGAATTAAGGACTATAGTCAGGTGTCAGTGTGACAGACCAGCTCGGCCAGAGCACTGGGACCGATGGGACAGGGATCTCGGGATAGGTGGGCAAGGTGTTGGCGAAGTGACAAACAGACACAGACTCAAAAATGTTGCATCTGGGTGTATCTTTATTGAGGAGAATTAACATTTTTATACAGTGTGTGATTGTGACATAGATTCTTTGTTTATTTAAGCACGTAATCAATTTTTTTAAAGGCAAAGCATTGATGAATTACATGAAAATTGATGACTATCCCACCAACAGTTTAAGCTAAGTGGTGTGAAACAAGTCTAGCATATTAATAGAATGCGTCATCTATTCAGCCTTTTTATGTTTAATAATTAAGAAACCTAAGGCAGGGATGTACTTATTTGTACTCTTTTTATTTTTATTTTTATCCAACAATTTTCATCTTTATAAGCTCCTGTATAAGGAAATGGTTCTTCGGTTGGTTATATTTTGTGTGAAACCACCGTCTATTCCCTATAACGTAAGTTGGACTAAACTTAATATTAACTGTTGGGAGAATCTTTCTTTTTCTTTTATAAAGAGGTCCCTTTTTTTTAGAACTCTCTGAACTACTGGGATAACTCTTTCTAACTTAGTTTAATTCATTGATTTTGTCTGTTGGACATATCTGGAAATTTTAAGTCTATATATTTACTATGCGTGAGCTGCAAAACCGCTTGTGAAGTTGTAGGAGTTTCTGGAGGCAATTTAACATCAGATGATAGATTGATTGGGGCATTGCCCACATTTAAACTTTGGTCTAAGTCTTTATTATTTAGAGAAGCCATCTCTATTGGACTGGAAAGATACAACATGCTCTGTTCGCGGATCAGTAGAAAAATAGCCGAAACGAGAATAAAGGCAACGAATGTACAGCCAAGAAGAATATAGTAAAAATAAAGGTAGAGGCTATAAAGGTGCAGCGAAGTGTATGGGAAGCCTTGAACCAACACCCGCTCCCTGCAGGCATGCTTCCTTGAAGCTCTTTGTCTAACATGATCTCTCACGCAGACTCCGCAGAAGGTGGCATGGCACCAACTGGCCACAGAAAGATGTACACTCAGCTGGAGATACCAGGAACCACTGGAAGTGCAGAAACTTAAGCGTTTGACTTTGTTTCTCTGGCCAGAGACTATTCATTGAATTTGCAGCCCCTTATTCTGTTGCCGATGTCAAATCAGAAGCCATCTATCCACCACAGGCAGCTTTATTAGATGTTCAAATTGGTTATGGAAGTGCCCCGCTCACCTACGCCAGCCTCTCTTTGCTGAACCCAGCTAAGGACTCTTTGCAGACACATCCTCATGGCTGTTTTGCCTGTTGTGATCTCTGCTCCTTTCCAAACGCTTGCTTCAGCACCTTCCCCTCCATTATGCCTGTGCCTCTCGGACTGGGTTCCCATGGTGTTTGGATATTGAGCTGCTTGTTAGAGGAGGAAACAAGGGTTGTTGTGTACATTGGCAGGCCTTAACTGGCCTGGAGGCAGGACAGACACTCTCCCAGGTGGGACTTGTCAGGGCACAGGGCAGGCATCCTGCCACTGGGCCCTGGGTAACTGTGGTGAGCAGCAGTCACACTGGAACTTCTCTTTCTCAGAGAACAACCGGTTAAGTCTAACGAGATTGTCTTCTCTAGGGAACCGGTTCTTCACCAACTCCTGGGGGATGCCTGGGGCTTGAGTCTATGCCAGGCTCCACTCCTGTCCAGAACCTTTCATTCCAGAAGTTTCAACCAAGTGTATGTGCCATGGCATGTCAGTATGGAGAAGCAATTTTATATTCCAAGTATGGGTTCCTTATTTTGTATTTATTAACTAAATGTTTTTTGCGTCTGTTTTGTTTTGGTTTGGTTTGTTTTTTGCTAGTCAAGGGGCTTAAACTCAGGGCTAGGGAGTAATTCCTGAATTTTTTTTTTGCTCAAGTCTATCACTCTACCACTTGAGGCACAGCACCATTTCCAGTGTTTTTCTTTTTATGTGGTACTGAGGAATTGAACTCAGGGTTTCATGCATGCAAGGCAATCACCATATCATGAAGCCACATTCCCAGAACCCTAAATGACTTTCTTAAGCTGACATTACATTTTCATTCCATAACTATGTACCATAATATTGGCCACATGCTAGAAAATGATGTAGAAAGAATACAATAAAATAAATGCAGTATGGCTAGATGGACAATGAATAACCCTCACAGTCTAGCAAGGGCACAGAGGGCTTACCTCATGGAGATGTATCAACACGCTGAGTGAGACAGCCCCTGACCCACAGCCCACCTCCAGAATGAGTAGGCCATCTTGGCTTCCAGCCACCTGGGGATGTTGGGCCACCTCCTACAGCATGGATTCAACCAGTTCCTGAGAGAGAGAGAGAGAGAGAGAGAGAGAGAGAGAGAGAGAGAGAGAGAACCAGAATTACAGTTAAATCCAGTGCCAGTGGCTTAGAACTCTAATTCTAACTAAACAGGAGGCTGAGATATGAGGATCATGGTTCATAGAAAACCCAGGCAGGAACGTCTGTGAGAATCTTATCTCCAAAGAACCACCATAAAACTGGAAGGGGCACTGTGGGCTCAAGTGATAGAGTGGTAGACTTGAGCTGAGGAGCTCGAGAACAGTGCCCAATCCTAGAGTTCAAGACCCACTACTGAAAAGAAGTGGACTTCCCACCACAAGAAGTAGACTGAATAGCACCCATTGTCCTAGGGATCATGGTAGAGAAGTCAGGCCGAGCTTCCTGTGAACTTGAGGTCATAAGTAGGTCACCTGGCTTCTCTGTGCCTCGGTTTCCCCAGCTGCAAAACTGAACAGGTAATAATGAAAGAGAGCCATGTTTAGGTTCATAATCCCACACCAGTTACACTATTAATAACAGGCCACACCTGAGCCCTTTCTGGTATCTTCCAGTCATATACTCACAGAATTGCCAAAACCTTATCTGAAGGCCACTCCCTCTCTGCCTAGCCATTCTCCAGAGATCTCTCTGTATAAATCCCTTGTTTCCTCACAACTGTCCTGTGAGGAGAATGAGGTTCAATGTCTGAGGCTCTACAAAGAACTTCATGTGTGGTCAAGAATCCAGTGCTGTGGACTGAGTTTGGGATAATCCATCTAAACCAATGACTGAGCATGGTGCCACATGTCTACCATCCCAACTAGAGAGGACCAGGCCCGGTGGAGCATATCTTTCACAGGAGGACTGTGATCCAGCCCAGCCTGAGCATATATTTAGTTTCTATCTCAGAAATGCTCAAGACAGAAAGGTGGCTCATCAGAGGCGAGGAGAGGAAACAAGTACGGGGGTCATGGTGACCCCAGAGGGGTGTTTGACTCCGGTTGAATTGGTGTTGGGGCGGCCACTCACCTGCTGAGAGAAGCTGTTGGCAGCTCCACCAAGTGCGGCAGCAGCGATGGCAGCAGCATTGCGGACATATAGGCCCAGAGCAGAAGACTAGGGGCAGGGAACAGGTCGGGGATTTAGGCCTGCTGGCAGCACGCCATTGCCTGAGGTTTGAAACCTGGCACCACATGAACAGAAGGAAGGGGCCAGGTGGGGGTGGGAGCATCAATTTCCTACTATACTCCAAAGTCACCTCAAGTCTCTTCCTCACCACTCAGCCACCTCTACATTCCTCAACTACTGGTAGTGGTGTAAACTAACAGAGAGAATCCCAGTGCTACCTGGCAGCATGGAATGTGGACATGGCCAGCATTCTTGTATCCCATTGGTCAGAAAGGAGCATGAAAGAATGGGGGTGTGGCCAGAATCCTGTGAAGCAAGTAGAATGGGTGAGTGTCAACAGGCCATCCTGGGGCAATTTGAGCTGACAGGATGTTCCCAAGACCTGAGAATGAGCCCTAGGGCTTAACAAAATAAGAACAGATTGATATGCAGATGGCAGTATGCTAATAAATATATATCTTTATAGAGTTCCAGAGATGTCTAGACATTACTCAGTTATATAGACTATATTCCTACCAATTCCTGAGTATTCATTATGTGTCCATGTAATTAATGTTATTGTTTAAGTCCTTAAACTATTAATGAAAGCACTCAGTGTCCTGAAATTATTGTGTTCCTGTAAGTAATAATATTCTTTTAATGCTTCATAAATATTAAATAAAATCAACCAGCCTTCTGAAATGATACTGTTTAATTTTATAGCATCATCATTCACTATCAACTCATTCAACTGTGACATTGACAAAATTCCAGTAATATTGCTTTGGATGGGAACCAGTTTCTTAGTATCTCATGCCATTGGTTGGTGTCAGGACCAGGATTTGAAATGAGGACCTATGTTGCCACATGGGCCTATGGCTTCCATGATAATCTGTCAGCCTTCAGCAATGGAAGGTGAAGTCCCCTTTGCAACAGTGTCATTCAGACCGAGAAGGGTCACTGCAAAGGAAGAAAACATAAAAGGCATTGTTTTCCCTGCAATACCTGGGGTTCTAGGATCACAGGAGCACCTGCGTGTCCAGTGGCTTTACCCCATCCTAGGGTGATTGAAGCTGAGGCAAACTTGCCATGACCTGAGTTCAAGCCCCATGCTGAGAAAAAATATTAGCTCCCTGGCTTGCAATTCACAGTTTATTCTTACAGGCTTTGGATTTCAACTCAGGATCTGGGTAAATCTGCAGCAATGTGGATAAAGGGGAAGATCACCTTACATGAAGATAAAAAAGTCATGCCTGTTCACTAGTCCTGAATTCAAGACCCAGCCCTGGAAAACATACTATTTATATATATTGTAAACATAAGATTTATACATACCTATAGATGTTCAGTCCATACATGTTTGGTGTGGTTGTTCCTTGTATCTTTTGTTTTATTCATTTATTTACCATTGATTTTACTATGATGAAACCCATTCTGTTTATTACATTGATGACAACTTATCACAGAACATCTAGATTTGTAGAAATGTTCTCCATCATGCCTGACCTTCAGAACTCACAGAGAAAAGGAAAAAATGTTTCACACTGTACTTTTTACTCCACGATCCACTTGTTGGTAGTGCTAGAACTGAACTCAGGGCAGAGCAAAACCAATTGGCCAATCAGTCAAGATAATCATATGAACCAATGAGCAACTAAGGAGTGTGGCCATTCCCAGAATCTGACATTGATCCCCAGGGTGGTCCACTATAGTCATAAATTCATAATTTAAACATAGGATCTATATTGACATACATGTGTGGACAGCATCTTGTGTTCAGTTTAATTGTTCTCCTTATTTTGTCTCTAAATCATGGAGGTATTGTGTATTTTAATAAGTATGGTGACAGGTATACCTGTGCTGACATGAATGACAACATGTTCCGATGGTTACATTGCTGTTTATGCATTCTCCATCGTATTTGAGACCCAGGACTTTCATAGGAGAGGATAAAAGGCAAAATGACTGGCTTCTGACATCAGGATGGAATTTTGTCAGTGCTGGGATTTGAGCTCAGGACTGGGTAACTCTGTTGCCCTGTGGGAGACAGGGAAGCTCATCATCTTTGAAGACTAGAATGTCAGGCCTGGTTCAGGGCCTGATTTGAAACCCCAGCACTGGACAAAATAGCAAGCCCACCATTTTTAAACATAGAATTTCTCATTACCTAGAGGTGTGGTATGCATCTTGCATTCAGTGTAGTTATTCATTCTATTTTGTCTTATTCATGGATGTATTGTGTATTTTATTGCACATGGGGTGACAGATATAACTCTGCTGACATGGATGACAACCTATTCCCATAGCTAAGAGTTGCCTATATAGCATTCTCCATCCTCAATGAGACCCAGGACATTGTCAGGACAGGAAAACATGTGCCAACATAGGCTTCTCACATCAGAATGAATCTTTTGGTAGTGCAGGAATTTGAACTCAAAGCCTAGCAGGCACAATTGGTGAATGGGTCATGGTGAGCACACCAGGCTGTGAACCACTAAGGAACTAGGCCATTCCTGGGACCTGAGATGGAGCCCTGGTGGGGGCCAATATAGACATAAATTCATAATTAAATAGAGCATCTGTATTACCTAACATGGGTGGGTGGCATCTTGGGTTTGGTGTAGTCATTCTCTTTGTTTTGTGTCTTATTCATTGATGTATTGTGTATTTCCTTGAGTATAGTATGACAGATATAACTGTGGTGAACTGGATGACAACCTATTCCCATGAGTATAGAGTTGCGTATACATTCTCATTCCTAGTTGAGACCCAGAACTTGCACAGTAAAAGAAAACAGGTGCAACGACTGGCTTCTCACATCAGTGTGAATTTTTGGCAGTGCTGGTATTCGAACTTTGGGCCTAGAAGGCCCAACTGCCCAATGGGTCCACGTGATCGCACCAGACTGTGAGCCACTAAGGAGCTGGGCCATTCCCAGGAACTCAGATCGAGCCCCAGGGAGGCCAAAATAGTCCCCAATGATCATTTAAACATGGGATGTATATTCACATCCGTGTTTGGACTGCATCGTGCATTGAGTGTAGTTATTCTCTTTATTTTGTATGCTATTCATGGGTGCATTGTGTATTTTCTTGAGTATATGATGACAGATATAACTGGGCTGACATGGATAACAACTTATTCCCATGGCCACAGGGTGGCCCATGCATTCTCCATCCTAGCTGAGATCCAGGTCTTGCACAGGAAAAAAAAAAAACAGGTGCAACAATTGACTTCTGACATCAAGATGAATATTTTGGCAGGGCAGGGAATCTGAACTCGGGACCTAGCAGAACCAAGTGGCGAATGGGTCCAATTGAGCACACCAGCCTTTGACCCACGAAGGAGCTAGGCCATTCCAAGGACCTGCTATTGAGCCCCCGACCCCGCGAGTAGAGCGGGGATCACAACAGTCATCCATTCATAAGGTGAAAGTAGTATGCAAATAAGTACACATTTGAATAGAGTAGGAGAGATGGTAATCTGTGGTGGAATCCAATCTGTGGACTACTGATTCTTGGATCTTTCCTAATGCCTCCATTTCATGATTGTGATGATTATTGTCGTGCTTCATCAACTGTTCTTTACAAATAATCGATACCCCATGAGTCTTGCCTATCATTTTCTACTTGCATCATGCACGAACTACTCATTCAAGGATGAGATCGATCACATTCCATGACTCATCCCAGGTCCACAAACGAGTATCTCAGGATCTCCCACCATTCCCTCCTCGTAGGGAGGCTGAATTCAAGCTTCAGGCCTGGAAAAGATACTCCTTATATACTTTTTTTTTTGGTCCACTCGTGGGCCTGAACTCTGGGCCTGGGACCTGTCCCTCAGCTCTTCACCTCAAGGCTAGTGCTCTACCATTTGAGCCACATTCCCAGCCCTCCTTATATATATTTAAAAGATAAGATTTATACTTCTGGAAAGATGTTCAGTCCATATTGTGTTTGATGTGGTTATTTATTTTATTTCTTGTTTCATTCATTTATTTAGAATTTATTTTATTGACTCTGATGACACCTATACCATTTATTATATTGTTTACATCCTATCACATAGCATCCAGATGTTAGATGTGTTCTCCATCATGCCTGGCAATGCCAGGATCTGAACTTTGTGCCTAGCAGGCCCAATTCATGATTGGGTGAGATTGAGCATGGCAGTCTCTAGCCAATGAAGATGTCAGGTGGTTCCCAGGCTCTGAGATCGACCCCCAGGTTTGGCCCAAACAGTGATACATGGATAGGCAGACGGAGGTATACAAATAAATATATATTGGTAAAGAATTCCATAGCCGTTTCTCTATGATAGAAGGACACCTACTATGTTCCTACCAACTCTTAGGTATTTATTAAACTGCCATTGAAGGATTATTATTCTTTTCATGATTAATAAATTATTAATTAAGATCAATCAGCATTCTAGGATTATTGCATCCAATTTTAGAGTAGACCGATGCTTAAACTACTTTTTCAATCGGTATTCCTATGCATAGGTATGAGTCTCTTGTGATCTCCTGCTATTGGTGTCAGGACTGGGATTTGAACCCAGGACCTATGTTGACAGGTTGGCCTATGGCCTCATTGATAGCCCACCAACCACCAGCAATGGCAGGACAGGTCCACTTTGCAGGTTTGCCATTCAGACCCAGGATGGTCACTGTGCAAAGAAAAAAAATCGTAAAACCCCAGCTCTTTGCAGGTCACCACTTTTTGTGCTTTCCAAATTTTTTTTTCTTCCTGAAAGTCCTCTTGGCCCAGGATCTCATGATTGGCTATGGGTCCAATGAGTGCACCCCAGCCAAGCGAGATCCAAGCTGAAGCAGAGTTTCCATGACCTGAGTTCAAGCCCCATGGTTGGCCAAAAAAAAGAACATATAAAAATTAACTATTTAACTAAATTTTAAAAAATGAAGCTCCCTGTTTTGGAATTTTTGCCAGTTTTCTTTCCTAGCCTGGGATTTGAACTCAGGGTCTTGGTAAATCTGTAGCAATGTGAGCAAAGAGTTCCATTACTTGAGTTCAAACCCCATGCCAACCAAAAATGAAAAACTAAGTCACTGACCTCGGCACGGGGAGGTAGTTGTGGAGATGGGAGGGAAGGGATGGTAGGGGAAAAACACAGGAGGAGTAAACAATGCTCAATAGGAAATGTACTCATTACCTTGCTCCTGGAACTGTAACCCCTCTGTAGAACATTTTTACAATAAAAAATGTACAAAAAAAGAGAAACAATGTAGTTCACAGAGAAGCACTTTGCAGGTAAGGGAAGGATGTTTGAATAGCTGTACAACTCTACACTGCTTTTTTTAATGTTCAGTATGGAACTGAATAAACATAACTGCTTCCATTTAAAAAATTAAGTCACTCTCTTGGAACTGGGGCCAGTATTTCTGCCATTGCTAGTTTTTGAGCTCACCGTCCAGATAACTCTTTTGCACCATGGCTGAATGCGAAGCTCATTGTCCATGAGGAAAAGAAATTCAGGATAGAGTTCCCAGGGCCTGAATGAAGGCCCTGCAATGGAAGAAATATTTCTATAAATGTGTAATACATGACATATATATGCATGTTAATTTCCTATTATGATTTTTATTATTGATTTTGTATTTTATTTTTCTTTGATTCATGTATTATTGTATTTAGTATTGTTATACACATATTATATTTTGCACATCTATTATAAAATTATACACAATAATTTAGGGCATTGACTCATTTTAATTAACATTTTATTAAGTGTTGAAACATGATACATAATTAAATGGAAGCATTTGTCACAGTCTTCACATGTTTAGAATCTCTCCCAAGTATGAGCTTTGAGTTCAAGCCCCAAGACTGGCAAAAAAATTGAGCCTGGTGAGACATGTTCTTCTGGGACTCAGAGGAGGGCCGAGGTTATAGGTAAGAGGTAGAGTTGAGGGCAGGTGCTGGTGGCTCACCCCTGTAATCTACTCAGGAGGCTGAGATCTGAGGATCCCAATTGCAAGCAGGAAAATCAATATGAGACACTTTTCTCCAATTAAAAACCCAAAGAGCCGGAAGTAGAGCTGTGGTTCAAGTAGTAGAGTGCTAGCCTGGAGCACAAAACCTCAGGGATAGGATGGCATCTAGGCCTGAATTCAAACCCCAGGACTGGCACACACACACATACTCACACACACACACACACACACACACACACACAAACACACCAATATAGAGCATTTGCCAGTCAGCCTGCACAAGTTCCATCTCTAACAAACCAATATTAAAAAAAAAATAAAGTTGGAGAAGGGAAGGAAAGATTTGCTCCTGGAAGTGATATAGCCAGTGCCAAAATTCCACAGTAGTTCTAATATGTGGGTACAAGACAGAGCGCCTCAGGCAGAAGGTAAAGCATGGGCATAGGTCTTGAGGTGTGCTGCAGAGCAGGTGGTGTGAGTGGTATGAAGGTTCTATGGCTTCAGCAAAGGCAGGCATGAAATTCAAGGCTGGGTCATCCAGGTCAAAACTAATGCCCCAACACAATGAGTTACTGGCTATACCAATCTCTCATCCCCCAGTTCCCTGGCCCTGGAATCTAAAGTATATGCCTCTGTATTCTGGGCATCCAGAATTGTCTAGAAGGACCTGAGAGGCCCAGCTGGGGCCAGAAGATAGACTTGCCTACAATAAGGTACGTTGACATTTCCTAGACATCGAACAATACATCCACATCCATGCCACCTTGGCCTCACCTCTCATGTAGCCCCAGATTATCCTTGTTTGGGGGGCCTTCAGTCAGCTATCAATGTCTAGCTGGCCAGAGCCACTGGCATCCACCCTTCCTCCACACCACTACCAGCCTGCTGGGAGTGGGACATGCAGCCAGGGGTCCAGTTGAGAAAAGGAGAGGACACAGCATGACTGACCCTGCCCCCCACCCCCCAGAGGCAGGAGAGAACATATGCTAGACAGCACTGAGGACGCAGAATCCCCTGGATGAGGACAAAGTTATGGACACCCGGACTTGGGTCCCAAGGAAAACCTGGAATATGCATTCAGGTCTCTGGCAATTTAGGACTCATTGTAGACCATGACTAAAGACAGGGTTGCTATTGAGGAAGGGCACCATCCAAGGTCAAGAAGAGGGAGACAAGCATCCAGGAAGTGGGTAGAGAATGATGAAGGAAAAATATACACACACACACACACACACACACACACACACACACACACACACACACAAGTAGCCCAAGGCCTCAGCAGTCCCTGAGCAACTGAACATCCCAAACTCTGAGAAGACGGCACTACCATCCTCAGACGAAATGTTGACAAAACTCAGAGCCTCTCACACATCTGGAATGGCTCATAAAACAGCATGGCATTTCGTACTGTACACACCACTATTAAGAAAACTCAGCCACATTATTTTGATTGTCGGTAATAGGGTTTGAACTTTGGGCCTGCGTGCCATCCCTCAGCTCTTCAGCTGAAGGTGTGCGCCCTACCACTGGATCCACAGCACTACTTCCAGTTCTCTGGTGCTTCACTTGAGATAAAGTCTCACAGACTTTCCTACCCAAGCTGGCTTTGAACCGTGATCCTCAGATCTCAGCCTCCTGAGTAGCTAGGATGACAGTTGTGAGATACTGGCAATGCCAGGTTTCAGCCACCTTCTTACAACCAGGGGAAATCCAGCTTGTCAGGCCATAAAGCACATGCAACCCTTCACTTTCAGACTTTGACACCAGTATCCAAAGCCATTCTTCCTTGGTTGGAGAGAATATAATCGACACTACCCTCCAACCCTGCCCAAACTCTGCCTATGATTGGCCACAACCTCTGGAGTTCTTGGTAAGACATGCCCAGCCTGTTTTAACTTCACACTCGGGCAAACTTGGGAAGTTCTTAAAAATGGCTGTACACTGAGGCCAGAACTGGTGTCCCAACCACAGCAACCCCACTCCTTCACCATCTCTGCCAAGAAAGGGGTGTCTTTCTTTCTTGTTTTTTTGGATGAGGGGCTTGAACTCAGGGTTTGGGTACTGTCCCTGATGATGAACTTTGCTCAAGGCCAGTGCTCTTCCACTTGCACCATGGCACCACATCCGGTTGGAGATTAGAAATGAGACTCTCATTGGACTTTCCACCCTGTGCAAGGATACAAGACCTTCTGGATCTCAGCTTCCCGAGTAGCCAGGATGAGCCATCAGCGCATGGCCTATGGTGTCTTATTCTTTACAATTTCCAACTAGTCCTCCTCTAGACACTACCACCTAGACCCTCCTCTACCTCCCTCAGGGACAGCAAAGGGAGGCTCAGAATCAGGGTAGGGCCATGGGCATTAAAGAGTCCCCTTCAAATCACTTCCCTTTTCTAAGCTCCCATCCACTTCCTCGGGATGGCCTGGTTGTCTGGGGCATATCAGACCCACTAGGACTTCTTAGGCCTGCCCTGTAACCCCCCCCACACACACAACCGGTACCTGAGAATTTCTGGGGCCAGTTGCTCCATGTCCCAGTGGAAGCTTTTGGGAGGTTTGCTGATAACCGTGTCTAGGGGTGCCCAGAGCAGAAGGAGTGTCCAGATGCCCTCTGTCATAGAAGGAGACACGAAGCATGGATGGATTTACTAAGTGCTAGAGGGCACACCATCCATCTGTCACCCAGGTCTCTTGGAGTGAAGTTTTACGTTGACAGTGCTAGGGCTCGAAATCGGGGTACAGGCGCTGTCCCTGAGCTTCTTTTGCTTGATGTGAGCACTCTTCCACCTGAGCCACAGTACCACTTCTGGCTTTTTCTGTGTATGTGGGACCTAGGAGTCGAACCCAGGGTTTCCTGTGTGCTAGGTGAGCCCACTACTGCTAAGATAAAATCCCAACATTGGATAGCTGTTCTGTGACCCCTTGGACCTGTTTCAGGACAGTCTTGCACATATTTACCGAGTATCTAACCAGCAGCCTTGGCTGGAAAAGAACACGGTCTGCTATGTTGTCCATGATCTATGGCACCTTTTCTCTCTGTGCTTCCTGTCACATCCTCCTTGTTAAGCAAGACACCCTTTCAAGTGCTGCCTCTAAGAAGCCCGCTCCAATCACCCTGGCAGAGGGGGATCTTCTTGGCTCTGCAGGCTGCTAGCGTTGTCATGCTCTGCCTCAAGCTGGTGTGGTTGAGAGCGTGCAAAGGTGAAGGCCTGGCTTTCACCACCTAATTTCTGAAGACTCTGATACACTACCCAGGACCAGTGCAGTATCACACTCTGTGAGAGGGCACTTGAGGCCCAGGCAGTCTGGGGGCAACAAATGGGGTCATTTCTTGTGTGGGTTTGAACTGAGGATCTGGAGCTGTCTCTCTGCATTTTCATGCTCAAGGCTGCTACTCTACCACTTGAGCCAAAACTCCATGTTTGGATTTTTGGTGGTTCCATGCACAGAACAGTCTTATCGGCTTTCCAGCTTATGGCTGGCTTCGATCTTTGTTCTTCAGATCTCTGCCTACCGAGGAGCCAGAATGTCAAGTGTGAGCCTGAGCCAGAGAGGGTCCAGAACCTTTCCTTTAAGCTTCTGTTTATCTTGTATCAACTAGCAAGCCCTACTTAAAATAGTCATTTATAGGGGATCAAGTTCTCTCCTAGGCCAGTTAACCCAAGGAGATAAAGTATCTTTGGAAAAGGCTAGTCAGAGTTGGCCTAGGTGAGTGTGTGTGTGTGTGTGTGTGTGTGTGTGTGTGTGTGTGTGTGTGTGTATGAGTTTCAGGGATACCTACTCCACTCTCTCTAGTGCTTCTTTCACCCAGTGGTGAGTACATCCAGGATCCCCACCCCAAGAAAATCGGGCAGGGGAGGTTACTTAAGGTCATATCAAGTGCGATGATCTGAATTCTATCCTGCAACTGAATCCAAGAGAAATAATAGACAGAAGGAGATGTTTAGAGGAAAATCAAGGGACGCCACTTACCTTTGGCTACAAGTACCGGAGAGAAGAATGAATCCATCCTTTTTGGTAGTAAGATAACATGTGCCCACTATTCATTTATTTTATATTTTGTGAGTCCCAGGTCTTGGATTCAGGGACTGGGTGTTATCCCTGAGCTTCTTTTACTTAAAGCTGAGGCTCTATCACTTGTGCCACAGCACCACAACTGGCTTTTTTCGGGGGGGGGGAGGAGGTAGTTTATGGGAGAGAAGAATCTCACAGACTCTCCTGCCTAGGCTGGCTCTGAGTCACGACCATCAGAACTCAGCCTCCCGAATAGCCAGGATGACAGGCAAGAGCCACTGGCACCTGACCACCACCATCCATTTATAGTCCCCTAGGGCCAGTGCTGGGCTACTTCACTGCATTCTCCTTTTTGTGATTGGGAAGCAGACATGGGTCGGTTTGATACTTCAATAGCCTACCTACCTTTGAGCATTGTTCTGGCTCAGTCTGATGCTGGCTTCCTTCTTATCCACAGCAATGACTTCGTGCTGTCACAGAACAAATGTCCCCCAGGAAGTGTCGGATCTGTGGTCTTTCCTCTGCACACTGCCCCCTATCCCCGAAACGACACACTGCAGCAATGTAAGGTAGACATAGAGTGAATTCAGTTTCTTATAATCAGGGTCTGGCCAGATAAGTGGCAGTGAGGATCAGAGGCTCGGGATAGTGCTGTGCAGTTGGATAATGCGATGCCTCCTCATCCACTTTCCTTTAAGTGACTTAGCAGAGGGTAGTGGGGAAGGACTCACCAGACAGACTGACAATGAGTAACCATCACAGTCTACCCCAGGCACAGAGGGGCTTACCTAAGGAAGCTAATTCCACAGTCCAAGCCAAAATGATCCTGACCCACAGCCTACCTCCAGAATGAGAGGGTCACCTAGGGTCCCAGCCATATGGGGACGCTGAGCCAAAACCTCCAGCACACATTCAACATGTTACTGAGAGAGAGAGAGACAGACAGAGAGAGAGAGAGAGAGAGAGAAAGGGAAAGAGAGAGAGAGAGAATTACACTTAAGCCGGATGCCAGTGGCACAGGCCTACAATGGTAACTACACAGGAGGCTGAGATATGAGGATCATGGTTCATAGCCAGCCCAGGCAGGAACGTCTGTAAGATGCTTATCTGCCAGAAGTGGTGTTGTAGCTCAAGTGGTAGAGCCCTAAACCATATCTGAGCAGCTTGGGGACAGTGTGCAGGCCCAGAGTTCAAAACTCACGACTGACAATAAGTGGAATTCCCACCACAAGAAATGGACTGAATAGCACCCATTGTACTAGGGAGCATGGCAGACAAGTCAGGCGGAGCTTCCTGTCATCTGGGGGTCAGGGGTAGGTCACCCAGCTTTTCTGTGCTTTTTCCCCAGCTGCAAAGCTGAATAATGAATGATCCCCTTCCTCATGGGGATAGGGTAAGGATGAAAGAGAGCCATGTTTTGTTTCCTAATCCCATACCTGTGGCATGATAAATAACAGGCCCCTTCTTAGTCCTTTCCAGGTATCTTCCTGTTATATGCTCACAGAATTGCCAAGAAACTTATATGATGACCGTTCCCTCTATGCCTGGCCCTGCCCCAGATTTCCCCTTGTATTGATCCCTTGTTTCCTCACAACTGTCCTGTGAGAAGACTGAGGACCAATGGTTCGAGGCCGAACCCAGAGCTTCAACTCTGGTCAAGAATCGGCTGCTGTGGACTGAGTTTAGGACAACCATCTAAACCGATGACTGAGCATGGTGCTACATATCTACCATCCCAAATACAGAGGACCAAGCATGGTGGCGCATGCCTGTCACAGGAGGACCATGATCCCGCCAAGCCTGAGCATAAATGGAGTCTCCATCTCAGAAATGCCCAAGACAGAAATGCTTGGCTCCCATGGAAGAAGACCTGACTGGAAAGCCTAAGCTCTTGAGTACAAACCCTAATATACCAAAAAGTATCTGAGGCCCGGTGCCAGAGTCTCATGCCTATAACCCTACCTACTCAGGAGGCTGAGGTCTGAAGAACACAGGTCAAGATTTAAAGTAGGTTTGGCCTTGCCCATCAGACGTCAGGATGAGATGACCCAGAGGCTGACCCATGCCAATAAGGTCCATACTAACAGGGCTCACAGCCTTACTAAGTGCTGACCATGTTCTCTGTCCTCCTGGGGAGTCAACCCCTATGGGCCCCACCCCCTGGTCCTCCCGTGCTCCCTCTGCCACCAACCAGGTCCAAGGGAGTAGACAGTTCCAGGTCACAAAATCCCTTGCTCTTATAATTTATAGGTGCTGAGTCCCCTTCAAATGTCTCACCCTTCCAGTCCCCTAGAACTCAGCCACAAAGCACATGCACCCCCCCAAAGACAGTGATAAGAAGTTACCAAAGGCTCCAGCACTCCTTGTTTCAACCAATATCTACACCCACACACATACACACACACACACACACAGAGCCATAACGGGTGGCTCCTTTCTGTCATCCTAGTTACTCAGGAGGCTGAGGTTTGAGGATCACTGTTCAAAGCCATCCACACAGGAAAGTTTGAGGCTCCTATCTACACTGAACCACCAAATAGCCACAGGTGGACCTGTGGCTCAAGTGTCAGAGCTCTAGCTTTGAGCAAGATATCTCAGCGACAGCAACTAGGCCGTGAGTTCAAGGCCCAGGTCTTCTACCTCCGAACACACCCAGACACAGACACAGACAGTCAGAACAGACAGACAGACAGAGAGACAGACAGACAGACAGACAGACAGACAGACACACACACACACACACACACACACACACACACACACACACACACACACACACACAGGATAGCCCAAGGATTCAGCAGTCCCTGAGAACAGAAACATGAACTCCCTCAATTAGCATCAGATCTCAACCCCTAGAAGGTGGCAGTACCGACATCAGACCCACTGTAGACAAAACATTGAGCCTCACACATATCTGGAATGTCTCATACACCAGCATGGCATTTCCTATCATACACACTGCTATGTGGAAAACTTAGTCACCTCTTTTTTTGTTGTTGGTCCAGGGGTTTGAATTCTGGGCCAAGGTGCTGTCCCTCACCAATTCAGCTGAAGGTGAGCATACTCCCAGTTGAGCCAAAGCAACAATACCTGTTCTCGAGTGGTCTATCATCAATTTTCACAGACTATTCTGCCCAAGCTGACTTGTAACCACGGTCCTCACATCTCAGTCTTCTGAGTAGCTAGGATGAGAATTGTGAGCCACCGGTGGCTTCCAGCTTCAGCCACCTTCATATACACAGAGGAAACCCATCTCGTCAGGCCACAAACTTTTTGCATCCCTTCACTTCAGATTTTTGATACCCAACATCCAAATCTATCCTTCAATGGAGGAAATAAAGACACAACAATCTCACACCTGCACCCCTTTGCCCACTCCCTGCCTGTCACAGGACATGTCCTCTTGAAACTGTGGCTTTAAACTGGGGCAAACTTGGGGAGTTCTTAAAAATGTCTGTACAGCGACGCCAGCACTTGGTCTCCCAAACACAGCACCCTCCCCACACCCCCACACCTGCACCATCATTTCCAGGCAAAGATGTCTTAATTTCTTTCTTTTTTATGTTGTGGGGCTTGAATTCTGGGCCTGGGTGCTGTCCCTGAGCTCTTTAGCTTAAAGCAAGCATTCAATTGCTTGAGCCACAGCACCACTTCTGGTTTTCTGGAAATTCCTTTTAGGTAAAACTCTTAGGGTCTTTCCTGACCAGGCTGGCATTGACTCGTGATCCTCAGATCTCAGCTCCTGAGTACCTAGGATAACAGCCATGAGCTACTGGCACCCAGCCAATAAAATTTTTCCATTCCTGTCATCCTTTCCCCTCAGGAGACTGAAATCTGAGGACTGCAGTTGGATGCCACTTAGCAGCAAAGCCCGTGAGAACTCTTTATCTAATTAAACACCCAAAAAAGCTGGAAGTGGAGCTGTGATTCAAATGGAAGAGTGCTATCTTGGAGCATAAAAGACAAGATCCACACCCTAGTTTCAAGCTTTTTCTAGCATGGACCCACCCAAGAAAGGGAAGCAAGTGGGCACACGGGAGCTCAAAGCCAACACATAATACTCAAAACTCCCAGAACAGACCCCATCCAGCTCTGATTCCCAAGATATTATGTCCTACATCATGGCAGTCTTAGATAGGACTGACCATGCACCAATTTGGGACATTCAATTACAATCTCATACTGAAGATCCCATGACCTTATCAAAGAATCAGGATCTCTCACTGTACTGCCTAAACACTGGGCAGTGAGGTAAGGTCTAGTTATCCAACCATATGATATGGGAACCAAAGGGATTCCTGGTCAAGGGACGGAGGCTGGGGGGATGTAGGTCCTCTTGGGGAGGTGAAAAGGGCTGCTCTATCCCAGAAATGTTCCTACGTTGTGAGTATTATCAAAGAAACAACCTTCTCAAAGCCCAGTCACTCTGGTTTTCCCACCAGCCTCTACCCAGCTCTGCCCCACCTTCAGCCTGCCCTCTCTGAATCCCAGATCTGCCATCTAGACTAAAGACTGAGCCAGCCAAGAGATCCATTTCCTGCCCTCATTCCCACGCTGTGCTGTGGCAGTGGCATGCTTATCTCAGTCTTTGGAGAAGGAAAGAACACCGGGGGTGGTATCATCAGATTGAGCCCTGGAATGTCCTAGTCCCTAAGGATATACTGCACAAGCATCCTGCAGTGAACGGCAGCCAGGTTGTCAATGATGAACCCAAGGTGCCAAGACTTTTAATAGCAGTGTGGCTGGATCAAAGGCTGGTAGTCTTTGTTGTCAGGCGAGGTCATGGCTCCAATGTCCTTACACACCTGACCTTTCTCCCTCTTCAAATTCCTACTTAAGCTTTGCCCCCTCCACCTTGAAACTCTCTCACTCCAATACCTCCCTAGATCTTGGAAACTTTCTTCTGATCTGACCAGATGAGGCTGGGTTAATTGAAAACTGGTGACCCACCCTGAGCCCTAGGTTCTACCCGAGGCTAGTTCCCTATATAGTGGGTGATCACACAGCTCCTGGCTGATGAAGTTGCTGAGGGGTCAGTGGCTTGGTCCTACATACTGACTTTAGGCTCTGAAACTGTCTCCACATAGAATGTGAATAGTTGGCTCCCTTGATCCATGGACTCCAAACCAAGGCTTGCATGTTCCCCTTCTTCCTTCTTTTCCTCGTTTTCTCCCTCTGTCCTTCCCTCTTCTCTCTCTTCACTTTCTTTGTGTCAGTCCTGGACCTTGTACTCGGAGCCTAGGTGCTGTCCTTAAGCCTTTTTACTCAAGGCTAGCAGTCTATGGTTTGAGCCACACATCCACTTCTGGTGTTTTGTTTTTGGTAGTTAATTGAAGACAAGAGTCTTACAGGCTTTCCTGCCTGGGCCAAAAGCCTCAATCCTCTGATCTCAGCCTCCTAAATAGCTAGGATGACACGCTTGAAGCACTGGCATCCAAATCAATCCAAAGTTTCTTCATGGGCTGTGGAACCAGTCCTGGAACTTTTCATTGTCTATGACATCCCAGAGTCTGTTGCACACTGTAATGGTTTGTTGGATAAATAAATGAGCATCTCTCTATGACAATACTACAGAAAAGTCCCATCTGATTTAGGTAAGAATCCTCTGTGGGGGAGGGGGGGATGAATCCTGATGAAGCTCTCCCACAGTTCTCCCTCCTCCCTCTTACCCCGTCCTGGTGCCACCACACTGAATGGTTTTTTTCTCTGAGGGTGTGAGCCACTATGTACTCACTACATTCCAGGGCCTCTGGAATGAGTATCATCTCAAAGATCTCTGTCCAGCAGCTGACCAGCACTGTGGCACTCAATTCCCCACATAGGTGTGAATGAGGTTGCTGTGAGCTGAATGCCTGGCTCAAGGGGCCTCCTGTCCTCCCCTGGGGCCAGTCAGGATCGTCCACCACATCTGGCCTCTAAGTTTCATGCTGCCGAGGAAGGATCCTTGAGGCAGCCTGGGTTCTCTGAATCTCCCAGAGTGCAGTACAGGTGCTGGGAATCATCTATGCTCATAGCTGACAGGCTGAGCATGGTGAGGTCACAATCTCTGCCCCCCTCAATGTCCGTGAGTGTGGTGGTCACTCTAGAGAGATTCAACAGCTGCCAGAGAAAGGCAGTCAAGGCACAACGTTCAAAGCAGGACACAATCTGGCTTGGGAACTCTGCCTGTGTCGCTTTGAACATCATTGTTTGATGGCTGAAATCATCCATATAATTTGATCCATAATCCCAGGCATTAGTCGAACTTGCCAGCTTAAATTAAAAAAAAACCTGGAAAATGTGATATTTAATTTGTCCCAATCAAACTTAAAGGGTTCCAAAGTCAGTGGTCCCCTTTTCCTTCAGACAACCTATAGCAGGTTACAGAAACTAGCATTCAGCGAGACCTAGCTAACTGCCACTTCCTGATACTGAGCGGGCTCCAGCAGGGGGAATGGATTTGCCAACTACTGCCCAGCTAGAAACAGCCCAGGCGGGACAGATTGGATTCTACAGGATTCCAGGGAGGATTGACACTGGGCACTGCCCCAGGAGGGTATCCTCACCACCAGTGGGGCCCAGAACCCTGTGCCCGGATGCCAACAGAGACTGTTAATGCCCTAGATATGGTTCTCCTCTCATCCACTCTGATGGTGAACCATCTGCCATGTCACATCGTACGCCAGTCCCCAAAACCTCATAGCTTCACAGCCCCTGCCCTATCCTTTCCCTCATCTCGTTCCCTAATTATGTTGGGCAGACACATTCCACACCCTTGAATTATCTCCAACTAAACACACAAGAGTAGAGTGTCTGGCTGGAAGAATGTGGCTGTGATCTCATTTGCCTCACCAAACTTCTGGCTGGGGATAGAAGGACAGACATCCACTCCAGTCCAGGGTTCACACTGTTTTTCTAAGGGAGGCCCACTCAGGCCCAGCAGCTACTGTGGGCTACAGGAAAGGGGGAAGAGAGAGGTGGAAAGGGGAGGAAAGTAATGTCTACTGAAATCTTCCATAAAGGAGCCATAAAACTGTGAAGGAGAAAACAAAAATTGTGGCTGGGCTTGTATTTGGTATTGATGAAGAAAGAACAACAACAAATACACAGAGAGAGAGAAGAAAATGCTTTTGCTGTTTTAAACATGGTGACTTAAATATATTTTCATTGTTCTCATTTCCTTGCTCTCCCAACACACACACAGACACACACACACATTTACACACAGACACACAGACACACACACACACACACACACACACACACACACACACACCTCTCCAGAATGGTGAAAGTTGACTCTTCCATGCAGCACCTGCAATTTGCCAACTAATCACTCACCTGAGGATGGTCAGGCTGTACAAGGAGAAAGATTCTCTCTCTCTCTCTCTCCCTCTCTCTCTCTCTCTCTCTCTCTCTCTCTCTCTCTCTCTCTCACACACACACACACACAGACTCAGAGTAGTACCTCTCCTAAGTTTGTTGATTCCTCATCTGGGACAAGGTATTAGCTGGAGCATGCGGGCTCCCATTCTCTGTTCCCTTGTCAGAACCAAGGGCTCCCACCCAAGGGGAGCACCACCCTAATGGCACAGCACGACCCCTCCTCTCCCCTTCTCCAGGGCCAGACTTTTCTCCTTGGGAACAATCAGCCTTAACTCCCCATTCACCAAAACCCTAGGCCAGGACGCTGGGTGAAGGAATCCCCAGACAGGTGGCTCCTCAGAGCCAGGACTGAAACAAGCAGTGGGTCATGGGGTCCCAAGGGGGGTGTGTGACCCAGGGTGGGGGCGGTGTTGAGGACATGGATGTGGTCCTAAAAGCTACATACATGGACAGACTCCTACTTCCAGCCTAGATTCTTCTGGTCAACTGGGCAAATTCTTGTGGAGGACAAAGAGACCAGATGGACAGGGAGCACCACCAGACGCTGGCAGAGATGGGAAATGTGATCACCCTGTGAGTACTGTTGACAGCTGGGGTGGGGGATAGACCAGGTATATGTGTGTCTGAGGGCCTGTATTCCACCCATATATTCACCTACTATCTGACCCCCAGTGCCCTCACCTCCCTAGTGGGCTTTTCTGGGACCCTCCTCAGATGAAAGGGTGACTGAGCACAGAGGACAAGGGCTCACACAGCAAGGGAGGCCTATCTTCTGCATCCAACACCCCCTACTCCCAGAAAAAAAGAAAAAGACCCAATAAGGCAGGTGCAAAGGTGCTGTTCCCCACCTCTGCCTAAAGCCACCAGGTTCCCACCAGGGAGAGGAAGGGTGCAGATGTGGGACTGTGTTGCTCCCACTACTCCAGCCAGGGGCTCAGTGGTGACCCCTTCTCACCCATTCCTGCATCTCCCCATTTCCAGGGATACTGGCCACTAGGGATGGGTGTGTGTTCCCAGAGTCAACACCCAATCCCCCACCCCCCCCCACTCCTGGGGTGCATTTGTGGCAGAGTCAAGGCTGGCCAGCCTGGTGCTGGGGAGGCATGGTTGGGATACAAGAGGGGAGGTGGGATTTGCAGGGTGGCAGAAGTAGTGGTAGGGGGAGGTGGCAAGGTGCTGACCTGCGGGTGGCCACTCACTTGTGCTGCTGGGAGAATCTGTAGGCTGTGGTTCTGTGTGCAGCTTGCAGCGATGGCAGTGGCATGGTGGACGCTTGGCCCCAGAGCAGAGGACCAGGGGTCTGTACCGGGTCCGGGCCTTAAACCAGTTGAGGGCGCACCATCACTGGATGACTCCAAGAGGTGCCGCAGGTCTGAGCCAGAGGTGATGCAATGCTGCAGGGAGCGCAGGAGATGGGGCAGGGGCAGGCGCTGGTGGATGGCTGGGCTGAGCATGCCCCTTCTTCAGCTGAGCTCCCAGCCAGGGGCCTAAGACTTAGGGCATAGCTAGCCTTTGAGCCTCCCTGGGGTGGTGCAAGGAATGTGCCTGATGTGCTGGGCTTTGTGTGCTCTGTGCTCCTGGCCCAGACCCATGCTCCTACAGCAGCTCTGTGCTCCTGGCCCAGACCCATGCTCCTACAGCAGCAGAGGCATTGAGGCTGCCACCTCTGATGTATGTGCCTGCTCTTATCTCTGCAAGTGCTCCACCCCCTGTGTGCCACTGGTTTCAGCAGATATGTGCCCCCTCAGCCATGCCCTGTCCTCCCTGGGTCACGCCTCTTCCCCCCTCAGCCACGCCTCCATCCCTGGTTTTGTGCTGTCCTGACTCTGCCCTAAGGCTATCAGGCTATGGCAGAAGAAGCCTCACCTCAGGTCAGGGC
Source organism: Dipodomys spectabilis (assembly GCF_019054845.1). Classification (NCBI taxonomy): domain Eukaryota; kingdom Metazoa; phylum Chordata; class Mammalia; order Rodentia; family Heteromyidae; genus Dipodomys; species Dipodomys spectabilis. Next base: position 2,284,474 of record NW_024870945.1, read on the forward strand.
TTCCCCCCAACCCCAGCAGCTGTCCAGGGGGTGCATCGAATCTCCCCTCAGCCCAACCGCTGGGGGACTCTTCTCTATCCACCCCATACACCAAGCAGGTACACGGTGTCCCTCCATGTGTGTGTGTGTGTGTGTGTGTGTGTGTGTGTGTGTGTGTGTGTGTGTGTGTGTGTGTGTGTGATTGTTGGGATACCTACCTCTCAAGGACTCAGAACAATTTTAAAAAATAGCACAAAGAACCCTGTGTAATGCACTCAGCACAATGAGCCTTTTGAAGGACTCAGCACATAGCAACCTTTGGGATCCTCATAGTAATCTAATGACAAATAAGATAAGACATGCCATTTTGACATCACTAAACTTACATATCATAGTATTATGACATCATATGTCATAGTGACATTATAGACATATTGTGAATGCCTATTCTGTGATTTCATTCTATTTCAAGTGAGCGATATTGGTGGATATCAGAAATCCATTATGACCACAAAGCCATTGTGACATGAAAATCCCTTTGTGACATCACAGTGCCATTGGGATAGTAACCTGTTGTGACATCACAAACTGGTCCTGTCCATTGTGACCTCATCACCAATGTGACATCACAAAGCCATTGTGATATCACGTTGCTGTTATGACATTACAATCACCTAGAGACCTCCCAAACCCATTATGACATCTTTAGCACCTTTGAAAAAACACTTGGTCTTTGTGACATGACAGTCCCTTTATGTATCCATATCCTTAATGTGAAATGTCAATTGAGATCAGATATGCCAAAGAAATATCACAAAGTATTTACAATATAATCATCGATGTGACAGCACATTGTCATTATGACATCAGCTCATTGTGACATCACAAATCTGTAATGACATCATACCACTATGATATCACATTGTCATTGTGACATCATATATACATTATGAATGCCTATTATGTGATTTCATTATATTTCAAATGTGGCATTTGGGTTTATATCAAAAACTCATTTTGACTTCATAACCATTGTGACATCACAATCCCTTTGTGATGTACCATTGAAATTGTGATATCTAAACAACTGTGACAACTCAAACATGTCCTCTCCTCAAAAGTTTTGTGATATGTTGCTACTGTGTTATGTTAGGCCCATTGATAGCTCAATTTATTTTTGACCTCATATTACTTCAGGAATGTCATGAAATATTAGAAATATACTTTGACATCATGAGCATAGTAATATCACACTGGTAGATGTAATGACCATTGTGTCATATTGTCACATCACAAATCTGTTCTGACTTCATCACATTTGTGCCAACAAATGCTTTAGAATCCTCACAAGCCCGTTCTAAATTTATATACTTATTGTGAGTTAATGAAAATTGAGGTCTGGAATGCCATTGTCACATCACCAATCTACTGCGACATCACAAAACAATTTTGAACTCATCACTATTATGGTATCACCAATTAATTAGAATTTGACATCATATAGCAATTGTGATATTACTGTACCATCATGCTTTCACAATCCTATTATGACCTAATCACATCTTAGAAAATGCATGGCCTTTGGGACATCAAGCTCCTTCTGTGAACTTGTATCATTGTGAACTTGTAGCAATTGAAATTTGAAATAATATGTGATATTACAAAATAGTTTTGACATCATTAACCCATTTTTATATCATTAACACTTTGACAACCAAAACCTGTTAGGAACTTTAGCACTTTTGACAAAAAAACATGGCATTTGTGTCATCACAGTTAATTTGTGTATGTCATGGTGACTTCATTCTCATGTCCTCATTGTAAACTAATAGCAATTAAGATCTGACATACCATTGTGACATACAAACCACTTGTGACATCATCACCAGTTTGATATCAATCATTATGACACAATCAGCACATTGTGACATCAACAAGCTACAGTGACCATATAGAATGACACTGCATTGCCATTTTGCTGTCTTAGACATATTGTGAGTGTATAATCTGTGATTTCATTTTATTTAAAATGTGGCATATCAGTTGATATCAGAAACACATTGTGACCTCATAACCATTGTAACATTATAAACCCTGTGTGGCATCATAACTGGTGTAACATCACATTGTTGTTATGACATCTTTTGCTTATGGTGACATCACAAAATGGCAATGACATTATAACATTTGCCATTATGTCATTGTGATATCATAGTCACATTATGAATGCCTAATCTGTGATTTCATTGTATTTGAAATGTGGCATGTGGGTTGATATCAGAAACTCATTGTGATGTCACAACCATTGTCACATCAAAATCCCTTGTGATATCAATTTGGCAATGTGACATCACAATGGCAACATGATGGAACTAAGGCATTGTGATATCAAAATAGTCATGAACACACAGTGGGTTTCTGATATCAACCAACATGCCACATTAGAAATAGAATCAATAACATAATAGGCAAACACAACATGTCTATGACATCAGAATAACAATGTGATGTTGAATTGCTATGATGCCATTGTAATTTTACATGTCAAAATGAGCTGCTGGTGTCATAATGACAACATGATGTCACAATTATCATGTCAGAAAGCATTTGTTATGTTTCCTTGGTATGTCTGATGTCAGTTGTCATTAGTTCCCCATGAGGTTATGGATCCAAAAAAGGTTCGGTGATGTTACAGAGGCCATGTGTGTTTTCAAAGGTGGTTATAAGTCATAATAGTTTTGTAATGGCACAATATAATCCATAATGTCACAATGGAAATGAGATGTCCCATTGGGTTTTTGATGTCAAAGTGGTGATGAGGTCACAATGGCTTTGTGATATCACAGGTTGTTTGTAATATCAGAATGATATATCCAATTTCAGTTACCCATAATTCAATATGAGGATACCAGTTGATAGAAGAAGCTTCATAGTGTGAGGTCATACTATGTGAAAACCCAACGGGACAGTGATTTCACAATGACAATGTGATGTTTCAACATCATGTTACAATAATGGTTTGATGTCACAACTGGTGATGCCATACTGATGTGGAGGTCATAACTTAGTCATAACTTGTGTGATATGCTGCCATTAGGATATTTTAGGCTTTTAGTAAGCTTATAATCAGTTTTGAAACTCATAATAATTCAGGTATGACATATGATATCAGAAATTGTCTCTGACATCATGAACACTGTGACATCATGACCATTGTAACATCACATTGATAGACATCAAGACCATGGTGGCACATTATGAACTCACAAATCTGTTAGGACTTCATATTTGTGAAACACATGACTTTAGAGACAACACAGTCCCTTTGTGAACTCATATCTTCATTGTGAATTAATGACATTTGAGATCTAGCATGCTATTGTGACATTTCCAACCAATTGTGACAGCACAAACCTATTATACTAGAAACACATTGTGATCTAATAGCCATTGTGATAGCACAATTCCTTTGTGACCCCACATTTCCATATTGATAACACTAACCCACTGTGAAATTGCAATGCTTTCAAACCCAATCCAGGTATGAAATGTGATACTAGAATCCAATGTGAGATCTAGATTATGGTGACATCACACTGATAGATGTTATGAGCATTTTGTCACATTCTGGCAACACACACCTGTTAGGACTTCATCACTTTTGTGAAAATGCATGCCATTGGAGACATCAGAGTACCTTTGTGAGCTCATGTACTCATTGTGAGTTAATGACAATAGAGATCACATGTGTCATTTTGATATCACCAACCCATTGTGACATCACACACTTCTTGTGAACTCATCAGTGTGGCATCACAAATTGTGATATCAAAATATTATTAAGTCATCATATTGCAACATCACATTGCCATTGTGATATCACTGTACCATTGTGTTTTCAAAAACCTAGTATGTCTTCATAGCATTTTAGAAAATTCATGGCCTTTTATACTTGTCTTTTTCTGTGAACTCATACCTTATTGTGAAATTGTAGCAACTGAAATTGGACATGTGATTATGAGATGTGACTTCACAAAACTATTTGATTTCATCACCAATGTGTCATCACAAAAGCATTGTGAGCTTTCATTGCCATTTGGCCTCACTATCACATTGTGACAACGCAAACCTATTAGGACCTCTTAGCACATTTGAAAAAACACATGACCTTTGTGACAACACAGTTCCTTTGTGGAACTATGCCCTCATTATGAACTGACAATTGATATCAGACATGCCAATTTAACATAATGAACCCTTTGTGACATCACCACAGTGACATAACATTGTCATTATGACAGCATCAACTACTTTTGACATGACAAAACTACAATGACAAGACAGCATTATGTGATCACATTGTGATTGTGATGTTATAAAAAGATTGTGAATGCCTAATTTTAATTTTTTTTTGTCAGTCGTGGGGCTTGAACTCTGGGCTTAGGTACTGTCCCTGCTCTTCAGCTCTAGGCAAGCTCTCTATCGCTTGAGCCACAGAGCCACTTCTGGTTTTCTAATGGTTTTTTTTATTGGGAATAAGATTCTCATAGATTTTCCAGCCTGAGTTGGCTTTGAACCACGATCCTCCGATCTCAGCCTCTGGTGTAGCTAGGATTACAGGCATGAGCCACCGCCACGTGGCTTTTTCATTCTGTTTCAAAGTTAACATGTGTGTTAGTATCAGAAGCATATTGTGACCTCATAACCATTGTAACACCTTAAATCACCAATGACATCAAATTGTCATTATGACATCATCAGTTCATTGGGATGTAACCAAACGACAATGGTATCATAGCATTATAAATCACAGTGACATTGTGACTTAACAGTGTGAAGGCCTATTCTGTGAATTCAATCTATTTCAGAAGCCCATTTTGACCATATAACCATTGTCATATCACAATCCTTTGTGACTTCACATTGCCATTGTCATATCATTAACATGCTGTGCCATCACAAACAAGTCCTGTCCTTATAAGTTTTGTGACATACTGCTATTGCCATATATTAGGCCTTTTGTGAGCTGATAATATGTTTTCAATCTCATATTTCTGGTTTGACATGGGGATATCAGAAATCCCCTGTGACATCAAACTGCCAGATTTCATGACCATTGTGCCACATTTTGACCTCACAAGACTGTTAGAATGGCATCACATTTGTAACAAAACATGCCTTTGTAGACATTACAGTCCCTTTTTGAACTGATATATTCATTGCCAATTAATGACAGTTGAGATCTCCCATGCCACTCTGACATCGTGAACCCATTGTGACATCACAAACTTATTGTGACCTCATCATGAGAATGGCATCAACAACTAATTGTTGTATCAAATCATAATTTTTCATAATATTGTAGTATTGCTCTTGTGATATCACTCTCCCATTGTGTTTTTACAAACCTGTTATTGCCTCATCAGATCTTAGAAAATTCATGGACTTTGAGACTTCAAGCTCTTTCTGTGAACTCATGTACATATGACCTCTAAGGAAAGGAGACAAATCATCGAGTCACATTTAATATAATAAACCATTTTTCACTAGAAAGGGGATTGTGATTACCTTATTCTGGACTGGATACCCAGGTTCAAGAGCAGCCTTGACCACCAAACCTCAGACCTCCAAGGGGCAGCCCTGCCCTTTCTTAATTGTTCTGCAAACAACCAATCACAAAATTATGATCTCCAAAGCTCCAAACCTCAATGGGCAAGGCTTTTTTTCTTTTCCATTCTTCCCTCCTCTACAGACATGTCATTCCTTCCTGGTCTTTCCCTTTTTCCCTTCCACCACTTCCTTCTTCGCTTCAGGCCTCTCCACTCTCCACAGGCCTGCCCTACTCTGACCCAGTGACCACTTGCCAACCTTCTGCTCTCCCTCAGCTTCCTCTCTTCTCAGGCTTTTCCTTTCCTGCTGTCTCACCACTTTCTTCCATCCGGGTAACTCCCATTTTTATCTCCATTACAATGCTCTGAAAATGCAACTTATATATAGGTTGTATCCCTCCTCCTTCCAACGGATCTCCTGCCTAACAGTTTTCAACCATCACTTCCAAAACTGCCCAATGCTCAATCACTTCTTGACAGCTCACCGTGTGAGGCTTGACTCCTCCACCTTTAGCGGCATTCCCCACAATCTCCGGTGGGCCAAGCCAAGAATTTACAATGAATATTGGCTCCCACAGATAATTCTGGCCCCACTGGTTATTATAGTACCCTCATAGTGACTTAGAAGAAATTGAAATTGTATATGTCATTGTTATATTACAAACTTGATAAGACATCCTTAACTCTTTGTGACCTCATCACCTCGGAGGCATCACAAACTCATGGTGTTATCACATTCCCATTGTATCAACATGATCACATTGTGAATTCCCAAAACTATTATGACCTCAGAAGCTTTGAAAGAAAGCATGGCCTTTGTGACATGACAGGCCTTTTGTGTACTCATATCCTCATGTTGAGCTAATGACAATTGAGATCAGGCATGCCATTTTAACATAGCAAAACCTTTGTGACATCATCACCAGTGTAACATCACATTGTCATTATGATAACATCAGCCAACATGACATCATAAAACAACAATGACATCAAATCACATGTAATTGTGATGTCACAGATACATTGGAATGCCTATTCTGTGATTTCATTCTATTTCAAATGTTGCAGGTGGGTTGATATCAGAAATACATTGTGGCCACATAATCATTATAATATCACAATACCTTGATGACACCATATTACCATTATGATATCACTAACCCACTGTGACATCACAAAACAGTCTTATCCTCATAATTTTTTGACATTCTGCCAGTGTGATCTCTTTGGCCTCTCTGAGTACATAAATTGTTTAACTCATAATACTTAAGTCATGACATGTGATATCAAAAATCCACTGTGATATCATGACCACTGTGACATCACACTGCCAGATGTCATGACCACTGAGTCACATGAAGACATCGCAAACATGTTAAGACTCATTACACTTGTGCCAACATAGGCCTTTGGATACATCATTATCCCTTGTGAACTTATATAGTCATTGTCAATTAGAGATCTGGCATGAGATTGTGACATCACCAATCCATTGTGAAATCACAAACTTAAGTGACCTCATCACCTGTAGGGCATCACCATTTGTGACTTCAAAAAAATACTATCTCATGTAATGGTAGCATCACATTGCCAATGGGATATCTCTGTCTCATTGCATTTTCTTTTTTTAATACCAAAATTAAGTATGATGTATTTTTTATTTATTTTTATTGTGTATTGTGAACATATTGTACAGAAGGGTTACAATTACATGGGCAAAATAATGAGTACATATCTTATCAAGCATTGTAGCCTCCTCCTTTGTTTACCCTTCACATCCCTTCCCAGCCTCCCCCTGCCCTCCCCAATGCTCCCCCCCCACCAAACTTGTAAAGTTCATTTTCGACATGACAACTTGTAATTCTCATTGTTGCAATGGGTCCACCTGTATCCTAATTTAAACGACCTGTTTTTCCCCTTCCCCTCCACAAATTTTACTGACATCAAATACAGTGAAAGTAGGATTATACTGTGGGGGAGGGACATACAAAGCAACAAAAATATAATCTTATAAATGCGTTAGAAAGACATGCATAAGAGAAAAAAACATTAAAATACATATGTGAGGGTTCATTTTCCTAACATCACATTATCTGACCTTTTCTGCTTGACTCATACATATACTAAATATTGCAAATAAGGGATACCATGGGACCTATGTTTCTTTGGGCTTGGCTTACTTCAATTAATATATTTTTTTCCAAGTCTTTCCATTTCCTAACAAATGGGGCAATGTCATTCTTTCTGATGGAAGCATAGAATTCCATTGTGTATCTATACCACATTTTCTTGATTCATTCATCTACTGAGGGGCATCTGGTTGGTTCCATATCATAGCTATAGTAAATAATGCTGCAATAAATATAGTTGTGCTGGTAGCTTGAGTGTGGTCTTGTTTGTAAACATTTGGGTAAATGCCCAAAACTGGGATTGCTGGATCATAGGGGAGCTCAATGTGAAGGCTTTTGAGGAACTTCCATACTACTTTCCAAAGTGGTTGAACAAGTTTACACTCACACCAACAATGCAGTAAGGTTCCCTTCTGTCCACATCCCCTCCAGCATCTGTTGTTATGAGAGTTCTTGATTTTTGCCATTCTAACTGGGGTGAGGTGGTATCTCAATGTTGTTTTGATTTGCATTTCTTTTATGGCTAGGGAGGTTGAGCAATTCTTCATGTGTCTATTGGCCACCCTTCTATCTTCTTCAGAGAAGTTTCTCTTTAAGTCGTTAGCCCACTTATTTATAGGGCAGTTGTTTCTTTGAGGATTTTTGGTGGAGAGATTTAATTTTTTGAGTTCCAAGTATATTTTAGATATGAGAACCTTGTTGTATGGCTCGTGAAGATCTTCCAATCCGTAGGCTTTCTATTGATCTTGCTAGCTGTGTCCTTTGCCATGCAGAAGCTGTGCAACTTCATGCAATACCATTTGCCCAACCGTTCTTTGATTTATTGTGTTTCCGAGTCTCTATTAAGAAAATTTCAGCCTGCGCCAAGGAGACATAGGGTTCCTCCTATTCCATCCTGTAATGTTTTCGGAGTGTCTGCTTTGTCTCCGAGGTCTTTGATCCATTTGTGGTTGATTCTGGTGCAGGGTGATATATAAGGATCTAGCTTTAGTTTTCTACAAGTAGTTAATTTTGCCTGCACCATTTACTGAAAAGTCTGTCTTTCTTCCATTCTATTTTTTTAGCTCCCTTATCGAAGATTAGATGGCTATAGGTCTGTAGGTTCATTTCTGGGTTTTCAATTCTATTCCATTGGTCCTGAGGTCTGTTCTTGTGCCAGTACCAAGCTGTTTTGATTACTATGGCTTTATAGTAGAGTTTGAAATTTGATATTGATGTTCCTCCAGCAGTGTTCTTTCCGTTGAGGAGTGTTTTTGCTATTCGGGGTCTTTTATTGTTCCATATGAATATTTTGATTGCCTCTTCTATTTCCTTGAAGAATGAGGTTGGAATTTTGATAGGTATCACGTTGAATTTGTAGATAGCCTTGGAAGTATTGCCATTTTCAAAATGTTAATCTTTCCAATCCAGGAGCATGGGAGTTTTTCCCATTTTCTAAGTTCTGTTTTGATTTCCTTTTTCAAGTTTTTAAAGTTTTCATCATAGAGGTCCTTCAATTCTTTGGTTAAGTTAATTCCTAGGTAATTTTTTTGTGGGGCTATTACAAATATAGTTAATTTCCTAATTTCAGCCACACTTTTTTCATTGTTGGCATACAGAAAAGCCATTGATTTTGGGGGGTTAATTTTATACCCTGCTACTTTGCCAAAGTTTTGAATCAGCTTGAGTAATTTGGGAGTGGAGTCTATGGAATTCTTTAAATACAAGATCATGTCATCTGCAAAGAGGGAGAGTTTTATTTCTTCTTTCCCTATTTGGATCCACTTTTTGTTTGCATCTTGTCTTTTTGCTGTAGCTAGGCATTCTAATAATAGATTGAAGAGAAGTGTAGAGAGTGGACATCGTTGTCTTGTTCCTGAGTTAAGAGGAAATGGCTTTAGTTTTTCACAATTTAGTATAATGCTGGCTGTAGGCTTGTCATATACAGCCTTTATTGTATTGAGGAATGTTCCATGGATTCCTAATTTTTCCAAAACCTTCATCATAAAGGGGTGTTGGATCTTGTTGAATGCTTTTTCTGCATCTATTTCTGTCTCATTGCATTTTCACCAGCTTATTATGTACTCATATTTTACAAAATTCATGGCCTTTCTGTCTTCTAGCTCACTACGTGAACTCCTATCTTCATTGTGATCTAGTAGAATGAAATTGAACATGTAATGGTGATATTACACATTCGTTGTGACATCCCTATCCAAGTGTGACCTTATCACCACTTGACATCACAAACCCATTATGACATCATATTGCCACATTGATATCATCATAACCTTGTGACATCACAAACCTGTTGTGACTGCTTAGCACCTTTGAAAAAGCTCATGGTGTTTGTGATATCATGGTCCCTTTGGGTTATCATGTCGTCATTGTGAACAAAGACAACTGACATCAGACATGCCAGTGTACCATTACAAACGCGTTGTGACATCTTCTCCAGAGTGAGATCACATTGTTGTTATAATACTATCAGCCCATTGTTACATCCCAAAACGACAATGACATCATGGCATTATGACATCAAATTTTCATTATGAGGTCCTAGAGACAATGCAATTGCCTATTCTGTGATTTCATTCTATCACAAATGGGGCATATAGGTTGATTTCAGAAACCCATTGTGACCACATCATCATTGTGACATTACAATCCTTTTGTGACCTCATATTGACATTGTGATATCATTAATGCAATGTAACATCACAAACCTGTCTTGTCCTCATAAATTTTGTAACAAACGACTACCTTGGCCTGGGCTGGATGCTGAGAGCTAAATTCAGTCTCAACCATGAACCCTGCAAAGAGCAGTTCAGCCACTTGTTAACTGGTCTGCAAACAACCAACCCCCAAAATAATGATCTCCAAAGCTCCACACTTCAAAGGACAAGGCTTTTTCCTTTCTCTTCATTATCCTTCTCTACAGATCTGTCCTACCTTTCAGTTCTTTTTCTTTTCCTTCCACCATTCAATTCTTCTCTTCAGGCTTCTCTGCTCTTGACAGGCCTGCCCTGCCTTGTCCAGGGGGCCAATTGCCGTCCTTCACCTCCTGCTCTCTCTCAATTTCCTCTCCTCCCAGGTCTTTGCCCTCCAGCAGTCTCATCACTTCTTTCCATCCAGGCCTTTAACCTTTTTCTCTCCCCTTCTCTTGCTCTGAATATGCAGCTTATATAAAGGCTGTACCCTTCCCCAACTACAATATGTTTTTTGCCTTCCAGTTTTCAATTATCACTTACCAAATGTCCATTCCCAATCACTTCTTGGCAGCTCACCATGTGGGGCTTGACATCCTATCTCCTTCAGCAGCATGCCCTGCCCCCTCCAATGTCATGCACCCCTCTCTCCATTGGTCCAGACTAGGGGGCCATGATGACTAACTGTTCCGTGAATTATAGGGGCACTTCTGGTTATTACTGTGTCCTTATGGTGAACTAGTAGCAATTGAAATTGGACAAATAATTGTGATATTACAAACTGTTGACATAACTAACCCATTGTGACCTCATCACCACTGTGACATCACAAACCCATTGTGACTTCACATTGTTGTTTTGATACCAGGATCACATTGTGACATTCCAAATCTATTATAACCTCTTATAACATTTGAAAAATACATAGCTTTGTGATATCAGAGTCTGTGAACCCAAAGCCCCACTGTGAAATACTGACAATTGAGAATCAGACATGACATTTTGACATCCAAAACAATTTGTGAGATCATCATAATTGTGACATCACATTATCATTTTTATACCATCTTCTCATTGTGAAATCACAAAACTAAAATGATATGATAGAATTAAAACTTTACATTGTCATGGTGACATCAAAGACACATTATGAATGCCTTTTCTGTGATTTCATTCTATTTCAAATGTGGCATGTACATTGATATCATAAACAAATCAGGAACTCATAACCATTGTGATATCACAATCCCTTTGTATCTCATGTTTCCATTGTGATATTATTAACCTGCCATGATATCACAAACCTATCCTCTCATCATAACTTTTGTGACATGATGCAATTCTGATACCTTAGGCCTTTTTGTCCTCAGAATCTGTTGTTGACCTCATTAGATTTCACAGATGACATTTTATATCACAATTCCCAGTGACATCATGACCATGGTGGCATCACACTGCCAGATGTAATATCCATTGTGTCAAATTCTGACATCACAAACCTTTTAGGATTTCAGTATATGTGTGACAACACATACTTTTGGAGAAACCACAGTCCCTTTGTGAACTAATATACACATTGAAAGTTAAGACAATTGAGAATCATCATGTCATTGTGACATGCCCAACACAACAATATTTTGTTACCTCACCACAACTGTGGAATCATCAACTAATTGTGACAGCAAAACAATAATAATGAGTTGACATTGTCATGGTGATATCACTGTCCCATTGTATATTCACAAACCAAAATGACCTCCTAACATTTTTAAAAATTCATGTCCATTATGACTTCCAGCTCATTCTGTGAACTTGTATGCACATTGTGAAATAGTAACAATTGAAAATGGACTTGTGTTTGAGATATTACAAATCATTATAATATCAAAAGCACATTGTGACTTCATCACAACCGTGTATCATAAAGCTATCATAACCCCAAGTACCTTTGTAAACACACATGGCATACGTGACATCATAGGCCCTTTGTGTACCCATATCCTCATTGTGAACACATGACTATTGAATTCATATATGCCATTGTAACATCACAAACCCCTTGTGATCCCATCGCCAGTGTGACAATGAATATTCATTATTACACAATTACCTTCTTGCAACATTACCAATTTACAATGATCTCATAGCATTATGACATTATATTGTCATTATGATGTCATAGACACATTGTAAATGCCTATTCTCTTATTTCATTCTATTTCATATGTGGCATGTGTGTTGATGTCAGAAATATATTGTGATCTCATAAATATACGGCATCACAATCACTTTGTGACATCACATTGCCATGGTGATATCACTAACACACTGTGACATCCAAAACCTGCCCAGACCTCATAAGTCTTGTGATGTGCAGCAATTCGGATGTCTTAGGCCCTTTATGAGCTCATAATCTGTTTTCAACCTTATAATATTTGTTATGATATATGATATCAGAAATCCACTGTCACATCATGACCATTGTGACATCACACTGACAGACATCGTAAACATTGTGTCACAATGTGACATCACAATCCTCCTATGACTTCATAACATTTGTGAAAACACATGACTTTGGAGATACCACAGTCTGTTGTGAACTCATATTCTCTGTGATTTCATAACAATTGAGATCCATTATGCAATTTGGATATCACTAACCAATTGTTACATCATAGCCCCCTTACTGTATGGTATCAGCAATTAATTGTGATATCAAAACCTTTTGTGATATCACAATGTGACATGATGATCATGACATCTGTCAGTGTGATGTCACAATAGTCATGATGTCAGAGTTGATTTCTGTTATCTCAAGTCATAAATGAGATATGAGGTTGAAAACAAATTATGAGGGCAAAAAGTCTAACATATCACAATGTCAGCATGTCACAAAAGTTAGGAGGACAGGAGAGGTTTTTGATGTCACATTGTGTTAGTGATAACACAATGGTACTGTGATGTCACAAAGTTAGTATGATGTCAAAATGGTTTGTATGCACAAAAATGCATTTCTGATATCAACTCTCATGCCACATTTGAAATACAATGAAATCACAGAATAGGCATTCACAATGTGTCTGTGATTTCACAAGAATTGTTGTCATAATGCGATTTTGTCATTAAGTTTGGTGATGTCACAATGAGCTGATGCTCTCATAATGAAAATGTTATGTCACACTGTTAAGGATGTCACAAACAATTTTTGATTTTATAATGGCATGTCTGATCTCAACTGTCAGTTCACAACAAGGATATGTGTACACAAAGGGACAGTGATGTTGAAAATGGCATGTTATTTTTCCAAGGAACTAAGAGGTCATAATAGATTTGAGACGTCAAAATGGAATCATGATGTCACAATGACAATGTTGTTACAAGGGGTTTGTTATGTCTTGGTAGTGATGATGTCAAAATGGGTTTGTGATGTCACAATGAGTTTGTAATACCACAATCAAATTTCCAATTTCAATTGCTACTTGTTCACAAGGAGGATACTGTAATAATCAGCAGGGCCCGATAATCTATAGGGTGTGATAATCAGCATGGGCCCATTTCCTGGCCAGCTGGAGAGGACAAAGAATGCCACCAAAGAAGGTGAGGCATCCTGTGGGAAGGACTGGTGCATTAATCACCACGAATTGAGCTGTTAAGAAGTGATTGGCTGTGGGCAGTTTGAAAAGAGGCAGTTGGAATGGAGAAGGGGTACAGACTTTATGTAGGCTGATTGTTCAGAGCAAGAGAAGGTGAGAGAAAAAGAAAAAGTCCTGGAAGGAAGGAAGTGGTGTGATAGCATAAGGGGAAAAACCTGGGTGGAGAGGAAGTTGAGGGAGGGCAGAAGGTGAAGGATGGTAACTGATGAGCCTTGCAAAACAGTTCAGGTCTGTGGAGAGTGGAGAGTCCTAAAGAGAAGAAAGAACTGGTAGAAGGGAAAAAGGAAAAGACCTCGAAAGAAGTATTGTCTGTAGCGAAGGAGAGACAAAGAGAAGGGGAAAAGAGGCTTTCTCTTTGATGTTTGGAGCTTTGGATATCATAATTTTGGGGGTTGGTGATTTGGAGAACATTTATTATATAAAACGTGTCTCGATGGATTTTTTGGAGCTACAGAGGTCCTTATTTTTGAAGACTATCAAGATAATCCATTTGGATTGCATCAGGCCTTGGCCCCACGGAAAAATACCCATAGGTGAGTGTCAGCCCTCAGGGTTGAGAGTCTACTTCGAGTGTTTGTCTCCAGAGGTCCAACATGGACAAAAGTCATTTATGTACCTCTAGAGGTGCATCTTCGCAAGCTTGCCAGCTTGTTTTGTACCCCTCTGGAAGCTATTTGTGGCTTCCTTGGGATGCCATCTAGAACCTACTTGAGAGATAATGTAGGGCTTCTGTGGGAAGCCATCTGGAACCTTATCAAGAGTACATCTGCGACTTACTTGAGAAGACCTCTGAGACCTACACTGGAGGTCATCTGGGTCCTTCTCCAGGGGCCATCTTGGATTATCTCCAGAGGTCACCTGGGGCTTCCTCAGGAGGCCACCTGAGACCTCTTAAAAAGTAGTCATTGGGGCTTTCTTAAGAGTCAATCTAGGACCACTTCCTGAGGTCATCTGGAGCCTCTTTGGGAGGTCACCTCAGGCTACCATGATGAGAAATCTATGACCATCTTTGGACATCATCTGGGACTTCCTTGAGAAGCTATATAAGAACTTCTCTGGAGGTCATCTGTCGCTTTCTCAAGAGGGTTATCTGGAACTTTCTCTGGAGTTCATGTGGCCTCCCTGAGTGGCCATCTGGGAGCTACTTGAGAGGTAATCTCAGTCTCATTGAAAAGACATCTGGAAACTCCTTTGGAGGTCATCTGACACTTCCTTGGGAATCCATTTGGAACCTCCATGAGAGGTCATGTAGGGCCTCCTAGGTAGTATATATGTGACATCCTCCAGAGGTCATCTGTAGCCTCCTCCAGAGGCAATCTGGGACGTTCTCTCTGTCATCTGGGACCTCCTGTAGAGGTCAACATTGAGAGGTATGGGACATGTGGGTTAAGTGTCTATGGATCTTGGTCTTTGTATGTATGCTGATAGTTCTATCTATGTCCTGTATGCACCTGTTTACTCATGTTCTCAGGATGGGAGAACAAGGCCTTAGGTTGTCATATCCAAAAAATATTCTTCCCCAGGTTTACAGAATCCCTCAGAGGAAGATGCACTAATGTACTCTCTCTTCTATTCTTTTTCATCAGCAACTTAATGAGTCCTCCCATACTAAAAGTGGTTACTTGTACCAGACTGAGGTGGTACAATGTGGTATGTTAACCTTATTACCCTTGAGACAGGAACATGGAGGAGATGGTGGGCAGGACCCCTTTCTAATATATGTTCCCTTTACAAGTAATGACCTGTGTAACTGGAAACAGAAAAATCCATCCTTTTCAGAAAAAAAAAAAAAAACAGGGGCTCATTACCTCATTAGAGACAGTAATTTTCACACAAAAGCACATCTGGGATGACTGTCAGCAAATTTTACAGGTGTTTTTCACCTGGTAGAAACGGGAGTGAATACTGTCGTTGACTTGACGATGGTCCTTAAACCAGACAGTAGCCCCACTAATGACCCAGACTATTTGGAACAAGTCTTTCTCCAGACTTACCCAAGCTGAGGCTTACAGCAGTCGAGATATGGAGGTGTTTACCAATTATTTCCAGGTTCAGCTAGCAGGGATACCGCAGTGGCTAGAAAGCCCAGTCTTCAATCTAAGGTGAGTGAGATGGTACTGTTCCCCAGTGAGTACCCTAATGCTTTTTCTGGAAAATCTGCCAGAAGCCTATAGAACCTATAGGCTATAGATCTTTAAATCCTGGAGAATCAAAGAGCCCTAAATATGGCCTTTGTTACCCAGTCAGCCACAGATATTAGAAGAAAGCTTGAAAAGTTAGAAGGTTTTGAGGTAAAGTGGTTGCTCAGTTGGTGTTTGATAACAGAGACACCCTGAAAAAAAACGAGTCTAAAAAAAGAGTTTGAGTTTTGGTAGGAGCACCAGAATAGGGATCAAGAAACCTTTGGCAAATACAGTACAGATCATTTGCAAATGGCAGTAGGGAACCTCTAGGACTAGATCAGTGAGCTTAATGCAAGCAAAATGGACATTAGAAAAAGGAATGTCCAAGGAGGGCACATTCACCACCTGGAAAATGTAAATGACAGGTTAAGTAATCGCATTAATTACAAGGAAAATGTGTTCATTGCTCTGGAGAAACATGCAAAGGATCTCTGAATTCCATTAAGAAATTATGGCTATGAAAATGGAGCTGGGGGGCTGGGAATGTGGCTCAGTGGTAGAGTGCTTGCCTTGCATGCATGAGGCCCTGGGTTTGATTCCTCAGCATCACATAAGCAAAAAGAAAAAAGCCAGAAGTGGCAATATGGCTCAAGTGGTAGAGCACTACCCTTGAGCTCAAGAGCTGAGGGACAGTGTCCTGGACAGAGTTCAGGCCCCACGACCAGACCCAAAAGAAAAAGAAAAAAATAAAAGAAAAGAGCTGGAACTGATATAAGAATATATTAGGTTGAAGTACATGTCGATTATAAGCTTTGAAAAGTGTCACCAGAAATTCAAAGCAACAGAGAAAGTAGGAAAGAGTAGTTAGCAGAGAAGACGGGAAAGTGCTGTGTCATAGAAGAAGAGGCCAAGAAAAGAGAACAGGAAAATATCAGGCTCAAGAAAGAGATTGTTTCTCTTCAGAAAGAGTTAAAAGACCACTTGCTTTGATAGAGAAAGCCATGGAAAGGGAAAGACCATTAGGAAGAAAAGCAGAAATGCTAAACAAACAGTTGAAAGATCTGTCACAAAAATACACTGAAGTGGAAAACTAGAAAGAGAAACTACTAGAGTAAAAGCCCCAAAAGACTGCTGAGATCTTCACCAAAAATGTAATGCAGAAGCATCGTGTCCCAGTGGAACAGGTGGAGGTGGGTAAAATAGCTCTCAATGGCACCTTTGTGAACTTAAGGGAGGAGCTGAAGAGCAAGCAAAGGTGTTATGAGAAGGAGCAGCACTTGGCCAGTCAAGGGAACTCTCCTGTGACCCTGCCAAATCATTTGCTGGTTAAGGAGCACATTGAGAAGGAGAGTGGGATCATGAAAGCAAGTTTAAGATAAAAGGAGGAGAATAAAATGGAAGAAGTCTCCAAGTTTCAGAGTACTTTACAGGAGTTAAAGAAACTAGAGACCCTAAGATACAGGGAAACATCTGAGCTGATGAGGTAGCTTGGGAGACCACTCTAAAACTAGTTGTTTCTCTAGAAATACTGGTCATCAATATTAAAGGAAGAAGCATAAACAGTGGTAATAAGTGTGCAAATGTTAATACTGAACTTGTGAAAAATGCATACAGGCTCAAGCTTTCTGTCAGTTTACATGTAGATATTTGCAGCCTGGTAAATTGCCCGAGGACACTGCCTAAAACTGTTCTGAAAACCGGTGGGGCCTCAGCCTGACAATACTTTGTAATGTGTGTAGTTAATTTCCAACAGGTAAATGCTGAAATGCTGGAACATATGAAAATAATTCATATTTGAGGAACCTCAGATGGTGAATTTGGGAAAGTGGACTCCACAGAGGTAAAGCCTGGAAAGTATGGCTATTGGTATCTGTTAGTAATAATGGACATTTTTTCAGGCTGAGCTGAGGCATGTAATAATACTTTGATTTGGCTTACCCTTAGCTGTGGGGTCCAAAAGATGGCCAAGCATTCATGGCCCAAGTTCTCAATTATTAACTAATGCCCTAATAAATTGGAAGTTACAATCCATTTATAAGCCTCAGAGTTCAAGCATTAGAAAGAATGAAAATGACCTTAAAGGAAACTTTAACTAAATTAAATACAGGGACTGGCCATAGCTAGGTAAGCCTCCTCCACTTCACTCTCTTTCGAGCAAGATGTAGCCCTTATGTTAAAGGACTCAATCCCTTTGAAATACTTTAGTGTAGAACACCCCCTTGGCTTCCTAAAATTAGGAAGGCTATATTAACAGAAGTGTCTAACTTCAATCTGCAGGCTTTACAACATATTCTTTTATGTACCTTTCTTTTGGTAACCAAGGCCCACTGGCTGGCTAAGAAAAACTCCACCTGAAGGGGAGGGACCAAGAAGGTAATGGAACAGCAGGGAAACACCACAGCTCTCTCCAACCAAATACAGAGTTTGTATTTCAATGCTCTGTTTCTCCAAGTGACCCACAAAAAAAGGCAATTACTCAGAGAGATAAAGGAAGTGCAAAAAGAAAAGGGAAAATCCTACACAGACAGCAAAGTGGGAAGATCCTTCCCTCACTCTTTGTTGGTGATGGGGCTCCACGTTGCAGAGCTTAAGTGACAGGGTTTTGTGCCAAGTTGCTTAAGTGCCCCGGGTCTGGACCCTCTGAGGACCACACACCCACAATTTTCCCAAGTCTCCCAGGAACTCCCAAGATCTGGGCCAACCCAGAATATACAAACAGAAATCTCAGAAGGCAGAGCTGGAACAAAGACTCCCCTCAACCTCCCTGGAACAGCGCCTCTGCCTGGCTGATACAAGTAGCCCAGCCCAGTCAGGAGCAGTAGCAGCTGTCAACAGTGGCAAAGGATCCTAAACTCTCAGGGTGGCACCTCTGTCCTGCTGGTGTAAATAGCCTAGCCTAACCTGAAACAGCAGCAGCAGCTGGCAGTGGTGGCAAACCACCCAGAATTGGGGCACAATGCCTCTTGGCACTTGCCCAGACCAGCCAGGGGTGGCAGCAGTGGCTGAGGTGGGGACAGCTGCAGTGAACAAGTCCAGACCCGTGGTGGTTTCTGCCTCTCCATACTGGCATGCATAAGCAGCTCATGGTGGCAAAAGTGGTGAACAACCCCAGACATGAGGCAGGCTGTGGTGCTGAGCAACCCCAGAAAAGCCTCATGACCTTTCCTACCTGGGCTGGCTTTGAACCTAAATACACAGATCTGAGCCTCCTGAGTAGCTAGAATTACAGGTATTCACACCAGTAGGGTCTTCCTCTTGCAACCCCCCTAACTTTTTCTAAAATAGATCATTTCTTAGTTCATACATGGAATTTAAGCAAATACAAGAGGATCGACATAATACTCTGTATTCTATCTGAGCATAGTGTAATCTAACTCGTTCTCAAGAACAAGGCATAAATAGAAAAGAAACACATGGAAATTAAACAGCACTCTGTTGAACAATACATGGATCACAGAAGAAATTAAAGAAGAAATTTAAAAGTTCCTACAATTCAGTGAAAATGAAGAAACATCACAAAGAAACCAATGGGACACAGCGAAAGCAGTCCTGAGGGGCAGATTCATTGCTCTCAGTGCACACATCAAGAAAACATAGAACAAGTAAACGATCTTATGATGCAACTAAAACTACTAGAGAAACAAGAAAAAATTGAACCTAAAGTTGTTAGACAGAAAGAGAACTGAAATAATAGCTGAAATTAATGAGACAGACTATGAAAATTATAAATAAAATTAATTTTTAAAAGCTGTTTAAATAATAGACACTAAAACTGAGGGACCACTGGCAAGAATAACTAACAAAATAAGAGAGGAGACCCAAATCAATAATATCAGAGATACGACAGGAAAAATTACAGCAAACATCCAAGACATCAAAACAATCATAAAGAAATAATTCCAGACTCTACTCACAAAGGAAGGAAAACCTAGCAGAGATGGATGAATTTCTACAGATGTACAAATTGCTATTCCCCCCCTTTCCTTTTCAGCCATTCTTCTCTACCATGTATGGTGGGGGCAGCAGTTCGGTAAATAAACTTCTTTTCATGCCTGAATTGCGTGTGGTGTTCTCTTCATGGGCTACTTAATGAAATCTACCTATTTCATATACTTTACAAATGGTGCCATGACTGGGATGAGGTTTTTGAGTTGGAAATGCTAGAATTTCCTAACCACCCCTTTTTCTGCAAACCAAACTGCCTTGATAAACCATGTGAGAGTTTTCAGCAATTGGTGAAGTCAATACCATTGCTGGCCTTCACATCCATGTGCACACCACTTCTCTACTCTGGTGAATGAAACTACTCTCCACGGCTCTCTGTTGCTCAATCTCTGCTCAGATGTGGCGCCATTCCACAGAGCTCCTATGGCCTTTATCAGAAAGGATGGTCATCTCTGAAGTGGAGAATGCCTGGTTTGGGTGGCTTAGACATGTCTCTCTATAGGGGTCTGGGGCAAGCCGGGACACCGCTTCTTCCTAGTCAGCTCTCCTTCACTCACCAAACTGACTCTCTAACACATTTAATGGGGTCCTGTGAGTCATTCCCGAGCCGTGAAACCCCGCTGACAAGCCTCCTGCGCTCCCTGGATAGCCATATAACCTAATATTTTTTGCTGTTCTCAGATTTAGACAATTTATGTCTCTGCAATGGTACATTGTGAGAAGTCTCTTTACCTTCAGGATCTCTTTGCTCTCTACTATTCATCCAGATCCAATGTGGCCACAATTTTCCAGCACCTGGCCACACCTCTTCCTGTCCTTGGCCTAGATAAGACTTGATCATAGGTGGGTCTACCCCCTTCCTTTTCAGTCATGCTTTTCCACCATGCATGGTGAGGGCAGCCTTTTGGTAAATAAACTTCTTTTCCTGCATGAAAAAAAAGAAATACAAATTGCTCAAACAGAACCAAGAAGAAATACATCAATTACAAATGTCAATAACCTACAATGAGATAAAAGTAATAAGAAATCTTCCAACAGGAAAAGCCCAGGACCTGATGGATTCACTACAGAATTCTATAAGACCTTTAAAGAGGAACTAATACCCATACTCCTCAAGCTCTTCAGAGAAATAGAAACAGAGGAGGTAATCCCAAACTCATTCTATGAACCCAATATCACATTCATCCCCAAACCAGGCAAAGACCCAACAAAAAAAGAACTACACACCGATCTCTTTGATTAAGACAGATGCAAAGCTGCTCAATAAAATTGCAACCAACAGAATCCAGAAACATATCAAAAAATCATGCATTATAACCAAGTAGGCTTCATCCCAGAGATACAGGGATGGTTTAACATATGTAAGTCAATAAATGTAATCCATCACATCAACAGTTCCAAGGTCAAGAACCACATGATTATCTCCATTGATTTGGAAAAGGATTTTGATAAAATTCATCATCACTCATTCATCTTAAAAGCTCTGGAAAAAATAGGAATAGAAGGAACATTTCATAAGACAATAAAAGCCTTACATAGTAGATCAAAAGCCAATATTATGCTTGATAGGGAACAACTACAACCAATTCCCCAAAAAACAGGAACAAGGCAAGGATGCCGACTCTCTACATTCCTCTTCAATATAGTTCTGGAATTTTTAGCCAGAGCAATAAGGCAAGAAAAATACATTGAAGGGATCCACATAGGAGAGGAAGAATATAAACTCTCTCTTTTTGCAGATGGCATTATTTTATAAATTAACGATCCCTAAAGCTCCATCACCAAACACTTAGAGTTTATAAACCAAATTGGCAAAGTAACAGGATACAAAATTAACCCACAAAAATCAGTCGGCTTTCTGTAAACCAACAAGGTACAAACAGAAATGGACATCAAGGAAACAACCTCATTCACAATAACCTCAAAAAAAAGTATTTAGGAAGTAACCTAATCAACGATGTAAAAGGTCTATTTCATGAAAACTATAAAAGCCTAAAAAAAGGAATCTTAGAGGATACCAGGAAATGGAGAGACTTCCCATGTTCCTGGATAGGCAGAATTAATATGGTGAAAATGGCCATACTGCCAAAAATAATAAACACATTCAATGCAATTCCCATTAAAATTCCAACCCCTTACTTTACTGAAATAGAGAAAATAGTCCAAAATTTCATATGGAACAACAAAAGCCCTAACATAGCCAAAAAATTTTAGGCAAAAGAAAGGATGCAGGAGGGATCATGATACAGGACTTCAAGCTCTACTATAGAGCCATAATAGCAAAGACAACTTGGTACTGGCACAAAAAGAGACCCAAAAATCAGTGAGACAGGTTAGAGGACCCAGAAGTATAGCTGAACATGTACAGTCAGTCAGTTGATATTTGACAAAGGAGCCAAAGACATACGGTGGAAGAATCATAACCTCTTCAACTACTGGTGCTGGGAAAACTGGCCACATGTAGAAAACTAAAAGTGGACCCTAGCCTATCACCATACACTAACATAAACTCAAAATGGATTTAAGACCTTAACATCAAGCCTGAAACTCTGAAAATACTGCAGGACCGAGTATGAGAGAGACTTGGACTTATAGGCAAAAGCAGGAACTTCCAGAACAGATTCCCAGGATCACAACAAATTGGAGAATTACTCGATAAATGGGACTACCTTAAAATAAAAAGTTTCTACACAGATAAAAAGTAGCAACTAACTAGAAAGAAAGCCAAATAATTGGGAAAAATATATACCAGCAATATATCAGACAAGGGTCAAATATCCATTATATATGGTAAACTCAAGATACTAACCCTTTACAAACCTAACAAACCAATTTTGAAATGGTCAAGGGAGCTAAAGAGAGACTTCTCAGAAGAAGAGGTAAAAACAGAAAAGAAACATTGAGGAAATGTTCATCATCCCTGGCTGTAAAGGAAATGCAAATAAAAAACAACTCTGAGATACCACCTTACCCCAGTCAGAATAGCCCACATCCTAAATTCAGCCAATGACAGATGCTGGAAGGGATGCAAAGAAAGAGATGCATTACTTCATTGCTGGTGAGAATGTATACTAATACAACCACTTGGAAAGAAGTCTGGAGGTACCTCAGAAAGCTAAATATCGCCCTGTCCTATGAACTCGCCATACCACTCCTAGGCATCTACTCAGAAAAACAGGAACCAGTATACAAAGACACACACACCTTTATGATTATTGCAGCACTGTTCACAATAGCTAAGATATGGAAACAATCCAGATGAGCCACTACTGATAAGTGGATCCAAAAATTGTGGTACCTACTTACAATGGAATACTATGCAGCGATTAGACACGATAAAATGATGGCATTTGTAAGGAAATGGATGGAACTAGAAAAAATTATTTGAGTGAGGTAAGCCAAGAACAAAGAGGCAAATGGCACAAGGTCTACCTGATATGTGGATTCTAAAGCCAAAATGCAAGAAGGTATGACAAAGTAAACAGAACTCGAGAAAAAAAGGACAGCCACTCTTTTTGTTGTATCACCGTTAATGACTTCATGTTCTTGACTATGTAGATGGTAGAAATATGCACACAATGGAGGGAAGCCAGGAGGAGGAACAGAATAAGTGGGAAATGGAACAACATACAACAAAAGTGTCCATCAGCTGCACTGGACATAGAAGAAAAATAACTAAGTAACCCAAACACACTGATGGGAAGGGAGGAATGAGAGGGAAAGAGGGAATAGCTTACACTAAGCAAAAGGGAAAAAGTGCAAACATCACCTGGGGTAGGAAAAATAATTTGGATTGTCAAAGCTCATAGAATTAACAAACTTTAGACCATGATAACGATACTTTGCCTTTTCAAGTTTAAAATGTGTTTGTGACTTTAACTAAGTATCACAATTCCACAATGTTGTGAAATATATGTAATCACCTATCGCAATTTTTACAAAAAAGTGTGAGAAGGGAAGGGTTATGAGGGATGGGTGACAATGTTGTCAGACAGCTTGTATTCATGTACTGTTTTGTAGAATGGGAACTTCTTTCTACAACTACTTAAAAATAATAACAGTACAAAGTATTTAAAAAATAAATAATCATGATGGCAACAGATAAGTTCAAATATAAAATAAGAAATTAAATCCAATTGGAAGGCAAATTTCTTTGGGGAGAGTGATGTAGTTTATTCTATAGCAAGTCTCCTTCAACAATAAATTCAAAAGCTAGACCTTAAGTAAGTGAAATAAACTAAGAAATGGAGATGAAAAAAAAAAAAAAAAAACTTCACCCACTCTTTCTTGCCGGGACAGCTGGTGTAAAAATTCATCATGCTCCTGAATTAGAACCAAAGTGACAAGGACCATATTTGGTGGTGCTGGGACCAATATACAGAGAAGGCTGCAAGATGAACTGTTCAGAGAAACTCAGATGATCCTTTAAGGATAAGACTTACTAAGTGTTAATTACTGCTAACTAGTGTGTTTCTATAATTTACTTGTTTTCTATTAAATTTACATTTTAAGCCTGTTCATTGGGTGGAGAGAAGGGAATTTTTAGGATTTGGTAAGAACGAATCAAGGATTTGATTGGACATGAAAACCAGTGGGGGGTGTATAAAGCAGCGGGGCCCTAATAATCAGCAGGGCGCACTAATCAATGTGGCCCCATGTCCTGGCCCACTGGAGTGCATGGGACATATCACCAAAAGGCCAGGTATGTTGTTGGAAGGGGTAGGATGTCATCCTCACTTGATTAGCTGTGAAGAAGTGATTGGGGAACGGGCAGTTTGTGAAGTGATGGTTGAAAACTGTTAGGCAGGAGACCCACTGGAGTGATGGAGGTGTTCAAACTATGTATACGCTGCATGGTCAGAGAAATGGAATTGGAGAAAATCAAGGGAAGGAAGTGGTGAGACAGCAGGAGGGGAAAGTCTTGGGAGAAGAGGAATTTGAGGGAGAGAAGTAGGGAAAGTATGCCAGTTGGCCACCAGGTCAGAGAAGTGAGGACTGTGGATAGTGGAGAGGCCTAAAGAGAAAAAGGAAGTGATGGAAGGGGAAAAGGGAAATGAAGGAAAGTCTATAAAGAAGGAGGGAGTAAGGGAAAAGGACAAAGCCTTACCTATTGAAGTTTGGAGCTTTGGAGATGATAATTTGGGGAGTTGGTGCTTTGTAGACCAATTAACTATGTGTGGCTGCCCACTCACTGGAGGTCTGAGATTTCGTGGTTGGTGCTGGCTTGTCATTGAGTGTACAGACAAGGACAAGTTAAATGCAGGCCCATTTTGAGTGTAAATAAAGTTATTTTCAATGTGCCTTATTGGATTGTCTTGTGTTTTATGCATCATATGTTTAATAGTTCATATTAGTAATCTCAAAGGCCACGAAATTTGTAAAATGTTATGAGGTCATAATTGGTTGCAAATACGAATTGGACAGTGATGGCAATATGGTGTCACAATATCAATTCATAATAATATTTTGATATAATAATTAGTTGGTGATTCCATAATGGTGATGAGGTCACAATAGGTTTATGATGTCACAATTGGGTTGATGATGTCACAATGGCATGCTGGACTTCAATTTTCATTAACTCCCAATGAGAATATGATTTCAGAATGGGATTGTGAGATCTACACAGTCATGCATTGGCCCAAATGTGATGAACTCCCAACAGGTATGTGATATCACAATGTAACACATGCTCATGATATCTGACAATGATGACACAATTTTTATGATAGAGTGCGTTTCAAATATCACACATCATACCTGAAATATGAAGTCAAAAACTTTATGAGATCACAAAGGCCTATGTATCACAAGGGTATCGTGTCAAAGTTATGAGGAAAGGACAGGTTAATGATGTCACACTGGTGATCCTGCCTCCAAGGGTTTGTAATATTACAATAGTATAAATGATCTTTTTAGACCACAATGATTATATGTGTAAACAAGTGAACTTTGATGTCGCAAAGGCCATATGCTTTTTCAAAAGAGCTAAGAGGTCATAACCGATTGAAATGTCACAATGTGATTGTGATGTCACAATGGCAATGCGGTGCTGCAATAGGTTTGTGATATCAGGTTTGTAATGAGGTCACCCATAGAATAGTGATGTCACTTCTAGTTTGTAATATTAAAATCACATTTCTGATTTCAATTGCTACTAGGTTACAATGAGGACAAGAGTTCAAGGAAGGAGCTAAAAGTCCTAAAACCCATGACTTTTCTAACATGAGATGTCATAATAGGTTTGTGAAAACAGAATGGCACAGTGATATCACAATGTCAATGTGATGTCACAATATCATGTCATAATAATGTGTTAAGGGAGTTCAGAAGAAAATAGCTGAGGAGAGGTAGGATTTGAAACAAGTGCTCGCATAGAAAGCAGTTTTAGTGTTCCTGTGAACAGTCTTAGGCTATAGAATCATACCCAAGTGCGCCATCACAGTACAAGGAGTATGGCCCTAGAGGGAAAATCCAGGCAAGGAAAGAGATCTGAGCACTTGCCAGTAGCCGCAGCTGCAAGGGCTGTGGTGGCAGCGGTGGCGGCCATAGACACCATACCTACAACCTAGAGTCCAGGACAAAGGAGCCAGACACAGTAGACTAGTGGATTCTACTCAACACCAGCAAGAACTGAGAAGGAGCAAATATCTTCGTCCTGCAGATTTCAGACCAGAGTGGGTCCAGGAACCAAGATTCTGGTGTGAGTAGAACCCTGACTTCCTCACTCCTCAGGGAGCAGAGGTGGGAAGGCCACCCCTCCCCTCACCACCACTGGAAGTCTCCATCTTTGATACTGACAAAGGCCCGGTTGAGCAGATAGCTCCGAGTCAGGCCTTGGAAAAAAAACAAAAGAGTCATTTTGCAGGTCACAGGAACTAGAAGTGACCTGCCAGGCTCAGTTACACCCAGGGGAAAGTCACTCTGCCCAGGCAGAGTAAACTGTCCTCGGAGAAAAGACTTTCTTCACCGGGTAAACAGAGCCAGAGGCTGCCCCATCCTACAGAAGCCTAAACAACAATTGAAATTCAGTAAACATAAACCCTGAGAATGGCTCTAAGCTGGGCTCTGTGAATGTCTCAGGTGCTAGCCCCTCAGGGAAAAGCTACTGTTTGCTGAAAGGCTTCAACCCAACCCAGAACCTAGCCTCACCACAGCATCTCCAAACTAGAGGAAACCACCATCTCCCTCTTTTGTGATACTCAAAGATCTCCCTCCCACTGAACTAGCCTGGGAGGAGGATCACAAAATCCTGCTTTACACCGGGCATTTTCTGCCTGACCAAATTGACTTAAGAAACCAATCAAGCCATAGGAAAACCAAACATCACAAGCAGACCAGAGACTCCACCAAGACACTGGTTATAGACACAGGGGAGATACAGGCTCTTCCCATCCCCCCTCCAAAAAAAAAAAAACCCAAAACGAAGAACTCTTTTTTGAACATATTTTTTAATTTTTCATTTTTTTAAAGTGTTTTCTGTTGATCTTTATTTTCTCATATTTTTATTTTTGGTGTGTGTGTGTGTGTGTGTGTGTGTGTGTGTGTGTGTGTGTGTGTGTGTGTGTGTGTGTGTGTGTTTTAATCTCTTTGACCTTTTGGTCCTTTTTATTGGTTTCATTTTTTCTCTCTTTCTTTATTTTTTGCATGACTTAATTGCTGTTCTGCTCAACTCCAGATACATACCTGTTGTCAATTGTTAGATCTTCTCCCCCATTATGTACTTACTTAAGCCAGAAATTTATTACTCAGCTCACAACCTCTTAGGCTTAACTTCGTTAATAGCAGTATTACCTCTTTATACTTACATAATTTTTAAGTAACTAATTTTAAAAAATTTGTTTTTTAGTTTTCACATTTCCTT
Source organism: Dipodomys spectabilis (assembly GCF_019054845.1). NCBI lineage: Eukaryota > Metazoa > Chordata > Mammalia > Rodentia > Heteromyidae > Dipodomys > Dipodomys spectabilis. Next base: position 2,312,466 of record NW_024870945.1, read on the forward strand.
TCTATCCCTCCCCTCCTCTCATCTTATCCTTTTCTTCTCTCAACATCATTTCTTTAAACTTACATAATTTTTACGTGTTTCATTTCTTAAATTTAAATTTTTGTTTCTCCATTTTTTTCTTTTTAAAAAAAAATTCTCTCCTATGATTCTGTCCGGAATTGGTTATATTTACTCTCATTTTACCTCTCCACATCCCTCTAGTCCTATTTTGACCAACATTTCTCCCTGAAGCTAATAATTTCTGGTTTGCTAAATCCTTCTTCGTTGTTCTTAACCCATTAATCCATGGTTGTTTGATTTAGAATAGATTGTATCTGTTGAACTAGATTGTATCTGCAACCATTTTGGTTGTGCAACTGAAGGACTCTGGTTGATGCTTACCTTAAAATAGTGTTCTAGCACAAAATTGCTGTTACTTTCATACCAAATGGGCAGAATAAGCCAGAAAAACACAAGAAAAATGGCAAGTCCAGGTATCTGAACTCCCACTAATGATAATCAGGTGACAGAATAATTAATGATAATAATAAGAAGAATAGTTAATGAGTAAAATAATAATTAATATTTCCCCAAAAACTCTACAAACACTACTGGTAAACATGGTGAATGAAATGATTGAAAATTTGCAAAGGTCTCAGTGTGAGCGTGAAAGGGACCAAGAGGAGGCAATCCAAAGAGTAGTACAGGAATCTTGTGAGCATTAGGAAGCTACTTAAAAATTAATAAAGGAATTACATAAGCACGCTGAGAACAGTTATAGAGAATTACAGGAATTGCTTTAATGTGAGGAAACTAATCAAAGAGTAATACAGGAATTGCGAGAGTGTGATCATAATAGACAGATATAAATAGAGGCATTCAAAAAATTCATAAAGAAACAGCTGAAACAATTCAGGGAGACCACAAAGGGAATGCAGAATAGAGCCTGCCAAAAGGAATGGGAGTCCAAGGAAACCATAACCAATCACCTAAGTGATCTGAGAATAAACACTGAACACAAAATTAAGTAAGTAAAGCTCATACAAGATCTAAACCAAAGCTCCAACAAAGAATTTGAAGCCATCAAAGCCGACCAACTAGAAGGAAAAGAAATTAAAAACAAATAGAAAGTCTTGACAGTAGGTTAGACCAGGCAGAAGATCAAATCTCGGGGATTGAAGACAGCCTAGATATTATAGAGAAATAACATACAACTATCCAGTATAAATCCAAGAAATATGATCGATCTATCCAATATTTGGAAGACACCATCAGAAGGCCTAATCTGAGGATAATGGGCATAGAGGAGCACCTAGAGACAGAAGTTAATGGTCTAGGAAATTTATTTAACAGAATCCTAGCAGAGAACTTCCCAAACATGCAAAAAGATAGGCCTATGGCCTAATCAGATACAAGAAGCTTTCAGAACCCCAAATAGACCAGAACAGCACAGGACATGTCACTGTCACATTATAATCTGCACAGGATCAACTCAGACCAAGGAAAGGATCCTTAAAGCTGTCAAGGAGAAAATACCAATCACCCATACAGGGAAACCACTTAGAATACCATCAGATTGCTCAGCAAAGATGATTAAAGCAAGAAGAGCCTGGAGTGATGTAGGCCATGCCCTAAAGACAAACCACAACAAAGAATAGTGTACCCAGCTAAACTCTCCTTCATAACTGAAGATCAAATAAAAATTGTCCATAGCAAAGAAAAATTGAAACAATATATCTCCACAAAACCATCCCTACAAAGGTACTTAAAGATATCCTACAGATAGAAAACTAACAAGACAAAGGCCAAGAAATGGCATCTAAGGGAAAAGAATTAGAACTCCACATGAAAAGAGACCAAAGACAGTCCTCTAACACATGGAGGCTGAACAACACACTGTAGAATCACCAGTGAGTCATGGAAGAGATTAGAAAGGAAATGCAAATGTTCATGATATTCAACAAAAATGAACACACAAATTACCAGCTCTTCTCAGACACAACAAAAACAGTACTCCGAGGCAAGTTTATAGCTCTGAATTCCTACATCAACAAATTAGAGAAATCTGAAACCACAATTTAATAAGACATCTGAACCTCCTTCAAAAAGATCAGCAAAATAAACGCCAATGCAGTAGACAGAAAGAAATAATTAAAATTAAATTAGAATTAAGTAAATTAGAATCCAAAAACACCCTAAAAAGAATAAAAAAACAAAGAGTTGGTTCTTTGAAAAAATTAACAAAATTAGGGCTGGGAAGGTGGCTCAGAAGTAGAGTGCTTTCCTTGCATGCATGATGCCCTTAGTTCAATTCCTCAGCACCACATAAGCAAAAAGAAAAAAGCCAGAAGTGGTGCGGTGGCTCAAGTGGTACAGCACTAGCCTTGAGCTGAAGAGCTGAGGGACAGCGCCCAGGCCCAGAGTTCAGACCCCACGACCGGACCACCCCCCCAAAAAAATAACAAAATTGACAGACCCTTAGCAAATTTTATTAGAAAAAGAAGTGAACACACCCAAATAAACAAACTCAGGGACGAGAATGGGAACATCACCATCAGAACATTATAATGGAATACTTCTCAAAACTGTATGCTAATAAGTTTGAGACATGGCAGAAATGGACCTTTTCCTATCAAATATCGACATGTTGAAACTCAACCAAGAGTTAACAACTTAACATGCCCATATCAAGTATAGAAATAGAAACAGCAATAAGAGACTTCACATCTAAGAAAAGCCCAGGACCAGATGGATTTGCAGTGGAATTCTACAAGGCATTCAAAGCAGGGCTCACACCAAACCTCCTCCAATTATTCAATAAAATTGAACGAGTAAGTTCACTACCAAATTCATTCTATGATACCAACATAACCGTTATCCCAAACCAGGCAGGGACTCATCAAAGAAAGAGAACTATAGACCCATTCCTTTGATGAACATGGATGTTAAACACCTCAACAAAATTTTGGCCAATCAACTTCAACAATTCATCCAAAAAATCATACATACGATCAAACAGGATTTATTTCAGGGATACAAAGCTGGTTCAATATATGCAAATCAGTTAATATACTTCATCACATCAACAAGAGCATTGATGAGAACCACATGGATATATCAATAGTTGCAGAAAAAGCATTTCACAAGATCCAACACTCTTTATGATGAAGACTCTGGAAAAACTATGAACCCAGAGAATATACCTCAATACAATAAAGGCTGTATATGACAAACCTACAGCCAGCATTATGATTAATGGTGAAAATCGAAAGCCATTTCCTCTTAACTCAGGAAAAAGACAAGGATGTCCACTCTCCCCACTTCTCTTCAATTTAGTATTAGAATGCCTACCGACAGCAATAAGACAAGATGCAAACATAAAAGGGATCCAAATAGGGAAAGATGATGTAAAACTCTCCCTCTTTGCAGATGACATGGTCTTGTATTTAAAGAATCCCAGAGACTCCACTCCCAAATTACTCATGCTGATTCAAAATTTTGGCAAAGAAGCATAGTATAAATTAACTTTCAAAAATAAATGGCTTTTCTGCATGCCAACAATGAGAAGTGTGGCTGAAATCAGGAAAGCAACTCCATTCATAATAGCCCCACAAAAAAATAAAATACCTATGAATTAACTTAATCAAAGAAGTGAAGGACCTTTATGATGAAAACTTTAAAAACCTGAAAAACAATGTCAAAACAGAACTTAGAAAATGGAAAAACCTCCCATGGTCCTGGATTGGAAGGATCAACATCGTGAATATTGAAATACTTCCAAAGGCTACCTACCAATTCAATATGATACCTATAAATATTCCAAAATCATTCTTCAAGAAAATTGAAGAGGCAATTCAAAAATTCATATGGAATAATAGAAGACCCCGAATAGCAAAAATGTTCCTTAACAGAAAGAACAGTGCTGGAGGAATATCACTACCAAATTCCAAACTCTACTACAAAGCCATAGTATTCAAAACAGCTTGGTATTGGCACAAGAACAGACCTCAGGACCAATAGAATAGAATTGAAAACCCAGAAATGAACCTACAGAACTATAACCACCTAAATTTCGATAAGGGAGCTTAAAAAAATAAAATGGAAGAAAGACAGCCTCTTCAGTAAATGGTGCTGGCAAAATTGGTTAATCACTTGTAGAAAACTAAAGCTAGATCCTTATATATCACCCTGCACCAGAATCAACCCCAAATGGATCAAAGAACTCGGAGTCAAAGCAGACACCCTGAAAACATTACAGGATGGAGTAGGAGAAACCCTCCATCTCCTTGGCAAAGGCCGAAATTTTCTTAATAGAGACCCAGAAATATGAAATATCAAAGAAAGGTTGGATAAATGGATTTCATGAAATTGCAGAGCTTCTGCCTGGCAAGGGACAAAGCTAGCAAGATCAATAGAAAGCCCACAGATTCGGAAAAGATCTTCACTAACCGTACAACAGACAAGGGTCTCATATCTAAAATATACCTGGAACTCAAAAAATTATATCCCCCAACAACAAATCCTCAAAGAAAGAATTCCCCAATAAAAAAAAGTGGGCTAAAGACTTACAGAGAAACTTCTCTGAAGAGGAAATAAGGATAGCGAATAGACACACGAAGAAATGCTCCAACTCCCTAGCCATAAAAGAAATGCAGATCAAAACAGCATTGAGATACCACCTCACCCTAGTTAGAATGGCTATAATCAATAACTCTAATAACAACAGAAGCTGGTGGGGATATTGGTGGGACTGTATACTTGTTCAATGACTTTGGAAATCAGTATGGAGCTTCCTCAAAAGACTCTACATAAAGCTCCCCGATGACCCAGCACTCCTACTTTTGGGCATTTAACCAAATGATTACAAACAATACCATACTAAAGCTACCAGCACAACTATGATTTTGCCTCATTATTTACCATAGCTAAGATACGGTACCTACCCAGATGCCCCTCAGTAGATGAATGGATCAAGAATATGTAGTTTATATACACAATGGAATTCTATGCGTCCATCAGAAAGAATGACATTGCCCCATTTGTTAGGAAATGGAAAGCCTTGGAAAAAATTATATTTAGTGAAGTAATCCAAAGAAACATAAGTGCCATTGTTTCTCTTATTTGCAATAACTAGTATATGTCTGAGACAAACAAAAACTGTTAGACAAGTTGATGGTAGGAGAAATGAACCCTAAGATAAGGACTCAAATTTTTTTTCGTTCTTACTATTGTTTCTGCCATATTTATGATGTGATTTATTTGTTGCTTTTTATGTCCCTCCCCTATGGTATAACCCCTGTTTTCACTGTATTTGATGTTCGTATAATTTGGGGATGGCAAGGGAAAATCCATTGTTATACAGGTGGACTAACTACCACAATGACATGTACAAATATTATGTCAAAAAATGAACTTTACAACTTTGGTGCAGAGGGGGTGGTGGGGTGGTAGAAGGGGAGATATGAAGGGATGGGAAAGGGAAACAAAGGAGGAGGCAAAAATGCTTGATAAGAAATGTACTCATTACCTTGTTCATGTAATTGTAAACCCTCTGTATTTTCAACATAAAAAATCATAAAATAATAAATTAAAACTCATGTCAATTTTGTTTTGTCGGTCGTAGGGCTCTAACTCTGGGCCTGCACACTGTCTCTCCTCTCTTCCGCTGAAGGATACCACTGTATTTCTTCAGCTACAGTGCCGTTTCTAGTTTTCAAGAGATATCTTGGAGATGAGAGTCTCACAGCTTTTTCTGCCCAGGCTGACTTTGAACCACTATCCTCAGATCTCAGACTTTTGGGTAGCTAGGATTACAGGCATGAGCCAACAAAGCCCAGATCTAAGACAATTTTTAAAAAGTAAGCTTATTGAAACTTCTGGCTTTTTCCAATAAACAACCTTTCTTTTTCAGCATTAGTTTATATCTATGATTTATTTTTAGATGTAACTGTGAATTTTTTAATCGAATTATATATGTTTTACTATTACTCAGAATCTCACAAAAATCCATAGTTATTGACTTTCCCCAAAGTCAATTATTACATACTATATTACTTACTATTATTATTACACTCTATATTACATATAATGTGAAGTGAAAATAGTTTGGATCATTTAAGATAAATTAGTAGCTGCTATTTTAGCATTATAAATTCACATCTGTGATTTTAAAGGAAGATTTAAAAGGAAAGATTTTTGAGTTAAAATGAAGTATGAATGTGTAGTGTGTCCCAATTGAAACAAAACTTCTGAATTCATACAGACAAAATTATTTTCTTTCCACTTATGACTTTGCAGTAATACTATTGGAAATAGTGAGGCAAGAGGAGGAAGAATTCAATCTTTTTTTTTTTTTTTTTTTTTGTCAGTCGTGAGGCTTGTATCCTGGGCTAGAGCCCTGTCCCTGTGTTCTGAAGCTCAAGGCGAGTGCTCTACCGCTTGAGCCCCAGCTCCACTTCTGGTTTTCTAGTGGTTTATTGGAGACAAGAGTCTCACAGAGTTTCCTGCCCGGGCTGGCTTTGAACTGTGATCCTCAGATCTCTGTGACCCTCCTGAGTAGCTAGGGAGCTAGGGTTACAGGTGTGAGCCACTGGTGCCCAAAAAGGAGGAAGAATTCAAATCATATCAAACAATGTCTTTGTATGAAGACCTGCCTATTCCCAGTTGTCACAAAATTTCAAGTGTGTATCTTAGAATTCCATTTGGAAAAGTTCTAAATCATTGATTCTTTTTGTAGTTTCTGTTATAGGAAACAAAATATAGACACAAAACAATTGAAATAAAATGCACACATATGTTGACGTCACAACTGAAAAAACAACCAACAAAATAGAACTCCCCCAGGAACAAAAGTATGTTGTGCCCAGTTTTTTTTAAGCACAAAAACCTCAAATACACGTTAACTTGGCGTAGAGCCAAAAAGATAACTGTGTCTCAGAAATACGGTTGTGTTAATTTGTAATTAAATTCATCTAGATGAACCTAATATAGCAAAACCCTTGAATGGATCAAATTGTTTCAAACAAATGTGACTGTATGCGGAGTGAGATCTGCACATATTTAAAAGAATAAAATAACAAAATCATGACATACTTAAAAAATTCAGAAATGTAATGAATAACTCCAATAGTATCCATATTGAGAACTAATTCCTACTGATTTAACAAGAAAAAATATGCAAATAGTAGAATCTGAGCATTGTACATGAGTGTACATAATTTTAAACTACTCCAAATTACACTTTGTAGAAGACTGAATGTGGCTTATCTAAAGGAAAACATCAACACATAATATGAATGAAAATAAAAGTCTCATGAAAAGAGAGAAGTAGTTTCTGGAAAATAATAGTTTAATAAATGGTGGTCAAAATCTTTCTAGTACTGACAAAATTGCATATCTATTTATTTAGATCCAAAAAAGACCCAAGTTACTCGCGCAGATTTGAAACTTTGGCAAAGTATCAGTATACATCTGTAACATTATTATGGGAGTTGACTCTGGCAAGGAATTCACTTACTCTTCGTTCTGACAAATGAATATATGAAAGAACTTCTCCAACTAAATATCAAGACCTAACTAAATATATAACCAGAAAAGTCATCATGTAAGCCATATTGCAACTTAGGTAGAAGAAAAATCAGTCATACTGATTCTGTATTTATTGTAAATGTTGATTTTTTACACAAATTATTTCCTTTAGGTTGCATTTTTAAAACATTGTGTAACATGATGTATATCTTAGTAACTAATTTTGGATGCCTCGTTAAATTTTGTTCTGAGTATAATGTCTCACTTCAGTTCCTAACCCATGAAATGATGTTGATTACAAAAATAAATTCTAATAACCAATGTTTATAATACACAAAATCTCATAAGCATGACACTAGTAAGCATTGGTTAACATTTTGATATCATGGTCTCATGACTGATGAGGCCTATCTGCATGAGTATCATTGTACCTAGATTCCTCAGCCTGAATTTTGCTACTGTTAAAAAAATATTTATAGCCAGGCGCTGGTGGCTCACGCCTGTACTCCTAGCTACTCAGGAGGCTGAGATCTGAGGATCACGGTTCAAAGCCAGCCCGGGCAAGAGAGACTGGAAGTGGCGCTGTAGCTCAAGTGGTAGAGCGCTCGCCTTGAGCTGAAGAGCTGAGGGATAGCGCCCAGGCCCAGAGTTCAAGCCCCATGACTGACAAAAAAAAATTATATCTTTATTTGTCACCGATCAGAGACTAAATCTGAGTGTAAAGCCTATGGAAAATGATAAAGTAAGAATTTAGTTTTTCTGGAAATAAAATAAACAAAATTCAGCATAGATTAACTCACTGGTTTCAAGTCAACTAATTTTTCCAAAACATTCTAAGCATTTCCTTACAATGTGTATTGTTCTCAAGAAGGGAATGGGTAATGTGAAAAGAGGACTAACCAAGCATTGTCTTCGAATATACATAATTTGGATTACCCTCTACATTTGGATATAAGCATTTCTGATAAAAAAAACTGTTTGAATAATTGATTTTCAGGCCAGGTATAATATATCCTAGATTCATATACCAAACTACATTCAAAAAATGGTATATACCAATTAACTAAAGAACTTCCTGGCAGAAAAATGGCATCTCTATACTATGTGATGCCCAATTCTTAGGTATTTCATTATGCCTCAATTTAATGAATGTGATTGTTTAAATGATTCATGAAGTATTAATTAAAATTGATCAGTGTCCTATAATATAATTGTGTATAATTTTATCCTAGGATCATTCAAGAACGGCCCATTCAATCATGACATACATCACATTCCACTGGTATTCATATGGATAGGAATGAGTTTCTTAGGATCTTTTGCCATTTGGAGATGGCAGGACCAGGATTCGAACTATAGGCTCCAGCTTCTACCACTTAAACCTGAGGACAGGGAACTCACCAGTCTGTCCATGAACATCAAAAGACCAGTGATTAGGCAGTCACCAGTGGCTCTCAGCAGTCCTCCTTGATACTTACAAGGCTGTGATAGGAGGATCATAGTCAAAGTCACCCTAGGCAGGAAAGTCCTTGAGACTCCTGTCCACCTTCTGTTCCAACAAAGCCAGAAGTAGAGCCATATTGCTACAGTGGTAGATGGCTAGCCTTAAGGAAAAGCAGCTCATGGACTGTGCCCAGATCCTGAGTTCAAGGTTCGGGACTGGCAACAAACAGACATACACAACAATATGTGCAGATATCCAGCTAAAGCAGGTCACCCTCTTGTCCCCAGCTGGATTGGACAATGTTCCCTGGGAAAGGGGCTGGGGGAGCTGCTGTCATCTTGACTCCACCCATGCTGCTTACATCACAGGATTCCGGCCACACCCCCATTCTTTAATGTTTCTTTCAGAACAATGGGATACAAGAATCGTGACCACACCCATATTCCATGATGCCCAGCACCAGTATTCCCTTTGGTGGTTGACACTACCACCAGCAGTTGAGGAAGGAAGAGGTGGCTGAGTGATGAGCATGAGACATGAGGCGACATTGGAGTAGAGTGGAAAATTGATGTCCTAGTCAGATAGCAAGAGAATAGAGTATTTCCCAGAGCCTGGGAAATGGCCAGCCCATCTTTGCCATCCCAGCGCCTTAATGTCTGAAACAACAGGACTCCGTGAAAGAGCTACAGGCAAGAAACTACTTCCAGAACACCAGCAAAAGTATCCTCCCATCACACCTGCAACATTCACGAAAACAAAGAACACAAAAAAGGGAGGGATCCCCAAGACAAACACCACTGGGGAGAGTGATTCAACGCTGGCCAAAGGTGATGCAGACCATGGGCCTTCCCTGCCTTTGCACACAGTCACAGCCACCAGGAGCCAGAGTGTCAAGGGTCCTGATACCATCAAGGATCTGCAGAGGTGTTAGTGACACGTGGTGCCCACTGGACTGCAGCAAAAGAAGAAACAAGGCACTCAGTGCCAAAATTCCACCACTGAAGCAGGAGAATACAGACCTGCAGGATCGACCAGAGAAAGAGAGTGAGAAGATAGGTCAGTTGCATGAAGCACCACAAACAGAGCTAGAGATCCACAAGTCACCCATAGAGAGGTTGGTTTCAGCAGAAAGAGATTTACAATCTGCACCGGCCCAAGTGAAGCAGGTGGCCAATGACAGATAAATGGAGCACGAAGCTCTTACCAGCCACCTGCAGGCCACAGAGCGGTGTGTGGCAGAGCTGGATATGGTGGCTTCTGCGGTCACTGCTGCATAGAAGGAGACTGAAATGTTCTTTGAACGGCTGAATGGTGTGACCTTTCAGCTTGAGGAAAAGACCAGAAGCTTCGATGACCTGCAGCAAGTGAACACAGAGTTTCAGAAGCTGGAAGTGCTCTGGACACAGAACACCACCGAAGAACAGAATCTGCAAGTTCCAACTAGTGCTGGCAGGGCATGAGTTACTGAAGAGACTACTGGACAACCTGAGCTGGATGGGGACCTCAGCAAGTCTGGTGAGAGACACGTTCACAGAGGACCTGAGCATTGAGAGGTCCGCATGGAAAGAGGAGACTCAGTGGCTGCCCGAGCAGGTGAACCAACTGACAAAGGAGAAGGAGAAAAGGGCGAGGCAGGTGCTGGAGAATGAGCTGGGGTAACTAAGAAAGAAGCTGACAGAGCCATGGCCCCCCGCAGGACCATCTCAGGTGCAGCTGCAGTTACAGGCCTAGGCCTACTGCACACAGATGGAGTTGAAAAACCTGGAGTAACAACTTCACAACCAGGTCCAGGAAAACCAGAAGCTCTGTCTCCAGAACACAGAGCAGCAGGAGCAACTGCAGACTGGAGGATAAGGCCAAGGATCTACAAGAGATACCCTAGACCCCACAAGGTACATGTGTGTTTGTGTGATCCATAGCCAGAGGAAGAGCTGCCCTGCTGAGGGACACTCACCACAGGGGGAGCGGTGAGAAGGAGGAGCTCACCAGCATCATGGACTCATAGCAACAAGTGAAGAAAGAACTGCGGGAACACCTAGACCACTCAGAGGAGAAGATAGAGGAATGGAAAGAGATGGCAGAGAGAGAGAGAGAGAGAGAGAGAGAGAGAGAGAGAGAGAGAGAGAGAGAGAGAGAGAGAGAGAGAGAGAGAGCCAAGCATCATGGGAGCTATAGGAGCAGCAAGAGCAGTCCCTGGCCCAGCTGCAGGTGCTCAGAGCCACCTGTGAGCAGCACATTGCCTCTAATGAGCGGCTGAACTGTGAGAAAGAGGCCCTGCAGCAGCACCTGCAGAGGCAGACCCAGCTGCTGGAGCTGCTGAAGCAAGTGCAGGCCCCAAACACCTGGGGGGACCAGGTGGTGCCCCCAAAGTGGCAGGACACTCTCAAGTGCTAGGAAGTGACCAGACCATAGGAGGAGCACCTGCAGGCCCAGCTGAGCTTCCTGGCTTTCCCTGGGGAAGTGGAAAGTGTGAGCCCTGGGGAAGAAAAGGAGAGGAGGTTACTTCCCCCGCCATGACCACCCCAGAGGATGGAGACATGCCCCAGACCTAGAGGGACGTGGATCTGAGAGCCCTCTCAGAGGCTGAGATCCACAGGGGAAAACTCCTGCTGCAGGAGCAGCGGCCCTGCTGCAGGTGTCTGGCCTACCTGCAGCACAGTGCCAGACAGAGCTGGAGCCACATGGCCCCTGCACTTTGAGCCGCCACCACAGCTGGTGTGGGGATGACAAGTGGGACACGTGGGCATCTGAGAAGAAAATCTGCTTCATCCACGACCTATCTGATGAGGTGGATTTCCAGAGTCCAGTGGATGAGCTCCACCATCAATGTAGCCAGCTGTTGGCACACATCCGCACCATCGAGGAGTCTCTCATGGCATGTAAAGAGCAGATGTCTGTCCTGGATAAGCAGTGTCAGGAGAATGCTGAGCGTGTGTGCTGGCTCTACCAGGAGAAGATGGAGAAGAGAGGGCTGCAGGAGCTGCTGTGGGTCCTTGCATGGGAAGGCGTGGACAGCAGCCTCCAGATGCCAACACAGGCTGACCCTCTCCCCCCCACACTGCTTCAGACGCTTCAGGCTCTGGGGTGGGCGAAATGAGGGAGGAGCAGAAAGGTTTGAAGAATTGCAACTTCAAGACAGCTTGGAAACTGCCAGAGTTGGAGTTCCAACCCCGTAGATGACTCCCTCATGGAGCACATCCTGCAGCAAATGCCCCACATCCAGAGCAACTGACAGCTTGAGGGCTCAGGCAGGGAGCACTCCCTCCCTTTCTTCTGTAGACTGATGTGGATGATAACTCTCTATGTGACATACTGACGCTCAAAAGCCTCGGCAGCCACCAGAAGTAGGTGGCAGGTGGCCTCTCAGGTCTCCATCTGCCACAAGATGGGGGTAAACTGTGGGTCAGGTAGGGCAGAGGCTGCCGGGAAGTGGCCCAAATTCAAGGGAAATCTAATGGCCCATTGGTGGCCAGGGAAGAGAACCATGTTATACTTATCACAAAGAATAAATTGTTTTCAAAGGGAAGAAAAGTCTCCAACAAAGATTTGTTCTTCCTGTCCTGGCGTTTGAGTTCAGGGCCTGGCCACTGTCCCTGAGATCTTTTTGATCAAGGCTGGTGCTCTACCAGTTGAGCCCCACATCTCCTTCCAGCTTTTTCTGTGTGGAATGAAACCCCTGGTGTCAGGCATGCTAGGCAACCACTCTACCACTGAGCCACATTCTCAGCTAGGATTATCCCCCCCCCTTCCCTGGCCCAAACCCATATGGCCATTCCTCAGTTAAATAGAGAGTAGGGGCTAGGATGAACATGAAGCACAAGTCTGCTTCACACAGAAATACTCCCCTGCCCACTCTTGGACCCACTTAGTTGAAGTTTCTCTTCTAACATTGAGGGATGAAAAAGGGAGGGGGGAGTCTTGAGAGAGGAGTACCAAGAACAGTGGCCCCCTGACTCCACAGCCTACCTCACACAAGTGGTCCTCTAGATTCCAAACTTAGCTGACTCAATGTGGATTCTACACTGTCTCCTCACCTCTTCAATGCTCAGCATGAAATAAATGTCACCCTGGCCCCAGCCCACACACAGGGTAGAAGCTCCTAGTCCCAGACCAACTTCCATCTCTGACTGCCCCGAGTTAGGCCAGACCCACCACTCACTACAATGTTGGTGGCAATGACCTCATGTATGGATTCCAGTAAGATGGTCTCTAGCAAAGAGCAGAAGCAACAGAGTGAGCAGGGCAGAAGTATGTGGTGGGGGTGATTGCTCTGAGATCTTCCTCCTTGGAGCCCTCCTGTCAAGCCAGAGCCATGCTAACCAAAGCATGGCCAAGTCCAGAGTGTGAGATGATATGGAAGAACACAGGACTAAAGGAGGTACTGCTTTGTCTTGGAGCACTTGAAAATTCCAATTATATTTGACCCATACCAATCTCAAAACCAACATGCAATGCCTCTCCTTGGTATTATTGGCTGTGAGCACTGTCCCTGAGCTCTTTTTCTCAAGACTGGCACTCTACCACTTGAGTCACAGGGACACTTCTTGTTTTCTGATAATTCATCGAGGATAAGAGTCTCACACACTTTCCTACCCAGGGTGGCTTGGCACCATAATCCTCCAGATCTCAGCTTCCTGAATATCTAGGATGACAGGTATGAGCAACCTGTGCCCAGCATGTGATGGCTTTTGAAGGCATCTTGGTGAGTCTGTATAAGGAGCCCCAAAGGGCCTGGATAGACCACAACCCAATCAAGGAGCTGGGATGGGGGAAAGGTGACCTTCTAACCATATTGTTCCCCAAAATTAAAGGTGCCAGAGGGTTTTGTATGCATCAAATACCTAGGCCAACAGCCTTGATGCTTAGTGGGGAAAACATGGAGAATACCTAAAGATTGCAATATAGAAATCTCTGATTTTGCATGTATGTGGTGTGTGTGTGTGTGTGTGTGTGTGTGTGTGTGTGTGTGTGTGTGTGTGTGTGTGTGTGTGTGAACTCAGGGCCTATGCTCTATCCCTGAGTTTTCTTGCTCAAGCCTAGTGCTCTGCCACTTCAGCCACAGCCCCACTTGCTTTTTGATGGTTAATTTTATGTAAGAGTCTCAAGGACTTTCCTGTCCAGGTTGGCTTAAAAGCATGACAGGGCCCCAGGGCAGTAAGAGTAAACATAACTCACAGGTACAATCCCTATGTTAGGTGACTACTGCCTCCTAAAGACTAGACACAGGACATGCAGCCCCGTGTCATCGTCCTCTAGAGTTCAATTGGGGGAAGTGAGCAAGGCCAAGCTGACTTTTGCCCACCCTGAGTGCTGATGCCAGAGCAGGTCTGTTCCACCCTAGGGCAAGAGGCTCCCAGAGGCACAAGGAAGGTAGAGGTCAGCTCCAGGCCGAGCTAAGAGCCTTTGCCCATGGATACCCCAAGTTGGCCTTCCTGATCACCGTAAGGCCTGTCAAAGAATAAACCAAAAAAAAAAAATTGAAGCTGTGCCTCCAAGTGCTAGAGTTCTCGCATTGAACCAAAGAGCTCAGGGACAGGGCCCTCAAGCTTTGAATTCAAGACCCTCAGCTGATCCTCCTGCAGTTTAGCTAACTATGAACTAGTAGGATTTGTGAAGTATTTCTGAAGAATGGTGATACTGAAGAAAGCATCCTAATTCTAATGAAAGCTGAACTTGTGACATACAGCTATATGCTGAGTCCTTCACAGGGTCCTGTTTGATGGGTCCTTCCAACATGGGGGTTTTGTGCTGAGTCCTCAAAAAGTCCTGTTTGTTGAGTCATCCCAAAGGGCCTTATATGCTGAATCCCTGAGAAGAATGGGCCCTGCTTGTTTTTCCAAAGGGTGCTGTGCGCAGTGTCCATTACACAGCTACTGTATACTGAGTCCTTCAAAAGGTACAGTGTGCTAATTCATCCCAAAGGGTATACTTCTATGTGCTGAGCCCTTGAGAAGAGATGGATAAGATGAAATTTTCAAGTGCTATGTGCCGAGTCCTTTGACAATGTGGTATGTGCTGAGTATTTCCACAGGGAGTATGTGCTGAGTCCATCAAAATTGTGCTATGTGCTGAGTTTTTCAAAGGG